>NW_011888938.1:1820479-1823273 GCF_000151845.1 Pteropus vampyrus
GGCACTATGATGTGGTGACAGTGACCAAGTCTGCTTCACTAACAGCCTTCCTCACCCGGGGCCAAGCGGAGGGCCCAGGCCAGCCTGCCCTAGATCTGCACTCCGGGAAAGCGGGCCCAAGCCTGGGTTACCCCTTAGGAACCGGCCGCCGGGGCCCGCCCAGACTGCTGCAGGATGCCGGGGGGCTGTCCCCACACAGCAAGAGGCCTGGGAAATCCCCAGGGAAAGGGCGGTGGTGGCCGGGTTGGAGGGGGGCCAACGCCATTCAGCAGAATAAGCGGAGGCCGACTCAGGTGTCAGCGTATGCTGTGGCTGTCATGTCAGGCGGGTCACCTCATCCCAGGCCCTTACTTCACAGGGCTGTCGTGACATTGAGATGGACAGAAGTGTCACCCGGTGTGCTGTTCAACAAAGGTGGCTTCCCAGAGGAAGGAGGCTGAGCCTCTCCTAGGCCAGCAAAGGGTGGGCGACTCTGGGATGAGGCTCCCAAGATGAGAACGACACCTGCTCTCTCACAGGACAGAGCTGCCGGGCGCTGGCAGGACCCACTGGGGCAGGAGCAGTGGCCCAGGCCCCTCCCGTCTGCCCATCTCACAGAAACGCTGGCCAGGCCCACGATGGCCGGCAGAGCTGGCAGCCGCCTGGCAGAGCGGGACAACCACCGCAGCAAACGGCGCTCCGGCACTCCAAGGTCGCCCCCACCTACCTGGCCCCGGGCCTCCTGGATCTTCTCGTGCAGGCGCTGCCGCAGCACGTCCAGGGCAAAGAGGGAGTCGGGCTCTGCGGCCAGCCCACCTGCAAGGAAGGAGTCGGAGGACTGGAAGGGGGCTGCCTCCCCCACCTTACCGTCCCCTCCCCAGGCCCAGCTTCAAGGCCTGAGTCTCCTGCACTGCCCTCCCCCTGGTGGCCACGGGTGGATCTGCACAGCAGTTCCAATAAATGCCACTCCGCCCCTTCAACGCGGATTGGTCCCCAGGACACTCTCCAGCACAGGACATCCTCGCGTCCTTGTGCGTCATGAGAAAGCGCTCCAACAGGTCAAGCCGCACCAGCTTCCCTCTTCGGCTTCACTGCCCGTGGTCCCCCTGAACAAGTCAGCTCTCACGACTCCCTCTCAGAAGCTTGAGGGCAGTGACGCCCTCCAAGCCAAGCTGCTCTAGGTCCTCACAGCCTTGCCCCTTGCCAGATCCCAGTCACCACCCGGCCTGGAACCGCCATGCACTTCCTGGGATCCCAGCCACCCACAGCGCCCCTGTGATCTGCCCCCTGAAGCTCACCCTTTGGGACATCTCCCATTACCCCACCGTGCCTAGCGGTATCTTTTCTTACGACCAGAGAGGACCACGTCTGCATGGATCCCCGCCGGCCCTGCCCAGCATCCCAGAGCTCCACACCTGTGGGGCCCCCCGTGGAGCCGGAGGCCTCCTCGTCCTTCGCTGCGGCTGGCTTCCCGGCTCTGGAAGCTGCCAGAGACTTCTCCCCCAGGGTCTGGGCCCTGGGCTCCGCAGCCTTCTCCTCCCGCTCACGGGATTTCTTCTGTGGTCTCTTCCTCTTCTTTTTGGGGGGTCTGGCAGTTTCTGAGCCTTGAGTTTTGCCAGCTGAAATACAAAATGAGAAAGAGCTATTGTCCCAATTTCTGTGACCCATTCAACAGGCCTTGTAAAGGCTTTGATCCCAGAGGGATGCTGAAGGAAAGCGAATTCGAATGGAGGGTCTGGAGACCCGTATCCACAGAGCTCAGAACCACAAACTGCCCAGGGAGAGCAGACTGGCCACGCACGTCAAAACTCTGAGAAACAGCCACACGCTTGACCCAGCCGTCGGCTGTGAGAATTCATCCCGAATATGCACAAAGATGTGGCCTCGGAATGTTCACCGCGACGCTGTTGGAAAAAAAACAACTAGGAAAACCTGAATCTCCATCTACGGGGACAAATTCTGGCACCGCTATATGACCCGCTATGTAGCCATCAAAATTAATGACACAAGCTTTCATTTTAAGAACCGGAGAAAACGTTTACATTTTAAATGGAAAATATGGTACGAATTACTTTAATAAATTATTACTCATAGAAAAAAATGACTAGAAATACACAGCCCTAAGTTGTAACTGATCGATGAGAAAACTCACTTTTTCTAACCTCCTCTAACGAGCGCGTTTTCCTTGTATAGAGTCGCTTTTCCTCTGCCAGGTCCGTGCCAACCCGCTGCCCTCCCCCCCTCCTGGCTCAGGCATGCTGACGACCCAGCTCCCCGCAGGCCAGTGAGCCTGTTTCGCCTGCGGTGCACCCACTTCCCGCAGGTAGCCTGTCACCCCTGCCAGGTCAACCCGCGCCGCGGGAGCCATCTTCTGCCTTCCTCGTCTACACAATGCGCATCCCACAAGGTCACTTCCTCCGAACCCCGGCTGTACTTCCTGCCCGCTGGGCGGATGGCGTGGAAGCCCTCGGACCCCCAGGCTGATGTCCCCGACAAGCAGGGAAACACCGGTGGCTTTAAACATCACATATTTCTTCCTAGTATTTTGTGTGCTTGTCTCACGCGTCCACCCGAGGCTCTTCGGGATGCGGTATCGGGGAGACACAGGCTCCGCAGCGGCAGGCAGTGGGGGCGCCCCCTTCCGAAGCCCCCCCAGTACGGGCCCCGGGCTGCGCTTTACCCGACTTGCGCCTCTGCGGCTCCGGGCTGGGCTGGGCGCAGATCCTCCTGGCCAGGCCCTGCAGGTAGGCGTCCTTGGCGAGCAGAGAGGCCATGGCCGGAGGCCCGGGGGGCGGCCGGGGCCCACTCGGGGTCC
>NW_011888938.1:1823789-1839777 GCF_000151845.1 Pteropus vampyrus
GGAACCGTCGGTTTTGACCATCAGGGACTGGGACACGACAAGTGACAGGGACGATGGGTCCTCTTGCAGTGGGACTCCAGCCCACGCCACAAGTGTGGGGGGAGCTGACCTGCGTCTCCATCCCCAGGGCGGCCTTGGAGGCTTTGCTGAGGTCTTCACTGGGCGGGGCGGTAGATGTCACCAGAGATGCCCCACGCCAGGGAGGGAAAACAGTTGCGTTCTGCATGTAGATCTTGATTATGGGCCCTCCTAATGTTAAGTGACCTTTCTGTGCCAGGTGTCGAGGTTCGAACAGCCCATCCTCCCTTTCTCCCCAAACCCTGTCTGCACGTGGCTTCGGGGACCCCAGACAGCAGGCCTGCCTCCTCCGCCCGGCTTCTCTGGGTCTCCAAACCACTTCCTTTCCGCTGACTCCCCCCGCTCAGTGGTCCCTTTGGGGTTCGTGGCTTGACTGTGAGGACTTCTCTGAACGCCAGACCCACATCTGAGCACCCAACGCGCATCTGCACCTGCTGCGTACAGAGCGAGTATCCCACCTCCTGTCCCGCCTTCCCGCCTGTCAGGGCGGCTCTGCTCCCGGCCCGTGAGGCAGACCCTGAGGCAGACCCTGAGGCCACCCTGACTCAGTCCCCACATCTAATCTTGAGCGAATCCTGTTGGCTCTTCCTTCAAACGTATCCGAGACTCTACTCGACCTATTCTGACCATCCTGATCCTGTTGTAGATTTTAAAACACCATCGGAAATGATAACTAAGCGCGATGCAAAAGTAAAAGCAGGTGTAAAAAGACATTTGGGGAAGTTAAAACGTTACACTAGCTGATATCATGGGACTCATTTGGGGGGCGACGCTGGCATTGTGCCACGAAGAGTGTTGCTTTTCTTAGCGGGGGCCACAAGTATTTAGGAGTGTCACGAGGTCTGCAGCTGACGTTCAGATGAATTTATAGGCGCAAGAACAAACTGCAGGACGGGGGCTGCACGCTGTCCTATGTGCCACCTGTGTAACGTCTCCAGGGGTTTGAACATCCTCCCAGCGAAAAGCTTGGGATCAAAAGGCGATAAAGACCAGGGTTTAGCCACGCGCGGAGGCCCCTGGGGTTCTTGACAGGTGCAGTGTGGCCAGGTGTGAAGCCGCCGCACGAGGCAGCCGGTGAGAATCCCGAGCCGAAAGCCCGTGTCCCCGGGGCTGCGGAGGACGAGGCGGCAGGGAGCTGCTTTACTTTAAAAGAAACAGCTTCGTTTCCCAGCGAGGACAGTGGCACTAGCCCGGGAGGGTGGAAGTGATGAGGCGGGTGCTCATTTCTCAGGTGTTTAGAAAGACGACCCAGACCCCACCACTCCGCGCGGCACTCGCCTCTCGCCTCCCGCCTCCCCCACACGTGCTTCCGCTGTCCTTAGTGGTCGAGTCACTTCTGCAATTAAACTGTTTCAGGAAGGGATGGCCACCCATCCCATCAATGGGGAAAACGTCCCCAGCCCGCCCCAGACGCCAGGGCAGGAGCCAGGGCTGGGGCCCAGGCAGCCACCTCTCTGGTGCCTCTGCGTGGCCCTGGGGGTCTCTGGGACCTAAGATGGGTGTCAGCTTGCGTCCCTCCCTGTCCGAGGCTGGATTGTGGGCTGTCACCTCCATACACCGGGACGATGGTGACCCTCATGAGGAGATAAAGCACACTGGTGTTACGGGGGAGGGTCGAAGCCCCGGCTCTTCTGCTGTGAGTGTCCCCACTTTCTCAGGGAACCCCGGCAGTGGCGCTGGCCTACTGTTCCATCTAGATTGAGTCCCGATGTCTGCCACTTCGCTTCCCAGCTCCGCGGCCGTGGGTACAACACTTCAACCCCTTCCCAACACGTGCCACTGCTCCCTGAAATGCATGTGACAAAAGCACCGACTTGGGGTGCGGTGACAACTAGAACGGACCAGATGTACAGGTGCACAGGAAGGGCGGTTTTTCATTCACCAAATAGCAAAGGACCAGGTCCCGGGCAGTCCTAGGCGACGGGAACACAACCATGACCCCAGACTGACCGAGTCCCCACTTGCCCAGAGCCCCCATGGGAGGAGGCTGACCTGGAACCGCAGGCTGTCCAGGAGCTGTGACTCCCACAGCCGCTGGGAGATCACCGGTGATCCCGGCCCAGTCAGGTCCGAGCGAGAAAGAACCAGCCAACGCCAAGGGCGGCTCTGTTTTTATTCGACAGTCTCGCTGCAGAAAAACAGCCGGAACGTGTACACGGACGCCCTGCCGGCCTGTGCGCGACCAGCGGCACCCCAGCCCTGCAGCGCCCCGCGGGGCGACGCGGCGTGGTGGCCATGCACGGGGCGCCTGGCCGAAGGGCTAGCACCGCCCACTCAGAGCACCCCCCATTTTAAACGGCAGGCTCAGGTCATGTCCCCGGACATCGGGCGCCTGCCCTGCCCCGCTGTGAGGTCCTCGGCTGGGCGAAGCGCCCTAGACACCTCTCTCACCAGCCAGCCGGGAAGGCAGCGACCAGACGTGACTCGGGAAGACTGGGCCACCCTGGTAAGGGCCGGGGGAGCTACTTTCCCCCGACACCCCTGGGTGGGCTGTCCCTGTGCCGAGGAGGTGCCCAAGGAGGCCACAGTGGCTCCCCAAGTGGAAACCAAGGCTGAGAGGAGGGAGGCTGGGCGGCCGGAAGGGGGCCCTGGATTTTGTTCCTAAGGCCCTGGGCTGGGGCACGGGAGGCTCAGGGGTGCTCCGTGGGGCCAGGGCCGCTGGCGTGGGAGTGGGCAGGGGCTGCAGCCTGCAGGGGGCCAGCGCTGGGCTCCGGGGACGCCAGCAGAGGGGCCGAGCGGCCATCAGCGGCGTCTGTGTCGAGGTCCAGCCTCCAGTAAGCTTCGCACAGAGGCAGATCATTAGCTTCGCAAAGACTGGAGCTTTTCCACCACCAGAAACCCAGGGAGACAGGAGCAGGCAGAGTGGAAGCCGGCGGAGGGGAAAGCGAGACAGAGCAGAGTTAAGAAAACGGGCCGCGCCCCAAGCCGCCCCTCCCCGCTCTCCGCTGGGCTGGCCTGGCTGAGCGCGAGGTGCGTGGGGGGCCCTCTTGCTTCAGGGGCCTTCAGCATCCTAACGTGGGGAGCCTTCCAGGACCAGCAATGCAGGTCTGTGTGACCTCGGCAGCTCCCTCCACTCGTCCACTGCGTGTCGTCCTGACTGTCACGTGGCTGTCCTGCTCCTGCAGCCACCCGCACCCCGGCTCCAGCTGCTCACTCTCCTCCTGCAGGGAGCTGCCGGTGTCACCGGCAGTGGCACCCAGCGTGCACAGCTCCACGTGGTCTCTCTGTGGTCCCCATGCTTTACGAGGACCCTGAAGGCAGGCACCCTGTCTCATTCCTGGGTCTGCCCCTGGTGTCCCACCCTGTACCACTGCACCAGCTGTGCGACCTCAAACCGGCCCCTCAGGGCCCCGCGTCTAACACGGCTGCTGGAGGACTTGGGGTGCGGGAGCGGAGCGCGGCCCGCGAAGGTTTCCGAGGCGGGCTCTGCAGCGGGACGGACCCTCACTTCCTCGCTGGCTCCCCCCCCGACGTCCCGCACCCTGCCTTGCTCCTCGTTCCCTCCCTGTTTCCCTCCTCGCTCCGGGCAGTGCTTAGTCTCAGAAACCATCCTGGGCTCAGAGCAGCGGCCCCCGAACAGCAGAGGGCGAGAGGCAGAGAAAGAGCAAGTGACAAGCGGAAAGCATGCGGGCAAGCGCGGAGACGGGCCGAGGGGCCGCGGAGGGCGGAGGGCGGGCTCAGCGCGGGGGAATCGGATGGGGCGCACGCTGGGTCACACGCTGCGGGGACGAGTGCACAGCCCGCAGGCCGCGACTCAGCTGAGCCCTGGCCACTTACAGGCGCTACGGACAAGGGAGGAACTCGGCCTCCTGAGGCACCAGGGACAATGGCCCAAAGCCCCTCTGGGTGACCCAGAGACTGACGGGGCAGAGTGTGAGTGGGAAGCCCGGAGCTCAGGCTCCCTGCGTTCCCCCTCAGCCCTGCTGAGTGACCCTGGGCAGGTCCCCTCCTCTCCGCCCTTGACCTCAGGAGGCAGGGCTGAATTGCCGTCCTGTAGCCGCTTAGCCCAGAGGCCCGGCCCTTGGACATGACGGGGACAAACATGAGGATGTGAAGGAATTCTGCAAAACCAGCAGGGCTGTGAGCCACGTCCCCAGAGGGGTCTGAAACCCCCACTCAGGACCCGTTTCTTACGGCCTGGTGTGTTAGGAGGTATCACCACAAGTCTGCTGAGCTGATGGGTATCAGGGACCGGGGGGCCCCAGGATGCTCTGGGGAAGTCCAGAACGGCTCCAACTGGGCAGTGACACACTGTCCCTTCCCACAGAGGCCAAGAGGGGCAGGGACCATGAGGGGTGGCACTGAATCTAAGGCCGGGAAACCAAGCCCCAGACCACAGACCATGCTGGCTCTGGGCATCTGTGGCCTCAGGATTTAAAACCTACACCGGACACAAGAAGGACAGGTTTGTCCGGGCAAGGGCAGAAGGGGGTGCGACCTCCTTGTCTGCTGGACCGACTCTTGGTTTCCCAAGCTAACGGGGATGGAGGGGTGAGGCCTCCCAGCCTCCGGCCTCAGTTTCCCCATGTGAATTACACTCGGGTTTCCCGGGTCCCTGTAGCTCAAACGACCGCAGAGGCCCCACGAGGGCCGGGCTGACGAGTCTTGCCCATTGCTGTGGCCCCGGGCCTGGCTTCCAAGGCCATCTCTGCTTAGGCTGTCTCTCTTGCTCCCCAGGCCCCCTCCCCGCTGTGGGGTTCGGTGATGCCCACAGGGAACGGCCTCCCTGGGCATCCCTGGTGTCCTGGGCCGCCAAGAGGAGCTAGTCCAGCCTTGTTTAAATATTGACTAAAAAGCTAAAGGGAGCAGACAGGTTCAAAAAGAGGCGGTCGGGACCCCAGGCAGGAACGCTGGCTCGGGCCTCCCTCCTCCAGGCGAGGACCCCACCCCGTGAAGTCCTGTGGTTTTCACCTCGACTGCCCGGCCCGGTGCACGGTGTACATTGTCTGCCGATCAAACGCTCTGACCGTGAGCTCTGCTCGGACACCGGGCGCCGGGCTCCGCTGCCGAGACCAGGCAGGGTCTGGAAACACGGGGCCTTCGCGGCTGCGGGGCCAGCCGCGCCGCGCCTGCTGGCGGGCCCAGGTCCGCAGGGCCGGCCCTATTTGTACCTGGACGAGTAATACTCCTCCTCCAGCTCGTAGAGGTCGATGGAGACCTCGTCTCGCAGGGCGATGAGCTTCCGGTCGCATTCCTCCTGCAGGGCACGGAGCTGCTGGTTGCGCTGGTCGATGGCCTCGTTCACCGACGGGAAGTCGTTGAGGATGAGGAACTGCTTGAGGTCGGACACCAGCTTCATCAGGGACTCTCCGGCTCGGACCTGTGGCAGTCGGAACGGGACAGGCAGGTAAGAGCGTGACAGAGCCCTGCCTCCATGTGCCTGATGCCAGCCAAGCAAAGCCCTCAGTTTCCTCATCTGCAAAGTGCAGCTTCACAGGGTCACTGTCAGACATAAGTGACAGAGTTAGAAGGCCAGTTACCAGAGGACAGGGTCCCCGGCACCCTCTTCACCTGCATGAGACGCTTCCGCGGCAGCCCCCGGAGATGGCGGGTGCCATCGGCTCCCCGGTCCCCACCCTCTCTTGGCCCCTGGCTTCTGACCCGCTGCTACGGACCTCCAATCACACAAATTGTGCAACCACACATTCTGCTTCTCGAAACCTCCAAGCCCAGGGAGAAAGCCACCATTCCGTTAACCTGCCCTGCCCTTCCTTGGGGGCGGCGTGCCTGCCAGCTGGGCAGGTCCCTCTGGGACCTTCTCCTATGGGTGTTCGTCCGCAGACACACACCTCTGGAAACACTGGGGAGATGTGCTTGTTCTGTGATATCAGAAGGGACCAACATCCCATTTCATTCGGCAATTTGCTTTTGCCTTCGTGATGCATCTTGGAGAACTTTCTCATCAGCAAGAAAGGGCCGACCTCTTTCCAAGCACTGCATAGCACTCTACAGCAGGGGACCTAACTCCCCGGGGAACAGACAGCCACCGGTCCAAAGCCTGCCAGGAACCTGGCTGCACAGCAGGGGGTGAGCGGCGGGCGGGCGGCAAAGCTCCATCTGCATCTGCGGCCGCTCCCCAGCGCCAGCATCACCGCCTCAGCTCCGCCTCAGATCGTCAGGCGTTAGATTCTCATGGAAACGCCGGTCCTTGGTGCCAAAAAGGTGGGGGACCACTGCTCTACAGGACGGATGTGGCCAGCTATCTGCCCACCCCTCACACGCTGCCATGAACAGCCCTCCTCTTGAGGAGAGTCTCCTGAGAAGCGGTTTGCCCACCACCCAGAAAATCCCAGTGGGAACCCCAAGGCGCTGGAGCCCGGGCCGGGCCCTCCGCCTGGTGACTCACGATGTTGGCGGCTCGCACGTGCATCTCGTAATTGTCCTGCTCACCCTGAGTGGCTCTGGACACCTGTGTCTCATCCTCAATCTGAGAGTAAACAAGAAAGCCTGGCATCAGCAGGTGCCCGGCCCACAGGTAGCAGCACACCCACCCCCGCACCCCGCCTGTCTTTCTACGGTGGGTGCTGCTACCCAGACCTCAGACAACAGTCAGCTTCCCTCCCTCGTTCTGCTTTGTCAGGATAGATGGACGCCTACTTACTCCTGGGCCAGGTGCACGAAGGCCTTGGTCCAGTCTCTTTGGGGTGTGGAGTGTCACTACCTTGGGCGCTCAGTAAACTGAGTGGATGAGTAAAAGGATGATGTGTTAAGTGACTATTTACTGAGCACTTCCTGGGTGCCAGGCACCGTGTTAAGCCCTTGACCATCGTTATCTCACAAGATTCTCAGAAACCTGGACAGCACAGTTTACAGGTGGGAAAGACCAGAGAGCATGCCAGGTGTGTCTCGGGTGGTAAATGCAGTAGTCCTTCCTGACCTCCCTTGTCTGAGGTCCAGGCTATTAATCCACCTGGACAGGGCTTCCCCAAAGGCCTTGCACAGGCTGGGGTCAGGGCCAGGCTTCCTGGGTTCAAATCCTGGCTCTGCCAGTTATTAGCAGAATGATCTTGGGCAAGTTACTAAATCTGGTGAGCCTCGGTTTCCTCTGAAAATGGAGAGGACGGTGGTACCTGCTTCACAGGGTCTTGTGAAGGTTAAATGGGACGGGACACAAATAGCCCTCCCAGCACCGCCCGATGTGTAGTGAAAGCTAATCGGATGCCAGCTGTCATCATCATCCTTCCTGCTCAAACAAGCCTTCCGCGTCTGCAGCGGTCCTGCGAATCTCCAGGCCCCGCGACCCCAGCGCTGACTGTCCTGCCCACCTGTGGGGCCTTCCCCAGCTCCTCTCCCTGACCGCACTCACTCGCAATAGCTATGATGTCCCGGTCCCCGTCAGGCCCCGCGGTAACCACTTTACACAGAGAGACTCATCCAATCAGCGCAAGGCCCCTCTGATGCAGGGGAAACCGAGGCGCCGAGCCAGCGAGTCCCCATCCAAACCCATGGCTAGTAAGTGGTGCGGGATGTTGAACCTGGCGATTTGACTAGAGTGCCCTCCAGCGGCCTCACCAGGACCTGCAATTAGCCGGTTTCTTTCATCGACCCCCCTGCTGCTCTCCAAAATGTTCTCCCCAGGGAAACAAGGGCCTCGCCTGGGTGTTCCCTGCTGCGGTATCGCCACCACCTGGCACACAGCACTCGTCACACTGTTGACCAGAGCAGGGCAGTCACTCAGTTCATACAGTCGGCACTCTACGCGCCGCCCCTTCCCTTGGTCCCTGGACGGGCAGGGGACCTGCCGGCCCCACCCACCTTGGTGGTCTTGATGATCTCGGCGAAGTTGTCCATGATGGACTTGACATCATCCTTGAGCCGCTTGTTGTAAGACTGCAGCAGCGTCTCCTTGCTCTGCGGCAGGGCTCTCTGCTGGGCCATGGCGGGGCCTCTGGCAGGCAGTGGGCGGCGGCCTGGGGCTAACGGTCAGCACCTGCGGCGCGGAGCCTGGTGTGAGCCGAGTCCGGGCCAGACGCCCACCCTCCGTGCCCCACCTCGGCAGAACGCGCAGATCTGCAGGGATTCCCTCTCGGCCGAGCGAACTCGTCCGAGCCATTCGCGCACAGGTGCGCCGCGGGGGTCTCACGCCCCCTCCGCGGGCGAGCTCATCCTAGAGCCCGCAAGCCCCGATTCCTCCCAGGCCAGGCCCACGGACGTCCGCGAGAGGCCCGCAGGTCCCCACTCGCCCCACTCCTGCACCCGACAGGTCCTTGCGACTCTTCCCGCTCCACGCGGCGCCTGCGGCGCCGCCTCCCGAGGCCTCCGCCCTCCCCGCGCCCCGCCGCGCGGCCCGACGACCCAACTCGCGGCCTTTGAACCATTCTGGGGTCGATCACAGGGCCACCCGCCCCGCCGTCCCGATGCCCACACCTGCTCGGCACAGCCCGAGCCCGGCGGACTCGTGGCCCGGGCGGGATCGGGGGTGGCGTACGGAGTCCCGGGGAAGGCGCGGCTCCCCGCCGGCCGGCCGGCCACGGTCTCCACGCCCCTTCCGGCCTCACAGACCCACCTCGCGCTCTAGGCAACGCCCCCCGCCGGAGGCCCGAGAAAGGAGTCCTGTCGCTTTAAATCTGAAATCCCGCGCAGGCTCCAGTTGTCGCGATCTCCGAGGTCGCATACATATTTCCCACAATTCCCTTTCCTTTCTCTTGCCTCCCGCCGCCCAAGATGGTGAGTAGCTTCGCTATTCGCGTTGCTAGCGCTGCGTTCGCGTCTATCCGCTGCCATCCTTCTCGGGGCGCGGCCGCACGGGGGCCCCTTTACCGCCTGGAGGAAGGAGAGCCCCGAGAGGGCCGGCACGGGGGCATTGGGTCGGGCTAGACTCCCCGGCGACCGGGCCGGGGCGGGAGGAGGATCCGGGGGTCGCAGCGCCGCAATGCGGTGCGTGCAGCAGATGGCGGCCGAGGCGCTCAAGCGCCCCGGGGGCCCCTCGCGGTCCTGGGAGCCTGCCTGGGGGCCTTCGGCGAGGGGTTCCGGGTCCCCCTTTGCTGCTTCTGGAGCCGGACTCCAGGGGCGTGTCTCCCCGGGGCGGGGGTCACCGCGGCAGCGCCGCGGAGTAACGTGGCCCTCAAGGCTCGTGCAGATGATGTGAGAAGATTTGCTGTCTGAGTGACGGTGCGGACATACTTAGCCACCAAGATCGCTGATGCGCGAGCAGCGGGCGTCGCCGGCCGCCTTTGTCATCAGGGAGGCGGCCCGAGCCCCACCGCTCTCCGGAGAAACTAGTGGAGGAGGAGGTGGCGGGTTCACTGGGTTTTCTTTCTCCACAGCCTAAGGGAAAGAAGGCTAAGGGGAAGAAGGTGGCCCCGGCCCCTGCTGTCGTGAAGAAGCAGGAGGCCAAGAAGGTGGTAAATCCCCTGTTTGAGAAAAGACCCAAGAATTTTGGTATTGGTAAGTTGAATGAAAACGGTTCAGTTCTGGGTGACAAATGGTAGTCTATGGGACAGAAAGCTACGTTGCGTGTTAGCAGGTTTCACTGGGTTTGGAGTGCGGGCTGCCTGGATTGGAACCCTATTGACCACTTTCTGGCTGTAAACTGAGTTCAGTTCTTCTCCCCTCGAGTGGGGGGGCAGTGGAGTTACAGGGTTCATGGCCGCCTCCTCAGCGTCCCAGCACGCCTGGGCCCTCTGCTCAGTCATGCCGGCCTTGGGGGTTCAGTTTGGCGGTCGGGAAACCAGCTCTCCCAGAGCAGCATGCTGACCGCAGGCTGGTGTGCGCCTCGTCTGCTTGTTGACTGGGGACAGGTGTCGCGGGCCTCCCCTGTGGCGGCAGGTGTTTGTGCAGATGATGTAAAAGAATATTTGCTATCTGAAAGACGGTGATGACACTTGGAACCACCAAGATCGCTGATGCACCTACACCCTTCCGCGGGGCCTCAGTTATGAACTTGACAGGGAGTTTGAGCCTCATTCAAGCGTTGCCCTTTACTTCTCAGGACAGGACATCCAGCCCAAAAGGGACCTCACCCGCTTTGTCAAATGGCCCCGCTACATTCGGCTGCAGCGGCAAAGGGCTATTCTCTATAAGCGCCTGAAAGTGCCTCCTGCGATTAACCAGTTCACCCAGGCTTTGGACCGCCAAACAGGTGAGGTTCTGTGTCGTAAAGCCAGCACGGGGAAGGGACTTCTGGGTGAGGACACGGTATTTGTCTTGTTTTTGGCAGTACTGGATTAAAATTTAGGTTTGTTTAGCTCCTAGAACATAAAAGGTGGTGTAATTGAGGTCATGTACGTGGCCCAAGATTTTTTGAAGCACAATTGGTGTTCAGGACAGTGATCTAACACTTGTTAAGTGAGAAAAATTAGAACTTAGTTACAAACCTAAACTAACGATTATTTTCCCAGCTACTCAGCTGCTGAAGCTGGCCCACAAGTACAGGCCGGAGACGAAGCAAGAGAAGAAGCAGAGGTTGTTGGCTCGGGCTGAGAAAAAGGCCGCCGGCAAAGGGGATGTCCCCACCAAGAGGCCACCTGTCCTTCGAGCAGGTAAGTGGCCCCTTCCTTAAAGATGAGCGTGGGGCAGGCCGTTGGCAGTGATGCATGAATTTCTTCACCTGGAATCCCTGTGAAGAGTCAAAACTCGAGCTTTTTAACCCTGAGCCGTAGCCAGCCCCACCCGCCCTTGGGTCCCCAAGTGCTCCTGCAGACTGGTCGTGTGTTCTAGGCGTCAATACTGTCACCACTCTGGTGGAGAACAAGAAGGCCCAGCTGGTCGTGATTGCACATGACGTGGATCCCATCGAGGTAGGTTTGACTTGCTTTTTAGCGTTGACTGCTGACCTCCGATTGGGTCTGTGTCGGTACTTGGAGGGTAAAGTTGAGAGGCTAAAGTGGGGTGACAGCTTTTCATTTGAGGACAGTACTGACAAGGGATCCAACTTGTGGCTCTTGCAATGATGTGAATTTTTCACTGAATTAAACTTTGAAGTGTAAGTACATGAGCTTTTTAACCCTGAGCAATTGCCACCAAACTAGCCTTTACATCATTGCTTCCGGGCAAAATAGTCTGAGCTAGCGCTGTCTTCCAGCTGGTCGTCTTCCTGCCTGCCCTGTGCCGGAAGATGGGGGTGCCTTACTGCATCATCAAGGGGAAGGCCCGGCTGGGGCGCCTGGTCCACAGGAAGACCTGTACCACCGTTGCCTTCACGCAAGTCAACTCGTGAGTACTCAGCATGGCCCAAACTTCCCAAGAATCAGGAGGGGACACCTCCCCCATCCCCTGTTCACTTCATCCCTTAGGATTTTACTCTAAAGACCATGTTTACCTGCACCTTTGCCAATGATGGTTATGAATTTCTTCACCTGAATAAACCGTGTGGTCATACTGTAACTGAGGCAAAAGGCTTGTTTTGGAGCCAAAAAGGAAGTCGTTCTTGTTCTCTGGAGAGCACCCCAGGAGTCTGACCCACATCTCCCCTCTGCCTCGATAGGGAAGACAAGGGAGCGCTGGCTAAGCTGGTGGAAGCTATCCGGACCAATTACAACGACAGATACGACGAGGTAAGCAGCAGCCCTAGACGGTACAGCGTCTCGGGTGAGTCAGGCCGTTATCGGACTGGCTCAATCTGAGAAGTTGTGTTTGGGGATCAGCTCGGACCGACCAAACAGTAGCATGAACTGACTCTGAGAACCTCAGAGAGCGACAGGCCACTCACTGCTGCTCTTGTCGTTGCAGATTCGCCGTCACTGGGGAGGCAACGTCCTGGGCCCAAAGTCGGTGGCCCGCATCGCCAAGCTGGAAAAGGCTAAGGCGAAAGAACTGGCCACCAAACTGGGCTGAGACACTGCCACGTGTTCTGTACATAAAAGTAATAAAAATTCTTTCAGCCACTGTCGATGGCACATTTGGGGTTGGCGACTTGCTTTATTGTCAGTAAGTTTGGGGTGGTGGCGAGTACATTTTCAAACCAGGGCCCTTACTCTCCACAGGGCGGGGGCTCAGACCTAGCGTGTACGTTGCTGTTACCTCAAACTGCTCAGTCACATGTGGACTGACTCTGAACCCCGAGATTTTCCGATCAACTAGTTAGCGAGTTCACTCAGGTGGAAAGGCACAGCACGCGTGGCGATGCGTGTATACGTGTACCCAGTGGTTGCAGCTAATCTTGTCACGTGCCAGGGGTCCGCCGTAGGAATTTCTTAAACCACAGGTACGATGTGGCCGCACAGAGTCCATACCTTGGGGTTAAAATAAAGTGAACAGTGAACAGGTTCTGATGGGGGCGGTGGGGAGCGGCTGCAGACGGGGACTCACCAGGTGATGATGTACTGCATGTGCTCATTCCTCAGGGTCACCCTGGTTTGCCCTCCAATGGGTCCTCCAGGGACTGTGCTCTCTGCGGAGACGTGAGTTCAGTGTCCCTGGTCTCACAGTACCAGCTACTTGGTCACCTGTTAACTTGGAGCCTTCTCAGCCCTTCCCCAGAGCTGTCACTTCAGTAGGACCTCTGATGCATAACCAGCCATGCCCCTAGCCTTCCCCCCCGCTCCCAGACTTGCTAGAACTGTCGCCCCTCCTCCAATGCTAGGATGGAAGCAACTAGATGCCCAGGGTTGTGAGGAAGGTGAGCCTTGGCATTTACTAAGGCTGCTTGGGGCTGGGCTGGGCTGGGCATGACATACTGAAGTCGGCATCAATTAAGATGGGCTCGGCGCCTGTGAGCTTGGCCATGGCCTCTAGGTCCCGGTAATGCCAGTGGTTCTGTTCTGGGTTGTTCTCAGGAACAAAGGGCTTCCTGGTCTCCGTCAACCTCACCATCCCGACCAGGTCCACTTCTCCCTCCACCTGAAGGGAAGATGCTCTTTGGGGCCCACATGGGGACGGGTCCCGCCTCCCTGAGCCCTGCTCACCTGAGGGACGAGTCCATGCCCCGTACCTGGCCTTTCTGCCTCGTGTCAGGGTTCACTTTCTTCCTCGGGACAAACCCTCTATTTACCAGGATGGTGATTCTACAGGAATGAAGGCAAGCCAAGCAAGCCATTTCAGGTGGGGAAGGGGTTTTAGGTAAAGACCACCATGAACAGGCGGGCCTGGCACCCACGAATGACGTGTGGGAAGGGTTCACAGGGGGACTCGGGACCAGCTGTGGGGTGCCTCCTATCCCTGGAAGGTTAGCCCCCACCTCCACCTTGTGCCCGCCCACTGCGACGGGCAGCCAGTGACCTCGGCCAGGGCTGGAGTTCAGACCCCTTGAACCACTTATTGGAGCAACTGCCTCATGTCCCTGCCCCCAGTCTCTCCTAGCCAGGGAGCCACCAGGGGCACAGTGGGGCCCACCCCAGACCTAAAAGCAGGAAATGTTGACAAGGGCCCCAGGGTGTCGGTGCAGACACCGGAAGCGCAGCACCCCTCCGGGCACACCCCCTTTCCCTGGACTCCAGGTCTGGCCCACTTAGTGCCTCGGGGTGTCTTTCCTGACTTGACCCCCTATCAACTTAGCTGGGAGTTCCCTGCTCTCGCCACCTGGTCATCATGCTAAAAAGTTAATTTGCTTAATGACATCAATTACAAATTTCAAACTCTTCGAAGAACTGAACCCTTCTGGGTATTTGGAGTCCCCAGGGTCTTCCCAAGACGGGCTGCGAAGGAAAGGTGCAAGTCAGTGCCCCGTGTGCATGTGCAGGCCGCTCGGCGCCCAGCGAGTCCTGCTCACCCCAGGTCAGTGCAGTGGAAGGGGGTGATGACGTGGGCACCGCTCTGGACTGAGGGCTGGCCGGCCTCCCGGGCCTCCCGGGCCGGGTCCACCATGGTCCGTGGCATCATGTACAGCTCCTTGGAGTGGTCAAAGTGCCCCCTGACCTTCACTGGCCTGTACTCCAGATTTTTCAGTTCCATTGGGCTACATGGGAAAGGGGAAAGGGGAGAGGAGTCGAGGCGCAGCCAGGCTCGCGGGTCTGGCCGGAAGACGCCCTCGCACGGGGCTGCAAACCCCAAGACCACATGGCAAGCAGGAGGCGCAGGGAGCGAGTGCCCGCCAAAGGGGAAGTGTCCTTTGATGCCACACGGTCCACATTTTCAAAAGAAGTGAGCACCCGTGTGAACTTGCTTAAATGTGGAGGCCGACACGCCCCCTGCGAGCACCCCGCTTGCTCCCCTGACGGAAAGCTTTGCTGACTAGAGCTGTTCCTCCAGGACACTGCTTTGAAATGAGGGAAGGGCACTAGCATCGTTTCAGGGCACTGTTTCAAAATGCCACTGTCACTTCAAGACGTGACATTGCCTGCTTCACCTGTCAGCTAAGAATTACTGTCTAAGGGGGCCATCGGCACTGGGGGCTCCCTCGGGTACACTGGTCCTGAAAACGGTGAAGCCCAGGGCCACAGGCAGCTTCCCAAGGGCGGCGGGGTACCAGGAAACCCAGCAGGACCAACGATCTCAAGGGCTCCCATCTGAGGGCCAGGCTCCACTGTGACCCCCAGCGAGACCAGCCCCAGGCCGGCAGCCCCACACTCACTCTGCCGGCAGAGGGACAGGCTCGGCCATGACTCTGGACTCCAGCTCTGCGATCAGCTTCAGCTTCCACTTCCGACGCTGGACCTGTGGAAACGGACTAAGCCCACGCAGATGGCAGCAGAGTCGAGAGCTCGGCGCCCCAAGAGCTAGGGCCAGTCTTTACCTGCCATGTCCCCAAGCCAAAGGCAGTCACAGGGATGAGAAGCAGGAACCACTGAAGGAAGGAGTCTTCTCTCACGGCAGATGCTTCCGCTGCGGGACTGTCACGCCTGCTTGGCGTCCAGGCCAACCCTAGGAAGTTTTACCACACCGGGGTGGGCTCAGAAGCCCCAGAACGGATGCCTCGAGAGGACCCACCAGTGCTGCCTGAGAGCACGCACAGGAGTGAAGACGGTGACCTGCCGTCAGGAGCCAGCTAGCAGCACCGGTGTCCCCTGGCAACCAGCCCGGGGCCTGGAACATGGCACTCAGTGGGTGTTTACTGAATGCTAGGGCTCGGTGCTGGCTCTGCCAGCAACTTGACCCCGGGGAAATCCACGTGACCACCCCATGCCTTCGATGCAGGGGGACGCTGAGATGCAGGAGCACCGGCCACTGTGCCTTGAGAGAAACGTGACAAAAGCTCAGGTTTACAGAATTACTAAGGGGGCTTAACAGCTGCCTCTTCACTGCTCAACCTTAAAAACATACAACAATGTACGCAGACAGCACACGTAAGCTCTCAGACGGTGCATCCTATCAAGTGACAGCATCGCGGGCCTGGGGAAGGTGAAAAGCAGGCCGGGGCAGGCTACCAAAGCACCCTTCGTGGGTGCACGGCGCTGGGCTCACAGCGTATGGCCTCTGCTCCAGCCCGCAGGCACCGCGCGAACCGACTGGATGCGCTTTCCTTTAGGACCCCGCCACCTGGGTTTCCATCTTAGGCTGGCCCTCCTTAGGCGGACGAGACGTCAGGGTGTTGCTTAACGTCTCCCGCCGCGTGTGCAATACGGCGATGCGACAGCAGGCAGCCCTGGGACGGCCCTGCACGCAGTCGAGGCTCCTTTAAGAGGCGCTGGGTGTGATAAAGGCGATCAGAGCTCATCTGCACGCGCACGAGCCCCTGCACCGTGGAGGACACGGCGGCTTTTCCCGGACGAGTCCTCACCTGCGCGCGAGGGAGCCCCAAGGACGCGCCTCCTGACGGCGCCAGCTGGGACCTGCGGAGGGGCCAGGGGCTGTCTGAGCAATGCCGGTCGGGGGGGCGGGGGCCGCGGCCGCCGAGAATGGGGAAATCCAACAGCAAGTTGAAGCCCGAAGTTGTGGAAGAGCTGACCAGGAAAACCTACTGTGAGTGCGCGCCCCGGACCCCCGCCCGGCGCCCCGGCGCCCCTCCCCCCGCGCTCGCGCTTCCTCCCCCAAGTCCCTTGTCCCCGCTGCGGCCCCGCTCCCCACCCCCTTCAACGTCGCAACCCTCTTTCGG
>NW_011888938.1:1840051-1856254 GCF_000151845.1 Pteropus vampyrus
CCCTCCCGCCCGCAGGTGAGGTGCGCTCTGACGGGCCACGAACTGCCGTGTCGCCTGCCCGAGCTCCAGGTCTACACAAGCGGCAAGAAGTACCGGCGGCTGGCCGGCGCCTCCCCGGCCTTCGACTACGCCGCGTTCGAGCCGCACATCGTGCCCAGCACCAAGAACCCGTACGTGGGCGGCGCCGGCCTGGCACCGCGAGGGGGCCCGGGGGGTGGGGTTCGGTTCCGGCCCGAGTCCGGCCGCCCCCGGACGGTGGGCGCCAATCCCCCCTCCCCACGGGCGAGCGCGCCTCTTGCGCGGGACGGTTCTCCGCAGCCACCTTCCCCAGGGCTTAGGAGACCTGAGATGCGGGTGGGAGTCCTGGAGCTCTGAGTCACCTGGGGTCCCAGGTGAGACCCGTTTCTGCTGAGCTTGGTTCCTCTTTTGTAAACGAGAGGTATGTCACCTGGGTCTGTCTGCTTCATAGAGCATTGGCAGCGCCCGTGCTTTGTCACTGAGGTTCCGAACGAGGTCCATTTCCCTTCGTCACTTTCGAGGAGAGCTTTGATTGAGCTGAGAGAGTATGGTTGATAGAAACAGCCCAACGCTGACAAGTCCAGGACCTCGCCGGGCTGTCGTGCACACATTTTCACATCAGGCACCTGGGGGCGGGCCAGGCCACCGTCTGTCCCGATCCGTGCTTCTCATCCTCTGGCAGAGTAGAACTGCTCGGCGCGGTTGAGACTCCTGATGCCCAGGCCGCATCGTAGGCCCCCCGCCGGCTCCCACCCCAGCATCTGGCGATTCCGACACCGCCCGCTAGAGGGCGCAGGTCGGGATCCTTGCACACCGGTCCCCTTGCCCCGCAGGCGCCAGCTCTTCTGCAAACTCACCCTGAGGCACATCAACAAAGCCCCGGAGCACGTGCTGCGGCACACGCAGGGCCGGCGGTACCAGAAAGCGCTGCGTAAATGTGAGTGGCCTTGGGGACCCAGCCTGCCCAAAGTCACGGGTATTTGGGGGTGTGCCTGCCCTTCCCCAGGATGAGCCCCCCCTAGAGAGCATAAGTGCCTTTCAGTCATTCTTTAGCGATCCTGGGTGGATGCACCGGCGCTGGGCCTGGCACAGTGACAGCGGCACAGAGGGACAGTGGTAGAGACAGGCGCAAAGCAGGAAGCAGGCTCCGCAGCGCAGTACGTCCTCATTTCACGTCGTCGATAGGTTCTGCGACTTGAAGCAAAATGACCCGTGGTGAAACCAATTTTACCATCGGCTAATTGACATAAATGCGTTTCTTTCCTGCGATATCGCATCGACGTTACAATGAAGCGTTACTGGAGCACCTGCTGTCACGGGTGCCGAGGGAGCCAGGAGGGCCTGCCTCAGGCCTGGGAAAGGCCCCCTGAGGGCTTCTCTTAGCCTGATGCTTGGGGGACATGCGGAGTGCGGGGAGTGCTCCAGGGAGCGGACAGGGTCCTTGCGAGGTCTGAGGCAGACACACGCTTGGCCGAGGGAGGTTCTAAGGGATGTGCCCTCACTGTGACCCCTTGCGCTCTGGCGTTAGAGAGGTGGGTGGAGACGAGGCCGCAGAGGCTCCCAGAGGCCTGGTCAGGAGAACGTGCAGTGAGGACGCATCGAAACGGTTAAAGCGGGGACCGGCCTGACCCATGTGTGTCTCAGCATCACTGTTCCCCGAGGAGAAGGGGAGGGGTGGGAAGGAGTGGACGAGGGGACACTCGGGGGCTGTGCAGTCATCCAGGTGAGGATGGTGGTGGCTGGGGTAATCAGCCGGGTCACAGGTGTTGGCAGGGACGATGGACCCGTGTGGGCAGCTCTTACCTGTTTTGTAGCTAGACCTGCCAGATGAGGGAGAGAAACACATCCACCGAGTCCCGAGGTCCTGGCCTGAGACCCAGTAGGTGACGGATGGCGTGCAATTAGGAGCACTCTGGATAATAAGCTTTCCTGAAAATTTGAAAGTAAAATGTGGACATTTTAAGTTGGAGTTGTGTCAGGGTAGCTGTTGAAAACATGGACTGGTACGCAGATGACGCAGATCACTGACAGGTGGCATGTGCATCCAGGGAGCCAGATGAGAATGGACGGGGCGGGGCCTGCGCACAGAGGACCTCAGGAAGGGGAGGAGGGCCCAGGTGGAGTAGTGTCAGGCAGAGAGGAGGTTCAAGGAGGAACGGGCTCTTACCAACTGTTACCAAAGGGAAGATGAGGCAGAAGTGACCTTGAAGTTGGACAAAGGTAGCTGACCGGCACAGTGAGGACTGCCAGGCTGGAGTAGAGCAGTGGACCGCGACCCAGTGAGGCAGGGAAGGGCCAGGTGGGGCCGTCGGGTGGGTTTGATGATGGGAGGTGAGGACAGCAGGTCCCAAGTCTTCACCGTTTCCTGGTGAAGAAGTGAGGCCCTGTCGCCACCTGAAGGCAGAAATGGATGCTCCGTCCACCCTGTTTCGGGCCCCTGCAGGCCGGCACAGGGGCGGAGCCTGGGCCTGGACTTTCTGGTCACTTGCAGCTGCTCAGAGCCGGGGAGGGGGCGATGAGGCTGCGCTAGCTTCCCTGTGAGCGAGAGTAATTACAGCGCTGGACCACGGGGCTGGGACAGGATGAGGCAGTGAAGCCACTCTGGTGTCAGCATGCCAGCAACGGGAGACGCCATGTGTGGGTTCCGGTGGTGACAAGGCCGCTGTGGGGCCACGGAGTGGGAGTCAGAAGAAGCAGGGTACAGGGCTCTGGAGGTGGTTGGAAGTGGGCAGTGACCTCCGAGGCCAGGGCCCAGCGGGGCTCGTCCACCCCATGAGCGATGATGGCGGGAGATAGGACAGTCCTCGGTGCAGGAGGGGACACTGTGACTCCAGCGAGGTCCTCCTATGGAAGCCTCATTCCTGCTCCTCTGTCCCCGGCCAAGGGTCAGCAAAGGCCAGGTGCCACCCTCCCCTGCCTGAGATGGGGCCTCAGTCTCCTGGCGACAGGCTGGCATGGCTTCCAGGCCAAGGTGCGCTTGAGCCCCGTGCCTGCTCCGTGCCCTGCCAGCCGCTGCTTCCTGGAGCCGGGCTGGGGCTGGAGGCAAGTGCTCAGGCCAGTGGGCCTGCCCCTGGCTGCCCCTCGCCGCACGCCCACCCCCTGGCCTCCCTCTTGTCCTGGTAGGAACTGAGCTGGTGGCACTGGTCTGTACTCGGGGGGGTGGCACATGGGGCCGGGAGGCGGGGGCGACACAGAACAGCTGGCCTGTTCCCCAGACGAGGAGTGTCAGAAGCAGGGTGTGGAGTTCGTGCCCACCTGCCTCCTGCACAAGCGGAGGAGGGCAGACCAGGTGGATGGTGACGGACCACCTCACCCGAGGGCAGCCTTCTGGGAACCCGAGTCCAGCGATGGTGACGCCGCAGTCCTGAGCGACAGTGACAGCATGACAGACCTGTACCCAGGTAAGTGGGAATGCGCCCCCCTCCCAGTCCTGTTGGCACAGCTGTCCTGTCCGTCCGCAGCAAATGGGTCTGGCCTGTCCCTCCCGCTCAGCCCCGAGCCCCACACAGGCGGTCAATGTAACGGGACACGGCCCGGCCCTCTGTTCCTTCCAGCTGAGCTGACCGCCAGAACGGACCTGGGAGGGGCTGAGCACAGGGACAGCACCAACGACCCGCTGACAGATGAGGACGGGAAACCAAGGCGTGACCGAGAGCAGGGCTCTGGGGACAAGGAGAGCGAAGTGGAGCGGGAGCCGGCCGTCAAGCGCGGCAAGGTGAGCGGGGCCGCCGAGGCCGCTTGCCTGGAAGCGGCTTCTTTCCTTTCGGTTTTCAGCTGCTTCAGGCGTCAGAAAGAGCTCTTTCCGCAGACAGGCCCGGGGCCGGGGCTACTCCCGTGGGGGTGGGGGCTGCTTCCCCGTCCGCAGGGAACTGGGCCCCACGGACCAGGTTCAAGACCCCCGGCCTCGGGGATGACAGCCAGGCAGAGGCTCAGCTCTCTGGACGGCGGGGCGGGGCGGGGCGGGGCCGGACGCCACCTCCGCCTTCTGCGGGGCGGGGCCAGGCGGTTCATCCCCTTTGCTTTGGGAATTCCGAGTGCTGCCCGTCAGGAGCCTGTGGCAGCAGCACCGAAGCTGGGGGGCGGGGAGGCCTACCCGGCGCTGTGCCCTGGAGCTGATCAGGACTCTGTTCCCGAACAGAAGCAGTTGGGCTCATCACAGAAGAAGTTCAAAGGTCGCCACTGCAAACCTAAGCGCTTCCGCTCTTCCAAGCAGCTGGGTGAATAAAGCGTTGCTGGGGAACACGCGTCTTGAAAGCCTTTCGAGACTCCTCCGGGTGTGTCGCCCCAGGTCCTCCCCCAGCTGCCCCCTGAACTGCGGGGCGTCCCCAGCTTTTCTCCATCCATGCTGTCCCTGAGGGCAGGGGTGGGGCTCTGTCCCACAGATGTCATGGTCCCGTCCTCCTGCACCCAGGACGCATTTGGACCCTGAGGGAAGAACCATCTGGACGTGGCTTCCGAGGGTCCTCAGCGAAGCCCTGAGGGTCCGTCTGCTCACTGTGGCACCTGGGGCCCCGGCAGGTCCCACCCGACCGGACAGCACCAGAGGGTCACACTCTGTACAACAAATGCCATTATTTATTTTTATGTGTTTCCAAAAATCAGAACGTTCTGAAACACAACTAGGATATAAAATACAGCATAAAATGAGATTTATACCTATTTCCCACAAAAAGCAAAAAATTTTTCAGAAATCGTTTTGCCAAAACCAACTGGTAGATCCTACTTTCCACCCCTCCCGACCAAAGCATCTGCCCCAGGCCCAAGCACTAGCCCACTTGGAGCCTGGGAGGCGGGAACGACCTCGGCATTGAGGATGACCAGGGGCGACCGCACCCCTTGGCCTCCTGGGCTCACAAACCAACAAAGGTTCCCACACACAGTGCTGAGGACCCTTACCCTGCCAGAAACTGCCATAGAGACCAGCCTGGCTGGCGGCGCCATTCGATGGGGTGTCATGCTGTGTGGGCAGGGACAGGGTGTGGGTCAGGAGGCCAGCCGGCCCAGGCTGAGGCAAAGAACCACCCTCCATGCGGTGATCCTAAGTGGGAGAGTAGAAACACCCTCCTTCAGCCACTGCCCCTCTAACAAGGGATGAGCCGCAGCTGTGGCTGGGACACAGGTGGGGTGGTGACAGGTGCATCCTCATTCCCCTGGGATTAGGCAGGGCCAAGCTACAGAGCCAGGCATAGGTCTAAGAGAACTGGGGGACAAAAGGCAGCCTCCCCGGCCCATGTGGCTGACTGAGGCGTGGGGGCTCCCCACCTAACTACCCCTGGCTCTGGTCTGGAGGGTGAACACGGAGACTGGGGCGGCCCTCAGGCTTGCACACCGGGCCGATGACCGGAGGAAAGAAGCTCCGAGGCCAGGCTGAAGGGCCTCCAGGTCCCGAGTCTGGTCAGCTTGGCCAAGTCGGTCTGCCCCGCAGAGCTCGGGGGGACAACGGGACGCGCAGAGATGTTCCGACTGCCCCAGTGGCCTTCACTACAGTGAGGACGAGCGGAGGGTGGCAACGAGCACTCGGGCCCCCCGAGAAAAATGCAGCGTAAGGCAACGTTAGAGCACGTGACAGGAGTCAGACCCGATCCGTAAGGCATCATCACAACTAAAAAGGATTTGGGCTGCATTCAGCATAGCAGACAGGTGATCTGAGTGGGCAACAGCCTCGTGAAAACGTACGTCGTGGCTGCACAGCCTGGGACCGTCCGTCAGGCCAAAGAAAGCCCGGCCGGCGACCGGCCAGGGCGAGCTCTGCCCGCGGTCCCGGCCGAGGCCGCGTGAGGCCGCGTGTGAGGTAACTGGTCTGTGAGCCGGCGCTGTCACGGCCCTGCCCCTCCCAAGCCAGCCACTCGGGAGCGGCCAGGGCCACCTTACAGACATGCCGCCAGGCCCAGGTGGACATGCAGGTCCCTGCAGGCTCCGGGCTGCTTCCCCAAAGACTTCTAGAATCTCCATCCCCACCTTGAGTCACCTAAGTTCCCCGTGTGACCCCATAAAAAATCGTGCGCCAGTCCGGGTCGATTTTCTGAGTCATCAGCGTCTTTTACCAGAACCGTCAACTCTTCTAATCCTGCCTCATTCTTTGGGGCTGGGGTTTTCCTAGGTGTTTTCACTGTCCCCATAAAGTGTACAATGCAGGGCAGAACCACTGGGAAGCCACCGATGTGATTTTCAACCAGAGAGTTAGAGTGACGTTGGGCGGGGCCATCGCAAATCGTGTAGTAGTTTTAGCTGAAAACAAACTTTAAAAAAATAAGAGGGAGACTGCTTCAAATGATACACAGATGTATCTGCTCACAGTACAGCCTGGAGCCCCCCCCCACCCAAAAAAAAAAAAGGACGAAGAGGCCACAGCCAACCCAGCCACTCCCGCCAAGGGGGGAAGGGGCTACCGGCCGGCCAGCTCCGAACGCTCAGCTCCCAGGTGGTGGGCGCAGAGCAGATCTAGCCATCAAATTTCATGTGTCTGCAAATAAAGTTCTCAAAACATCTGTGCCTTTACCGAGGGAGGGAGGGGAGGAGGGTACAGAAATGCTGGCAGTTTTGTCGGATGCGCCCCGAACCAGTCCTCGATGGCCACGGGTCTTCGCCAGGCGGGGAAGGGGCTGTTACCACTCTTTCTTCTTCTCGTCCATGGAGACGCCCCCGGGGCCCAGAGCCACCACCAGGAGCAGGCCTCCGATCACCGACATGGTCTGGAAGAAGTCGTACTTGAGGAAGTCGTGCATGGGCTTGTAGACGGGAATGGTCCAGAAGGCGTTGAAATACACGTTGATGGCGAACAGCCAGACGACGAGAGTCAAGGCAGCCAGCTTGGTTTTAAAGCCGATGGCCACTAAGATCATCAGGGCCGTGCCCACCATGTTCTGGAGAATCTGCAGGGGCGGCAGGTGAGACAGAGAGACTCAGGGGACACCCGGTTTGAGAGCCAGGCCCGTGTCACTCCAGCAGCGGTGCCAGTGAGGCGTGTGCCGAGAGACGCCCGCTAACGGCCGGGGACCGTGCTACAGACAGGGACGAACGTGGGTGCCATGGGCCCGGAGCCGGCGCCCGCTCAGCCGCAAGGACATGCTCTCTAAGCTCCCAGAGGCGAGGAAGGAGCCTGAACGGCACCCCACGCCCTGGCACCAGCGGTTACGCGACAGAGGAGCGAGAGGCAAGGGGCCCGAGACGGGGCCTGTGAAGCGGCACCAGCCCCTCCAGCAAGGGCGGCTCCGGACCTCGCTTGTGCCACAGGCAGCTTCGTGGCACACCAGAGCCTGACCGGTTTTGTTTCTCTTAGGAGGATCAAAAGCGGGGCTTCCTTCGAGCCCCTCGGCTCTGCGAGGCACACGCCAGGGGAGCGGGGACCGGGCCCGCCGGGCCGGCAGCGGTCCTTACCGAGAAGAAGCTGGCGTCGAAGTGCAGGAGGGTCATGAACATCAGCACCAGCAGGACCCGGCCCCCCAGCTGCATGTACTGCTTGGGGGAGCTCTCGCGCATGGTGGGGACGCCCGCAAACATGCTCTTCCCCTCAGAACGGGACTCCGCCAAGAGCAGCAGCAAGCCCCCTCCCAGGGCCAGGTTCCTGAGGGACAGAAACGCGGGGCTGGTCACCAGGGCTCAGCAAGGCTCCAGAGCGCCACCAGACCGGGCAAGGGGGACCGAGGCCAGCCCGAGGCCACGGGACCACAGACGTGAGTTCCACCTACGGAGGCCGCCTGCGACTGAAGACGCATCTGTGCCACCAGACGATGACGGGCCACCGGACACGCCCGGAGCACAGCCCTGGCCTCTGCCTCCCTAGGAACCAGCTGGGGCCCTGTGATCAAGTGTGTTTCCACTCGGACACCCCCCCTCGTGAAATTCGGGGTCAGGAGAGATGCCCTCATTCGCATTTGTGTTCTAGGGCTCCAGGAGGGCTCCCAAAGGCTTTGCCACCCTCCACCAGAGTCCCAGAAGCACGGTCTGGACCCCAAGAAGTTTCTCCCGCCGACAGTTACAGTGCGAAGTCGGCGAGGGAGGAAAGCCGGCCGCCCGCCGACCGGATGCACGCACCTCATCAAAAACTTCAAGTCCCAGAGAATGCTGTAGGCAATCGTCTGCGGGGACAAGGACAGAGAAACTTGAGTCTCAGCATTTTCAAACAGGCTCCTATTTCTGCAGAATTAATAGCATTTGGCAATTTTTCGAATATAAGCTACACAAAACCGTTTTAGGACACCCAGGCCAGCTCCAAGGCCAGCCGTCAGGCTCAGCGTTTGTCAGAGTGCCGGTGGCCCCTGGACCTGGTCCACCGGAGCTGTGCCCGAGTGTGCTGGAGAGCACGGCAGCGCTGAGACACGGTCTCGATTAAGAAGCCACGTGCTCAAAGCGTCTGAACAGCGAGGTGCCGTTCCTTATGGGGGAAGCCGGTAGCTGCAGAACAGCGCTGGCTGCAGCCGACCTCGTCATCTCTCCCCTTGTCAGAGGAAACTCGGGACGTGGCAGAAGGTGGGTACCCAGAGCCAGCACCTGCTCGGGGGCGCCAGCCTCGCCGGCCCTGCTGGGCCGTCCCACTGGCTGGCCGGCTCTCCAGAGCCATTTCTCAGAGCACAAAGGAGTTCCGAGCAGAGACACACGCAGGGCTGAGGGGGAGCCATGCTCAAACCTCACGAAGGCCCCTTTCAGACGCTCTGCTCCAGCCAGGCACGGAGAAGCGAGCGAGACCCCACCGCCCCGCTCACCTGCAGCGCTATGATCCCGAAGAGCCCGAAGCAGGCGTGCTGCACGAAGTTCCGGCTCAGCACCAGGACGCAGCCAGCTGGAAGGGAGTCGTGCGAGGCTCAGGGGCCGTCGTCCCCAGGGAGGAGACGCCACGCACCTGGCCTCCTCGCCCGGCCTCTGGCGCAGCAGCCGCCCAACGACTTACCCCAGGAAAAGTCGGCTTGTAGGAGAATGGCCCACAGGCACGGGCCCCACACGCGCGTCAACTGGACTGTAAAGCGGATCCCTGGCTACAGAGAACGGGCCCCGTCCCCAGTCGGCTGCCACCAGAGGCTCTACTGTGGCGCTAGGACTGGCTGAAAAGTGCAAGTCCCCTTCCGCCCCACGCACGAGGCAGGAAGGCCGCCGCCAGGAGCAGAAGGCCCGTGCTGGCCAACGCACGCGGCGTCCGGCCCGCTCTCCCGTCTGCACACCTGCCTTCCGACCGCTGGCTCCCGCCCACGTCGCCCACGTCACCCACGTCACCCCATCTCCCGCTCCGGCCAGTTAAAAACGGGCTGCGTCCTATTTCGTCAGCAAGCCCAGCGATCAGCCCAGGGCTGGACACGGGCACGCCCAAAGGCCGGCGCACCAGTCCCAGGCCTGGCGCTGCCCTGGACGGGAGTGGGTGAGCGCGGACGACCGTCTCGGGAGACCCTCGGAGTCACTCGCCAGCTCTGGGTGTCTGACCAGCACGTGCTGCGGCCACGGCGTCAGCCAGAGAGCCACTTACTGAGCTGTCCGAGCAGGTTGAGGAGCACGAACGAGGAGGCCAGCAGGTAGCCGCAGCCCCAGGTGCTGTCGATGTAGTCCCGCTGCTCGCCCCACTGGAACCACATGCGGACGCCGTCCTCCAGGAACGTGCTGATCAGGCAGAGGCGCGCCACGTGCGGCAGGTACTGCTTCGTGACTCGGAGGAACTGGGGGCCACAGACGCCTGGTGAGGCTGTGGCGGGGCCACCCCAGCCTAGCCAGGTGCTTCTTGGGCGCGGGAGCGTGGGACTCCGCATCCGCTCCCAACACACCCTGTGGCCCCAGATGTGCGACCACCCAAAGACGGACAACCCTGCACAGGGCTGTCGGCTCAGACCCCGCGAGGGGACGGTGTGATGCTCTCCTGTGAGCACCTGTCATCTCAGCAGACACGTGTCGGTGGCAGCCACGGTCGCAAAACATGGAACTGCCACAGGACACAACAGCTTCTACTCCCAAGGGCACTGGCGAGTGAGAAGCCCTGGATGGCAGTGAGCAGGCCCTCAGAGGCCACATGACCTGGGGCTGGACTGGGCTCTCCCACGGCGTCCTGCACTGAAGGCTGTTCAGCAGCTTCCCTGGCCTCTGCTCACCAGATGCCAACAGCACCCTCCCAACGGTGACAGCCCAAATACGCCTCCAGACACTCCCACATGTCCCTTGGGGGGAGGCAGCAAAATCACCCCCATCCCCTTAAGAACCACCTCTCATTCTCCAAACAGGAAGCTGCATCCCAGTGGGGAGGGGGCTCACCCAGAGCGGTGCTGACCTGACACTCCATGCTGCGACCGGACCCAGCCTGCTGGTCACAGCTGAGCCCTCGGCCTCCCAGCCCTGACAGCAAGGCTCAGAGCTGCTCTAGACGGAAGTCAGCCACATGTACTCCCGACAACAGTCCACTTAGGTGACAGACACGGTCCCAGGCCTAGAGGGCCTCAGGGCTGGCCAACAATGAGCGCATGTGTTTACACGTAGCCCAAGGTTCCAGAGCAGTGAGAGGGAGCGCCAGCCCATGTGTGCAGTCAGGACCCTGGCACACGCCCCGGTCCTTAACGGGGTTCCCGTCGAGAAAGCTCAAGATCGGGCGTGGGCAACTGTGTGTGTGCCCAGTTGTGAACATACCCGTGAACTCAGTATGGCTAATGGGAAGAAAGCTCTGGGATATTTTTAAAAGCCTGCGTAGGCCAAAGCAAATTAAGAACACGCTAACGAATGGATGGACAACTGTTTCAACAGCTATGAAATTCAAGCGTATAAAATCACTGGCAAATGTCAGTGGGAGAAACACATTTTTAACTTCCTCCTGCCAGTCATGCCATTTATGATGGCATGATTAAGAGACAAACACAAGTAGAAACCGAGGTACAAATGTCATCCAGGTGTACCCTGTGCACTTTGTCTTACCAAATCATACGAGCCTCTGATTCAAAAGGACAAAAAAACCCTGTGGTACGTGATAACAGCACAAGCCTGGGAGAAAGATCGGGGAGCCGCCCACATGAGTGACATGTCAGCAAGAGTCTAAAGGGCATCTGTGAAACTGTCCCCTCGAAGGGACAAATTACGTCATGGCCCCTCTTAAGGCTAAATATTATGGGAATAAATGAAGATGAACATAAGAGCATTTCTTAATTATTGGCATTTCAAAAACTTGCTTAAAAGTCCTAGAAACTGCTAAAGCTGTCAGCCGCAGTCAGGGAGCTTCTGGCTGTTTAGTTCAACCGTCGATTTGTCAACTTTGGCTCATCAGCAAAGAGAAGCCTGGCTCACCTGGGGCGGGGGCGGGGGGAGGGAGGAAGAGGCTGCAAGCCAGGTGTCCATGCTCAAGTTTACTGAGCTCGAGCCCCAAGGGGCCAACCGCACTCGCCTGCCCAGCCTGACTCCCACGAAATGCTGGCGCAAGTCACGAGGAGAGACGACCGAGCAGGGCTGGGGGTGACCTCGGGCTGAAGCCGTGGCCGCCCTGGCTCCTACGCCCAACGGCCGGAGCACTGTGACCGCGGACGAGCCGAGTGACTCTGGGGGCCTCTGCTGGCCTTCCACAAAGTGAGGACAGCCGGCTTAACGGTTCTTTCCACCTTTTAATAAGCAGGAGGAAGGGGAAGGAGAAAGGGTCGCGTTTAAAAGAGGCCACAAATATGAGTTCTGGGGTTCACACAGAGAACGCACACAGGGTGCACGTACACTGGGTGCAAACACACACCCCGCATCAGATCGGGAAGTCTGGGGACAGCTGACACCACACACCCTCCCATTCTGCCTCAGGGCACAGAGATAAAGCACCCCTCGGCCAGGGCTGAGAAGCCCCGCCCACAACGCAGGCCTCACCTGGAGGTCAAGGCCTGGGGCAGCACCGAGAGGCTGGGCAGACTCACAGACCCAAGCCACGGTGGGGAGGTGGACCCCAGAAGACAGCGCAGGGACACAGAGACAGACATCGGAGGCGTCCTGACTTGCCTCCCGGGTGAAGCTGAAGGCTGCTCCCTGCCCAGACTCCCGGCCGTCCTCACCAGAGGGGCAAACGCGCGAGGCTGGGGCGGGGCAGTGTCTAGAAGCCCCGGATGCGTCTGCGCTCTAATTCGAGTGTCTGGGTGAAGGCGATTAGAGAGCACGGGACCGCCTGCCCTTCAGACAGGTGACTCACTCCCGCCTTCCAGACGCCGCTCTGCCTGGGGAAGAGGATGCGAAAAGCCAGGTGCACGTGCCCTGAACCGAGCAGGCGCCTGATTCCCAAAGTCAGACGCACTTGGGTCCCCTGTCCCGCTGGCCGAACACGAAGGAAAAACCGCTGATGAGACAACCCCGCTTTGATCTCATCCCCCCACCCCCCGTTTCGTCACAATGGCCGCTGAGCCCACACCGTGCTGTTCTGGACGGCGTCCCGCAGCCAGCGTCCACTCAGGACAGCAGGGAGGAGGCCCCCCTCAGGCACCCAGGCAGCCCCACCGGTGTCCGTGCCAGGCCGGCATCCAGCACACATGACGGGCCCGGAGGGCCAGGGGCCACCTGCCGAGCACACCCCCACCCTCCGGACACGACTGGAGGCGCACGCGGAGCGGGGAGGGCCTGCAGGACGAGGGGTGACAGCCAGGCCGCGTACAGCAACGTCGGGGACCCTCACGATCAAGCATGACAGGGTTCACAAGCAGTGACGACGCCCAAGCAGCTTCGGAAATAAGGGAAACTGAGGTTTACTTACGGGGGTTATTACTTTAGCGGACTGAAGGAGATTTAAGAAACGTAATCACACCCAGCCCGAGTCCTCACTGGGAATGCCTCGACCACGCCACGCGGCCACCTCCCTGTGGCTCCCACGCGGCACGGAACACCTACTTCTCGTGGTGCTCGGGACCAAAAGGAACTGGAGAAAGCAGCCTGTAACCCCTGGTCGCTGGGAACGCTGAGGAAGGGGACAGGCAGGTCAGCTGTCCTTTCCGCCGAGGACCGGGGCTGCCCTTCTCAAGGAACGACTCACACCCACACATTTTGGAAAGCTGGAACCTGTGGTAGGTGCCTTCCCGCACATCGGGCTGAGTCAGGCGTGTGCAGGAGCTCGGTGAGTCACACGCGCACGTCTGTGACCCCGGAACTCCCCGGCCAGTCTCCCGAGTGCTGCTCTTCAGCTTCATGCTGCGCCTCGAGGGACACGAAGAAATGTCCACCATCCCTAAGCTGGAGAGATGGCCTAGCTTTCTCTACTAAAAATCAGTCGTGACAAAGAGACTAACTGTAAGACAACAGTGACAAGCCATGCAGAAGTCGGCGGCAGCTCACCTGCCGGTCTCCCCGTGTCTCCACCGGAAAAGGCGGGTGACCTTCCTGAACCTCCTGCCTAAGTCGGGTGAGCAGGTAAGGGAGCCTGTGCCTCTCCGCCTTCGCTCCTGACCTGATGGAAGCCCTTGGGGCGGGGGGTGACGGAGCAGAGGAATACGAGGGAAATGCTTAGAACCCACCAGTCACCACACCTGATGGCCGTCCGCGAGCCGTCAGTCCGGAGCCCTAACGCGTGGCTGTAAATGCCGGGTCAGTGTCCTGTCAGGGCCATTCTCGCTACCCTACACTTGACCAGTGGCCGAGGGGCGCGCCTGCGGGTGACAGTTCCCAGGACAGGCTCTGTCATGCCAAAGGACAAGTAAAGATACCAAGGACGCACTGGAGAGCGAGGCCCCGTGCAGCCTGTCACCTGGGTGATGAGCCATCAGGCAGAACCCATTAGGTGCTAATCGTCCTGTTTACTGGTTTAACTGTGCTCGAAGTTCCGTCTCCCAGGCTGGCAGTGAGTGCTGAGCTCATTAGTCTCTGCCCTTCCGACCTGGTCTCAGGCGGCCCCCGGGTGCCCAGCTCCCGTGGAGAGCACTCTCGGCGGTTTCTCCAGCGCCTGGCCTCCTGGGAGCAGGAGGACACTGTCCCTGGCTGCCCAGGGCAAGGAGCCTGATGCCAGAGATGCAGCTCGGAAATAGCCCGTCCTCAGAAACGAACCAGACTGCTAACCTGTGCCCTCGCCTCTCCGGGCCCCAAGGGGAGGGCACGGCATGGCGGGGCACCGAGGCGTCCGGCCTTGGGGTACCAAGACAGGGACTCAGAACTTCAGCCCACCACGTGCGGGGCCCGACCGCGGCAGGCCTCCCTCCCGCGTCTGAAGACGGAGACGCTGAGGCCCACCGCACACGGTCCGGAGGGTGACACGCGAACACGCGCGGAGGGCTCAGAGCAGTGGGCTCAGAGCCACTGTCACTACCGCGGAGGGCGCGCAGGCCTCCCCAGGCCCCGATCTCCGCAGCCCTGCCTTTCTGGCCAAATCCTGCCGCTGCATTTTTGCTGATGTTTTCTGAACGCAAGATGAGAAGAAAAGGGTACGTCACATTATCTGACAGGCCATCTCAGAATTTCCCCCCCCTCTTCAAATGAGAGCACTTTCATTTTAAAGGCCTGGCCCTGCAGCACCTCCATTATCGGCAGCTTTGTTTTAATACCACGTGGAGAAGTGTTAAAAAACACACCCCCCCGGCTTGGCCAGATTTGTCCAAAGGAAGCCACGACTGGCTCTGCACCCTGTTATCTGCCACGTCCTCCTCCTGTGCCAACCCTGCCTGTGGCAGAAGAGGCTCCTGTCCGGTTTCGACGAGCACCAGGGCTGCTGCCCGCCCCCCGAGTCACCCACAAAGGGGCACAGAGGTGTCTGCTGACGTCCCCTACCACCAAAGTGGGCCCGGGCGCTGGCGGACAGACACAGCCCGGTCCCCCTGGCTTTTAGGCGGCACGCACTTTGACGAAAGTGCTCTCCCCTGCATGTGCCGGAGAGGGACACCGGACCCATCCAGCAGCCTCGCCCTCCTTCCCCGCGGGCACTTGGTGCTGGCCTTCCCGAGTCCAAGATTCTGCTCCATTCATTAAAAACGAAATGCACAGAAGGCGAAGAAAGGAGGACTCTGTGAAGAGAGCTGAACTTTTTTTCCGTAGGAGTTTATCATTTGGTAGTTGGCAGCTTGACGTTTTATCTGGGTTTGGTTATGAAATTCACTTGCAAAACCAGGGTTTTCCAGGCTGAAGAATAAGTGTCTGTAGCTCTCACAGTCCCCTTGGCTAAAAGGAGCCCCCTTCTTAGGGAGCTGCTACTTAGAGAAATAAAAATAGGTCACTAAAACTATGTCAATGCAAACCGAAAAACCAAAGGCCTACTTGGTTCTCAAGAGCTTTCACTATGAATTGCTTCGGTGAGGAATACAATTTTTAAATTCCGTCTATAAACACAAATCATGCCCTTAAGAAAAACTACTTCAAGTTGCCATACTCCCCCTGTCCCCTCCCCCAAATCGGTTTTAAGACACTGGCTCACAGGAAGGTGGCACACTGAGAACCCAATTATGAGGCCACGCGAGAGAGATCATCCCTCGAGAGGAATGGGAAATCTTGTTCACTGATAACAGATCAGAAAACGCTCGCTTGTTGAAAAAAAAAAAATCACACGCACACACATACTCACAGCCTTCCAGGACGCCCAGCCCCAGAGCAGAATGACTCGCTTCCACCCCATTGAAGTTAAAAACTTGACCTCGCTACTTTGAACTCTGGCAAAGCCACACACGTCAAGTGAACCAAGAAGGGTGACTGGTCCAGACCAGGACCCGCCGGCACGAAATAACAGGGTACTTTTCGGAGTGTAAGCCGTGCAGTAAATAACCCCAGCCTGGCCTTTCTGTAAAGCAAACCGAAGGAGAGGGTGGAACCCTGCAGGACCCCTTCCAGGACTGAGTCTGTCCTTCTGGTTGCTAACACTTTGAACCGTTATCACCCAACTGCCTGTTTCAGGGGCTTCCCTGTCACTCAGCAGGCCACCTGCACACTTCTGGAAGGAAGAAGGCCCAGGAAGAGGGCCTCCCCTCCTCCCAGGCTTGTGTACAGACAGGTACCCATTCAATTCGGTCCCAGGGCAGAGTCCAGGGAGGGGAAATGCAGGGTCAAAGGGACCCCATGAGTCCACCCATTTGGGAAAGAGGGAATAAAAAGTGCCGTGGCTTTCTGTAGTCGGGGTGCATACCAGGGCGCCCACTTTTCTTGGGCAGGACCCCGTCTCCAGGCTGACCAGCGCCTGCTCAGGATCAGAGTTCCCCGCCCCGCTTCCTGAATTCCCAGTAAAAGGAAAACCGTTTAGGGACCACCCCAACAGCTGGGAAACGGGGGCGGGGGGGACGCTCCCCAACCCCCCCACAG
>NW_011888938.1:1856631-1859147 GCF_000151845.1 Pteropus vampyrus
CGGCCTCGGCCCCGGCCCCGCCCCCGCACGGCTTCCGCTGCGCTCGAGGCTCCGCCCACCACGCTCTTCTAGGACTCGGCCCCGCGGGCCCGCAGGCGGGAGGGACGCCGGGGTTCTCCGGCGGACGCCGTTTGGGCAGGGCGGGTCACGGGGTCAGGCAGACACACCTGGGGATCGCCCCCAGGGTGGGGGATGGGGTACTCTCCCGGACGCAGCTCCTACTGAGCATGCTCAGTGGAGGGTCCGGCAGCAGGCGCAGGCTGGGGGCCCACCTCCAGCGCCCAACGCGGGACAGGGAGGCCGGGAGTCATTATGGAAAAATACCAGGTGCCGAGTTGTGCCCTTTGGCAGGGAGGCGTGGGCGATGAGGGCTTAAGGTCTAGGGCGAGCTGGGGACCTGGACCTCCTGCCACCACTCAGCCTTCTGCTGGTTTAACGGTCACACCGGTGGAGAGGTGCCCAGGAGCCAGGTCCTACCCTAAGGAGGCAGGGAACCCAGGTTCCGGTCAGTGTCTGCCTCTAGCTCGTAGGGTGACCTCGGGTATCTCCAAAGGTGACTTCCTGGGTGCCCTTTGCCTCTCCGGACCTCAGTTTACCCCTCTCTAAAATGATAGAGTTAAGAACTCTCCAGCCCCATTTGTCTGAGTGTTTGAGGGTAGAAGACAACTCCATCCTTCTCACCCATGGGTCCATGGGCTTGGGACCATGGGCTTGGGACCATGGAGACGGGACATCCTAGATCATCCAGAATTCATAATCAGGAGCCCCCTACTCCTTAAACACCCTGTCAGTTGTCTCCGGTAAGGGGACTTGGGCCTTTTCCAGAGCCTGTGAAAATGTGTGGGGCCTGAAAAATTCACAAAAGGAAAGCCGCAAAATAGAGATGAATAAATGTTTAATTAAATGCTTCTATACATGATATGCCAACTTTACTAAATGTTAGATTCAGTCTTTGTAAAAATGTCATTAACCTGAAAATAATTTGTAAATCAGATTTTTCTCACTTTGTGAGGCTTCCACGTGTGTAGAACTACAAGGGAGTCAGCTAGTGGAGAAGCAGATGCGTTTCTGGCGGCCAGAGGATCTTAAAAGCCATGTTACTTTTTTAGGAAAGTCTTGATCTGAGACGGCGCGTTTTACTGCTTAATTTGCTGCTTAAGAGGCCTAAGCATGTGCATTCTTACACCAGCTTAAACTGCTCAGGGGCATTGTCCCTATTATTTTCGGAGCAGGATTCAGGCCACCCACAGGGACTGGATTACAGAGTCCTGAAACTTTTCTGGACTCCAAGAGTCCCTTGACCCACAGTTCCATCCCCAACATCCCTCCATTCTCTGATCAATGTAATATCACTGTCCGTCCTCACCCATCGCCCCGGCAGAGGGCATGGCGGCCATCTCTGCCGCTTTGGCTCAACGCACAGGCTCTAGAGTCCGGCAAGGACCCAGCTCCCTGCACCCCAATTTCCTCTAATGTGGACGTGGAAATGGCAATGGTGCCCGACCATGTGACGTGCCTGGCGCAGAGCCCGACACGTGCACGGCTGAGACTATGACCGCACCAGTTATGAACCAGTGACTTTCGTGTTTGGTTACCCAGTTTGGAGGCGGGTGCCAGAAGTTGGGATCACGGGGGGCCTAGAGAAAGTGAACGAATCCTTTGCCGACTCTTGGATGCTCGCCAGTCCTGGCCGCAGCGTGGAGACGGGGCACGGGGTGATGGGAAGAGCTCCAGAGCCAGCCCCAAAGAGACTGGCTCGGGTTCCACCTTCGAAGGGCTCCTCAGCCTTCTGGGCCATTTCTTAAGTCTGCAAAACAGGGCAGAGATGCGTGCTCTGCCCGCAGCCACAGGGAAGTTCAGAGGACCAGAGGCAGCTTGGGAGCCGGGCGTACTTTGAAGAATGAAAAGACGTGTGTGTTTCCTAAAGCTTCTTTCCTTCTTGCTGGTAGATTTTGGAACAGCTGAATCCTGGGGCCTTGGGGGTGAACCTGGTAGTGGAGGACATAAAAACCAAAGTAAAGCTTGTGATAAAGCAGGTAAGAAGTCGTGCCTCTGGCACCCCAGTGCAGGTGGCTCCCCCCAAACACACGCTCATCATCCCCATGTCAGAGAACGCTTTCTGATGCGACAGCTCGATTCCTCTCTGCCAGCAATGACATGGTGCATCCGGTCGAGGGTAGACGTAGGGGTGGCGTGAGGCGACTCGGGCTTCCCTGCACAGGTGATGCTCATCTCAGTGGAGAAATGCTCATTTCCACGCTGGTAGCGAACACAACCGTGTGTAGCTGCCGTCCATTCAGCAAGGCGTCCTCTCATTTAATCGTCCACCAACCCAGCAAAGCAGGGGCCGTGACCCTGCTTTCCAGGCAAGGATAGGGAGGTTCCGGGAGGCGGCAGACTAGCCAGCAGCATCACACAGTTCCCGAGACGATTTGAATTCAGGCCACCGATTTTACCAAAGAGAAGACAGGCTGGGGGGGCCCGGGACTTGCCCAGCGTCACACAGGGCTGAGGGC
>NW_011888938.1:1859792-1862889 GCF_000151845.1 Pteropus vampyrus
GGCTCCGGTGGCCGCGTGGACGCGCACCTGCTCAGTGCGCTGTAACTGACCCAATGCAGCCTCTCACGTGCTCCAAGCACGCAGCTTGTTCTCTATGTTTCGCTCTGTATAAACGACTCTGACAACCTCATAGTTAATCTTTTTGAGGATCCATGATTTCCTTGGGATAAACGTCTAGGGGTGGGATTTCTAGGTCAAAAGATGTGACATTTTTAAGGCTCTCAGGATGCTCTAGCCGAATTTACCTAAGCATGAGCCCCCTGGAACAGGAGGAGGGGACGACAGGCAGACTCCCTGTACCGCTGCATCTGGGGGCTTTACATGGCTCTGGGAGTAGTTCACTAACTGCACTTTTGTCTGCAATCACCCCGATTATAAGAGTTCATTGGTGAGTCTTGTGACCGGACGTTCTGGGTCAGGATCTGGTGGTAGACGTGATGATGGGGACAATCTTCCCAATTTGGATGAGGAATGCAGTGCTGAGGTTGAGACTTTGCCAACCAGAGCAGAGCCGTTCGGCTCTGGGGCCAACATGTTATTTGCTTTTCTGTTTTTTAGACGATCCCCTAATTATTGCTTGGAATTTATATTATGCTATCCTACACTTACCCTTGCAGCACGAGCAAATATATTCTCGTTGCTCAAAGTATGTTTGGATCCCGCCTTAGGAACATCTCCAGGCCCCGTATGGTGCCATGTGGTGGGACATGAATGATAGGAGCCTAGCACCGCTGGTGAATAATGGTGGTGGTGGTGTTGATGGTGGTGCTGATGGTAGTGTGTTGATGGTGGTGGTGAAGATGGTGATGGCGATGGTGGTGGTGGTGTTGATGGTGGTGCTGATGGTAGTGTGTTGATGATGGTGGTGAAGATGATGATGGTGATGGTGGTGGTGGTGTTGATGGTGGTGTTGGTGATGTGTTGATGGTGGTGATGTTGATGGTGATGTTGATGGTGGTTATGTTGATGGTGATGGTGATGGTGGTGGTGAAGATGGTGTTCATGGCGGTGATGATGGAGATGGTGGTAGAGATGGTGGTAGAGACGGTGTTGATGGCGATGATGGTGTTGATGGCGATGATGGTGTTGATGGTGGTGTTGATGGTGATGGCGATGGTGGTGGCGGTGATGATGGAGGTGGTGGTGTTGATGGTGATGGTGTTGATGGTGGTGATGTTGATGGTGGTGCTGATGGTGGTTATGGTGATGGTGATGGTGGTGGTGAAGATGGTGTTCATGGCGGTGATGATGGAGATGGTGGTGAAGGTGGTGTTGATGGCGATGATGGTGTTGATGGTGGTGCTGATGGTGATGGTGATGGTGGTGGCGGTGATGATGGAGATGGTGGTGGAGATGGTGGTGGAGATGGTGGTAGAGACGGTGTTGATGGCGATGATGGTGGCGATGGCTTACTACACTCAGCCAGTGCTCTTGTGCCCCTGCAGGTGGAATGCATCGATGATCATAATGCCAACGAGGCCCTGGAGGAGGTAACTCTGGGTGGGGACATGATGCAGAACACGCAGCCGCTGTCCTGCGGCCTCCTGCGGCGTGCCTGGTGGAAGCTGGGCGGAGGCGGGGAGGGCCAGAACCCGCTCTCGCTCTGCGCTCTGCAGCCAGACGCCCCCAGGTCATCACGGGAGTCTGTGCTCAAACATTCATTTCTAAATCCGGATGCTGACGACTTAGGATTTCTGTTCTCAGAGAAGATAAAGTGTAAATATAGATTATAGGTTCCTAGGCTAATCTACCAATAATTATCTTTTAAAATACTTTTTTTCTTCAATTATAAAAGTATTAACTACAGCAGAAAATTTAGAAAATACAGACTTGTAAACTGTTTCACGTTCCTTAAATCTACCAGTCAGAGTGACAGTGGCATCCTCCGTGATGTGAATGACACAGCAGCCGCATGCGCTCCGATCCTAGGCAGAGGCGAGCGGCGTGCTCTGCCTTCTCGGATTTCACACGAAGCTAGACCCTACCCTCCCATCTAATGGCCACTCGTCTGTCTTCTTTCCGGAATGGCCAGCTTTCGGCCCTTGCCAGCAAACAGCTGTTCAGTCCACAGCGTGACTGACGCACAGGGGTGGCCACGTCTGACAAAGTGAAGGAAGGCCCACCTGTGGCCCACCCGTAGCCCCCACGCCCTCCCGGCCTCTCGCGGTCCCTTCCCCACGCCCCAGGCGACCTGCTTCCATGCCCGCTCCCCACAAGCGGCCCTCCTTCTGGCTCTTGGTCGCTAAGGTCGCCATGTCTGCTGCCCAGTGGCGTCTCTTCTCGAAGCGCTTTCCGCTGGGGGCGCGGCCCTGGGGCAGGAGGCCAGGCGGGCCTGGGCACATCAGCGTCCCCGCTCCCTTTGGCCACGCCGCCTTCTCCAGCCAGCCCTGCCGGGGCTCTCTTTCCTATACCCCTGGCGCTCTGCCTGCTTCCTGTCGCTCAGTCCTCACGACACCCCGGTGAGATGACCAGCGCTTTCGGATGAGGCCGGGAGGCGCCGGTGGAGGTTTGTCCTCCGACCGGCACCGCCAGCACGTGCTGGACACAGGACCCGCGCCTGGCTTCTGCCCAGGCTGCACGCTCTCCTCGCGCCTGCTCCCTGCCCCGCTCGGAGCTGGGGACGCGTCTCTGCCGGGACGGGGGAGACAGCGCTGGCTGGGACACGGCGCTTCCCAAACATCCTTTTCTTCTGCTCTGGCGCCTGCAGCTGATGCCGCTGCTGAAGCTCCGGCACGACCACATCGCCTTCTACCGGGAGCTGTTCATCACCTGGAATGGCAAGGTGGGTCCGAGCCCACCCCTGCGGGCCCGCTGGCGCTCGGCGGCTGCGGGAACGGGGGACCGAGCACAGAGCACCCCCACATGCCATCGCAAGCCCGCCTGTGGCAGTGGGGGCTCTCTGGGTGTCGTCCCCTGTGAGCCCCGCCTCGGGCTCAGTGGGGGAGGGGCTGACAGGCTGAGAGAAACAGGAGCCTCCCCTGTAACTGTAACTCACGGGGAGTGCATGGCGCATCCGGAGGGAGGCCCGCAGCATGGCCCCAGTGCCCAGAGCATTCAGCTCCTGAGCTCGTCCTGCACCAAAGGCTCAGTGCGTCCG
>NW_011888938.1:1862939-1867098 GCF_000151845.1 Pteropus vampyrus
GCAGCTGATGCCGCTGCTGAAGCTCCGGCACGACCACATCGCCTTCTACCGGGAGCTGTTCATCACCTGGAATGGCAAGGTGGGTCCGAGCCCACACCTGCAGGCCCGCCGGCGCTCGGCGGCTGCGGGAACAGGGGACCGAGCACAGAGCACCCCCACATGCCATCGCAAGCCCTCCTGTGGCAGTGGGGGCTCTCTGGGTGTCGTCCCCTGTGAGCCCCGCCTCGGGCTCAGTGGGGGAGGGGCTGACAGGCTGAGAGAAACTGGAGCCTCCCCCGTAACTGTAACTCACGGGGAGTGCATGCCGCACGCGGAGGGAGGCCCGCAGCATGGCCCCAGTGCCCAGAGCATTCAGCTCCTGAGCTCGTCCTGCACCAAAGGCTCAGTGCGTCCGGGCCTCTGGGGGGTGGTGTGACTTCCCTGGCCGGAGCTGACATCGGGGAGCTGGCCCCTGGCTTTCCCCGCTCATCTGGCACCAGGTGTCCGGGACCTCTGCACCCCAGGCTTTTGCGGCTCCCACAGAGTTTGCCAACCGGCTGCCTGTTCATCCTCAGGCCCCAGGACATCCGTAGGGTGGGAAGTACTGTCCTCAGCTCCCGGGGACTCAGGGTAGCTAAGGAGCTCGCCAAGGCCACATGGCTCGTAACGACTGAGCGGGTGCCCATCTGGGCCTCGCGGCCCCCGAGCCCTGTGCTTCATCCCATGGGCTGTACAACTTCTTGTCTTCACAAGGAGCCAGAAGCTTTCAAATTACTGCACGAGGAGGGGGGTGTCGAGCGGCGGGGGCTGGCAGCGAAGGGAGCCCGAGTGTCAGACCCTAACCGGACCTCCACACTGGTGCCCGCCGGGGGCTGGCAACCAAGGGTCTGAGCGGGAGCGGAGGGTCCCCCTCACACACGTTCCCTCCCTTTTGGCTGGGCTCCGTGGAAAGCCTTGGGGAGGGGTCATCACCGCAGGCACCCCTAAATATTTTCTGACCACCCCCTAATGCTCTCAAGGAAACACGGAAAAGCCAGAAGGACATTTCACAGTGGGGGGGAAGGCGGGGTTGAGACCCCGGACCTGGTCTGCCGGGGTCCCATTCGTAGCTCCTCAGAGGGAGGCCAGGGGCGTGGGCTGAGCCCTGAAGGATGAGCGGCCACCTGCGTGGAGGCACAGGGCCCGGCACAGGGTCTGCGCGCACAGCGGCCAGGAGGCCCGTGCAGCCTCTGGGAAGTCTAGGTGACGTCGTGTGGCTGCAGCTGGGGCGGGCGGGAGAGGATGGAAGAGGCTGGAGGCGTGAGCAGGACCTGCCCGTTGGGGACTCGTCCCCACGAGTGCTCTCAAGGAGACACGGAAAAGCCAGGAGGACGTCCCACCGCTGAGGGGCCTCGTGTCCCCAGCAGATCTCCTCTCTGTTCCTCTGCCTGGTGATGGACTACAGCGCAGGAAGCTTCCAGAAGGTCATTGAGAAGAAGAGAGAGAAAAAGGCCATCATCGACTCTGAGGTAAGACAGGCTCTAGGACACCAGGCCAGCTAGGGGACGTCCAGCTGGACCTGGACATCACGGACCTCGCAGTGGGGACAGGGAAGGGGCAGAGTGAGGGCCGGTTGCTGGGGTCACAGCTCGGCACATTCGCACAGTCACACACTCGCGCCGCGTCCCCGGGGCAAGAACGTCCCCAGAAGGCCACCCGTTCCCAGTGGGTCAGGAACTGCGGCGCCGAAGCGCACGGGGCTCGCACGGCGTGCGTGTGTGTGTGTCGTGTGTCTCACGCTTGTCCGGGTGCCTTTGAGAGCCGCCCACACTGTCAGCGTGCCAGGAAACCGTCCCTTCCCCTGGCTGGTTCTGCAGCCTCGTGTGGCCGCACCCGAGCCTTGGAGCTCGTCTAGTGCTGAGTGTTCGGGTGGCCTCCAGTTTGGGGCCATGATGACTGAGGTGGCCACAAGCATTGCTAGGCGCATTTCTTCTTGGTGGACCTAAACGCTCATGTTTCCTGGAGAAATGCTGGGGCGTGGAGTGGGCGGGCGGCGGAGCCCCCGGGGGTGCGTGTGGCTTCCGCAGACTTTCCAAACGGTCCCCAAGCCGGCTCGATGGCCCCGGTTTCACTCTCAGCCACGCGGGGCTGTTCCGGTCCCACTGGCCAACACTTGAGTGTGTCCGTCCTTTTTCTTTAAATGCAAAGTGACATTTTAATCCTAGCGACCAGATCACGAGTAACCCTGGCTGTCCGGGGCTCCCCTCCTGTGTTTGCTCAGGTTCCGCCCTTAAACCCTGGGTGTCCGTCTGCTCCTACTGATCTGTACCGGTTCTTTACACGTCCTGGACACCAGCATCCGCAGTGTCCCCCCGCCCCCCGCCTGCAGCTCGCCCGCTCCCTTCCCTAGCCAGGGCTTTGACGGGCGCAGCTCTTCATGGCGACGCAGTGGGCGGGTCCGCTTCTCCCGTGGCTGGCACCTTTGGTGCCCGTGGCAGCGGCGTTTCCTGAGCGGGATTGTCACTTCCTTGCACCTTTAGGTCCGCGACCCGCCCCAGGGGACGGTGGCTGCTTTTGCTTGGCTGGCCTTCGCCCGGTGGGCCTTGGGCCTCGCAGGCAGGCCCCAAAGGGGTTGCAAACCTTCTGTGTGGGGTGGGACCCTTTCAAGCACAAATGTTCTCAGAAACCCAGGAAATAAAGCAGGTCTGCTCTAACCGGGGGGCCGGGGGCGGGGGTTGGTGGAAGGCGGAGTGGGAGGCAGCTCGGGGTCCTGCTCCTCGTCCCTCTCTGACGCCCCAGGGAGGCATCCAGGGTTCCGAGGAACACAGTTTGAAAACCACTGCCTGGAAACCCGGCTGAATCTTGTTGCTGACACAAAATGCTTCCAGAATGTTCTCTCTCGGGTCTTTATTTATTCTAATGGCATAAAGCGGCAAGCCCCAAGTAGGCACTGAAGACCTCACGCTCTCTGACATCCGCAGGGCCACAGGGGTGGGGCTGGGGGCCAGAGCCCCAGGGCAGCCACGGTCTCCAGTACTCAGGAGGTGTGGCCTCGGACACCAGGGCCAGCTGCCGAGATTTCACTGTTGAGGAGCCTGAGGCAGACGCTTCTTGCAGGGGCGCTGAGCTCTTGCCTAGCTTTAGGCCCCTCTCGAGATGCAGAGACTGTGCCAGGATCTCCGTGGCCGCTTTGAGTGGTCACGACCTCTACAAACAGCTGTGCCCCCCCCGGGGGTCGGGGGGCTCTCGTCCGCATCTCTCGCTCTCCCCAGTGGCTGCAGAACATGCTGGGCCAGGTGTTGGACGCTCTGGAATACCTGCACCAGCTGGACATCATCCACAGGTGACCAGGGGGCCAGGCTGCTTCAGGAGGAAAGCACCACGTCCCCTTGGGCGACATTGCCCATGGGCAGGATCGAGGGAGGGAGGTGCAGACCGCACAGCCAGGATGAGGGCGGGGACCTGTCCGGAACACGTCCCAGGCTCACGGAGAATGCCCCCCAGCAAGGGACCTCCAGGGATTCACCCTCCCCACGCAGCCGTGAGGTGTGAGCTGGCCTGGCCGGTCGGTGTGAAGTGCAAGGGCAGGAAGCAGATACCAGATCCCCAGGACAGGAGGTGAAGCTGGGGGCGTGGGCTGCGCCAGCCAGCAGTTCTGCCTCACCCTCCGGAATCCATGGTCTGAGGGGCTGGGAAGGGCTTCAGATCGGATCAGTGTCCTATCGCAAGGAGGGCAGAAGCTACGTGGACCTTGGGAAGGAAGGAAGTGCCCAGGACTCCGTGGTAACATCAGCGGATGTCACCTGTTCCCACGTGCAGGAGAGCTGGGTGGTTTCCTCCTCAGTTTGTTTAAAACTAGAACAGCTGCAAGTCCCATCCTGCTCACAGGAAACAGCAGGTTTAAAGAGGGCCGCGAAGGGGCGTTTACTGAGGAGAGGGGGTGTGAGCTGCCGGGCAGGGCGGGGGCCAGGGGCGGCCGGAGCAGAGCCCCCCATCCTGGTTTCAGGAACCTCAAGCCCTCCAACATCGCCCTGGTCAGCAGCAACCACTGCAAGCTGCAAGACCTGAGCTCAGAAGTGCTGATGACCCACAAAGCCAAGTGGAACATCCGTGCGGAAGAAGGTGGCCGGGTCCTCCCTGGCCGCAGGGCATCGGGCGGCGGGGGTGGGTGGGATTTGGGGGGGAGCAGTGGGGGAGGGGC
>NW_011888938.1:1869748-1874709 GCF_000151845.1 Pteropus vampyrus
AGCCTTGCAGTGCATCTTGCACGTTTGTCCGCCTCCATGTCCGTGTGGCCGCTTGGCGTTCCCAGGCCACAGAGTGCTCCGCCATCACGCCCACCCCGACTCGGCCCCGATCGCGGGCCTTTCCAGGCCGGGCTGCCCCCACGAGCGTCTCCGGTGCATGGAGCCCGGGGTGCCAACACGGCCGGCTTGTCCATCAGGCATGGGAGGCACAGCCCGGAGCATCCAGGAATGTGCTAATTCTCATTTATTTTAAAATCAGGAGGAAAAAAATCTGTAACAATGACTCCATCCAGCCTGGGTCATTTTGGCCTTTATAGCAACACAGTTGCAAAACCTGATTTTTATGTCTTTTCATGGAGGAAGGGGCCCTCATGGGCGGAAGCGCCAGGCTCAGCACTGTCCCCCCTCAGGTCCCTAGAGGTGGGACTGCTGGGGCGCCAGCTGGACGCGCCTGCCACGTGGCGAGAGGGGCTGCCCAGTGGGGTCCCCGACGGAAGGTGGGGGCGGGCGGCTGCCCCCAGCCCCACAGCCGGGCCCGGGGGGCCAGGCGGGGGAGCCCAGCGGCCCTGCGTTCTCTCCAGGGACGTGATCCGCATCGTCTTCTCGAGCAGCAGCCTCAGGTCCTTGAGCTCCACCCTGACGCTGCACCGCCAGGAGGTGCCCGCCTTCGTCTCCGACGTGCTGCTGGCGGGCAGCTTGCCCACCATTCTAGGTGATCTCGGGGGCCCCGAGGGGGAGGGCACCCCTGCCGCGTCCCGGAGGGGCGGAGCCTGCGCCCTCCCCGCCGCGTCCCCCGAACTCCCTGGGTGCGCTTCCACATCCGGGCACCGCGGCTCGATGGCCGGGTGTCTTGGCCAGCTCACAGCACTTCCTGTGTGGTCACGTGCCCAGAATGGTGCTGGGCACTGGCACGGGTGTGGCGGTGACCCCAGGACGGCAGGCGCGTCCCCGCAGAGATCCCTGAACTTGGACACACAGGCCTCAGTCAAGGGCGCTGCCCGTCACCTGCTCAGCACGTGGCACCCGAGGCGCATGCGCCAGTCTCTGCCGCGTGCCCCCGGCTGGGGCACGGTGACCGGCCCCCGATAGCTATGCCCAGGGTCCAGAGGCCATTTCACGTTCCTGGGAAGCTCCACGCCCCCAGCCCCGTGCTCTCGCTCCCTCTGCCCCGTTTCTGGGGAAGGGGCATTCCCAAGGCCCCAGCTCCTCAGTGCCCCCGTGTCTCATGGTCACGGGCTCTGGAGGCAGACGACTGGGTCCAGGCGGAGCCCGTCACCCATTAGCTGGGCGGCCTCAAGTGGGGCACCCTCTCTGAGCCTCAGGCTCCTCACGGAAAGTCGGTGTCACAACAGGACCCACCCCACGGGCTGCCATGAGGTACTCTCGTGGTGCCCAGGCAGAAGGGTTACCGTAGGATGCGGGGTCTGCAGCGTGCACCCCGACGCTGCAGCTCGTTTCTGGGGGTGGTTTGTCGTGACTCAGGGATAGAGGGACCTGCTGAGCGCGGCAGGAGCCGTGCAGAGCCGGGGTGGGGGGGCGGAGTCAGGAGCGGGGCTCTGGCCACGCCCCACCAGAGGGAGGCAGTGCCCCAAGACAGACCCGGGTTTGCCCCTGGGCAGGTTGCTTGGCCTGGAAAGTGGGGGTGGCAGGGCGCCACCTCCGCCTGAGCACGTGGGTTCGTGAGGTGGTGCCCACAAATGGGCCCCAGGTGCCCCGGCCCTCGGAGGGGGCCCTGAGCCCATGAGGTCAGGTGGACGCTTGGGCAGGAGCCTCTCCACGCTCTCTTCCTGCAGAGGTCATGCAGAGCTCCAGCCGGCCCGAAGTCCAGCTCAAGGCCATGAACAGGCTCCTGGATATGCCCGATGACCAGCTAGGTAGAGACCCAGTCCACTCGCTGCCCCCAGCTCCTCTGGGCAGACCCTGGCCCCTCACTGCGAGCCCTCCAGTGCGTCTCTCACACCTGAGGCCACTTCATAGTCCCACCGGGGTCCACATCTTCGCGACTTGCGTGGAACAGGCAGCCTGCAACACTCCCCATGTCGCTTGTACCGAGCCGAGAAGGGGGGTGGGTGGCTTGGGATCCACACCATTTCTCGTGGCCTCCCTTCACCGATTTTAATGGATGCTGAAGACACCCTATCTCTTCCACCCCCCTATTCACGGTATGTGAGTGTGATAACTTCCTGGTGTCACAAACAGTACTAGACTGAGCACTCTGGGTGTGTGCACGCTTGTGTGACTTTCTGTAGGATAAGTTCCTACATGTCAGGGTGGGAAGACGTCATAGATGCTGCAGATCGCCCTCCGTAGAAGCACCGACTTACCTTCAAGAATTCACGTGAGCACCTCTCTCCCCAACGTTTGCCATCAATGAGTATTAGTCATTGTTTTAATTTTGCGAAAACATGGTTTCATAAAATGTCTCCACTCACCCTTTGTCTCACCAGCCTGAACATGACATTCACTTACTCATCCATCCATCCACTATCCGTCCATCCATCCATCTGTCCATCCATCCACCCACCATCCATCCGTCTATATACGTCCATCCATCCCACTGTCCACCTTCCATCCTTCCACAGAAGGTCTTTCCCAGTGTCTGGGCACCAGAGCTTACAGAGGCCCCAGCCTGGCCCCCCAACACGGCAGCAGAACCCCCATATTGGCCATGCAGCTTTCCCTCCCTCTCTCCTTCCCCTCGGCCCCCTCTGGAGGTGCGGACAGGTGCATGGGAAGGGAGATGTGGGCTTTCTGGAGAAGCTGAGGGAGGCTACTGGGCCCCTCCGAAGCTGGCCTTTCCTGCCACCCCAGAGCCACACCTGCCTCCGATAGGTTTGGAGACGGACTGGCCGTGGCTTGGCTTCTTGGGTGCCGGTACCTTTGTCCTGGTCATTCTCACAAGCCTGAGATGGAGGACCTGCTACCCGTACTCCTCCGGTGAGGAGACAGGCCAGGAGAGGTGGTGCGGCAGTAGAGCAGGGCCACGGCCGGGACGGCGGCCCAGCTGGCCGCCACTGCCTCTTGCCCCCTCGGTGCAGGCACAGGCCCCGGCAGAGGGGCCGCGGCGGCCACGGATGTCCACTCTCACGGCAGGCATGGCCCATGGCCCGAACCGGCCGCCTGGGTTCGAAGCCAGTGAGCCTGCTCTGTCATCTGCATAATGAGCATCCCAGTGGGGGCGACTCGCGGGGCTGCTGGGATGAGGACGAGAGGCCTACAGCAGGCACACGGCAAGCCCTCAGCCAGCACGGCAACTGGCCACGTTTCTCCACGACCTGCTTGTCCAACCCGGGCTCGTGTGTCATTCCCTGCAGACTCCGGCAACGCCTGGCCCCAGCCTGGTCCATGCCCCCTCCTACTTTGCTCCTACACCAAGTCACACCTTGCCACCTGCCCTGCCAGGTATCCCGTGGCCGATGGAGCTGGTGGACGAGTTGATCGCCATCATGAAGCAGCACGAGAGGAACCTGGACGTCCAGCTGCGCGGCTGCTCCCTGCTGCTACGCGTCCTTGGCCAAGGTGGGCGCTGCGCCCGGTGCGTGCTCGGTGTTTACCTTGGCGCAGGCCTGGGAGGGTCTCAGAAACCAGCACTGGCTGCGCGGTGCCCCTCAGCAGCTGTGTGGGCTGGGGGCCGGTCCCCCACCCTTGGGGCCTTCGGTCGTCCATGCAGCAAGCGCTTATGGAGACCTGCTGCGAGCTGAGGGAACGAGGCCGACCTCGGTTTCCTTCACGCGAAGTGGGGGCGCTGCCCCCCCCCGGGGAGGGAGCACACCACATGCCGTCTCCCGCCCACCCCCCACCCCCGGTCCCCAGCTTTGGGAGTTAACCCCAAGCTTCTCCTCTGGCCCGAGCAGCACTGGCAAAAGACCCGGCCGCTGAGTTACCCAGCGACAGCTCCGTCACCCTGGCCCTGCTGAGCATCATGCGGAGCCACCCCAAGGCCCAGCAGCTCCTGGGCATGGGCTACACTCTGCTGTCCATGATCTGCAGCCAGGGTGGGTCTGCCCCCGGCCCGGCGAGGCGGGTGCTGCCTTCGGTCGGCCCGTTGCACACGCTCGCCCTCGCTCCTGCTTCGCACGCCTCTGCAAACGTGCTCTGCGCCAGGGGCCACCGCGCGGCTGCACGCCGATGTCCGCTTCACGTCCAGCCCTCGTCGCCCCTGCCGCCCCGCTCGCCTCCATTTTCTGGAGTACCTGGGCCTCCCAGGCGACCAGTGGGGCTGGCAGGGGCGGCCGGGTCAGGGACAGCGTGGAGGAGAGGGGCAGTGCCCATGGCCTTATAGACCCTTACAGTCCACCTCAAGAGGCTCGGGCCCGCTGTGCGGCCCCAGGGGGCAGGGCCAGGCCCCTGGAAGGACAGCTGCAGAGCCTGGGCCCTGCCCAGTCATGGGATGGGAGATGCTGGGACGGTGGGCCAGGCGATGGACCACTTGTTTCTGGGTCCCACGCTGGGCATGAGACCGTAGGGGCCCGGTCACATGACAGGTACGGGACTGCAGTGCCTGAGGACACAGCGGGAGGTGCTCAGGGAGCGCTTTCTGGAGGAGGGGCTCTCCTCGGCCCTAATTCCAGGGCCCGCCCGGCAGGACCCACTGCAGAGGAGCTGCAGAAGGCTGGGCTGTTCGAGCACATCCTGGCACATCTGGACACCTTCTCCGAGAACAGGGACGTCTGCATCAGCGGCCTGAGCCTGCTCTGGGTCCTGCTGGTGGACGGTGAGAGGAGCCCCTCCACCTCATCCTGTCCTGCAAGGGCTTCAGGACAAACTGTCGTCCACGAAAGGCACCTCTGAGAGCCCCGAAGCCGAGGACGAGACAGGAGGGGGAGAGGATGGAGAGCGGGCACGGTCCTGGGGGGCTGGGCCCCCTGCAGATGGCGCCCGCCCAGGGAGGCTTCCAGCCCCCGCACCCTGGGGTTTCCCAGGCAGCTCCTGCTTTCAGAAGTCACCCATGGCACTGGCAC
>NW_011888938.1:1875294-1881651 GCF_000151845.1 Pteropus vampyrus
CAGGAGCTGGGAGGGGCGGGCCCTGGTTCCCTCGGTGACGAGGTGACGAGGTGGCCTGGCCCCGCCGCAGGCTGCATAAAGGAGCACCTGTTTGAAGAGGTGGTGGTGCTGTTTCTGCGAAGCATGCGGCTGGGCCAGGACCGCGTCCTGCTGGTGAACAACGCCTACCGGGGGCTGGCCAGCCTCGTGAAGGTGTCCGGTGAGGCTGGGGAAGGGTCGGGCTGCTGCTGGGAGGGAGGGGGAAGACTCAGCAAGTGATGTCTGCCAGCTGCCCACAAACCGAACACAGAAGCACAAGTTCAAAACAGGAAAAGCAGAGCGATCTATAGTCCCGTCATCCAGAAGTTGCCATGGAGACTTTTCATGTACTTTGTTCCTTAAAGCTACATTGTGATTGTCTTGCTCTGACCATAAACACACGTCAGGTCCTCACAGGCTCTTTCAGGTATAGCTTATTAAGACAGCCCAGGAGACAGGTCTGTCTCCAAAGTCCCACCCACAGCACAAACCCTGCTGTTACACGTGTCCTGTGCCAGGCCCCATGCCCGATTCACAGCACAATAACCCTTTACAGCCACTCGGGGCCTGGGGACTGGCCAGGGTCGCCAGCTGGTGTGTGGGGTGGTTCAGTCCCCTGAGGTCAGGTCGCAAAGCCAGGCCTGTCTGCTCCTCAGCCTGAAGGGAGCGGGGCCTTCTCCACACCTGGGAGGGAGGCTCCAAAGGGGCACCAGGGTCTCCTTCTCAGACAGATACCCTGGGCTCCGGGGCTGCCCCACCCTGTCCAAGGTCCTGCTGACAACAGGTCTGTGTCAGAGGTGAGCTGCCAGTCATTGTGGGACAGCGGGGGAGGACAGGAGGGCGGAAGGGATGTGGCTCAGCTCTGCTCGGCTCAGCTCATGAGGAGTGAGTGGGGCCACCAGAACCCAGTGAACAGCACCCCAGAGCCGGAGTCTGGGTGAGAAGTGCAGCTTTGCCACGTGCTGTGTGACTCGTCACCTCGCCTGAGTGTTGGTCTCCCCAGGCTCCAGGATACTATGAGTAGTCGCTGGGCATCACGGGGCACTGCTTACGCAGACCCCCCTCCCCACAGTCGAGCAGGGCCTGACCCCTGATGCGGGGGTACCTCGGAACACCCCCAGCGCCTCCCCTCGCCCACTGGCTGAGACCCGGCCCCCGCGGGAGCCTTTGCTGCCTGGGTGGAGGGGAAACGTCAGTGGATGCTCTCGTTAGCTTTAGAGTGGGGACCGCGGCGAGGTCAGAGGTCCCCAGGCTGCAGGAGCCCATGGCACCTCCCTTGCTGTCCCAAACACTTTGCACTCTCGACAACCTCAAGAACTCGGTCCGTCACCCCATTTCCCAGAAGACACCGGGGCGCGGACAGCTGCAGGAAACGGACTGTCTCCCTTCCCCCGCGCCCCCAGAGCTGGCCGCGCTGCAGGTGGTGGTACCGCAGAAGGACAGCAGCGGCCTCACCCTTGTCAAGGAGACGTACCAGCTACACCGGGACAACCCGGGCGTGGTGGAGAACCTGTGCCTGCTGCTGGCCCACCTGGCCTCCTACCGTGAGAACCCCTCCCCGCCCCCTCCCGGAGCCAGCCTCAGAGGCGCCCTGCTCCCAGCTCTGAACGGCAGAAGGGAAGGAAGCCCTCTGAATGCCCTGTTCGTGACGCAAATGCCCACTCTGCACCCGGCTCCTGACCCCCTGGGCACCGAGGGGACGGGTCCCAGCCCCGGCCTGCTGGCCTCCAGACACACCGAGCTGGGGGCTGCAGAAGCATCAGCCTGGTGGAGCTCAGGGCTCCTCAGGACCCTCTGTTCTGCCCACAGAGGACATCCTGTCCGAGCTGCTGTCCAACAACATCCAGCCCCTGGTCCAGGAGATCAGGGAGTGCTTCACCTCCAGCCTGGTGAGTGCCGGCCAGGGCCCCGCACCCCAGATCTCCCAGACACCTGTGGCCAGACCCAGGTGGCAGTGAGCCCAGGGTACCGGAGCAGGGCGTGTGCAGAGCACCCCGGAGTGCTGTGCGTGGCTTCGTGACTCTTCCAGTCTACGCCGCCGTGTCTAAATCCTAAGGGGGAAGGGCCGTCAGACCTCTTCAAAGAAGAGCGGGGTTGTCGTAAAAGTAACTGGTCATGGACTCCGAGCCTGCCCGTGGACACGGTGGCCTACGTGTCTTCTTCCAGGAGCTGGTCTCTTACGCAGAGAGGGTGATCCTGAGGCTGCAGGAGGCCACGCCGCCCAGCTCTGCGAGGGGACAGTCGGCTCTGCCCTGAGGCAGACCCACGAACCTCCCATCCAGCCCTCTCCCCAGCCGTTCCTATCCTGCAGTGCACCTCACAGAACTGCCCAGTGACAGGGCATCCTCCTCAGGGCTGGGTGTGGGTTCAGGAAGAACTGTCGCCTGGGACCAGTGTGCGCATTTCACTCTTCATGACGACAGAGCCCCAAGGCCAATTCCTGGGGGTATGGCTGATTCTACGATGGTGCTGGACTCTACGATCTTGACACAAACCTCACCCCAGTTGGGTCAGGTGGCAGCATCTGACAGTGGTTCTTCCAGACCATTTTGAACAAGAAACTGGACCCCCACCAGCTCCTTCTCAAATAAAAACCTCATTTATGTTCAGAAACTTCCTCAGGGGGTTTGGACCTGTGTGTCCCCGTCAGGAGGCGTAGGAGAGCCCCGGGCTTCACGTACCCCACTCCTATTCTCAGAGATCTCACACCCACAGGCCAGGCCGCCCACGGGAACCCACACTTTTCCAGCTCAAACCACCAGGCCAGCACGCCCATCCTAGCTGGGGAGAGGCACCACCTTCGGAAATAACTGTCATCGCCATGCCTGGGGGAAACCTGAGCCTGACATGGCCGCACTGTGGGCTCTGACCTTGAGTGTGAACTTGGCGGGCAGTAGAGGGTTGGGGAGAGCAAGGACCCCCGCTGTCAGAAAATCTCTACGTCTGAGGTCCTCGACGGCTCGATGGAGCAGACACCGGGCTGGGCGCCTGGAGTCTAGCCGAGTTCTTTACACCGTCCATGGCCATGGCGGGAAAGGGGCTCCTCGCTGGAGGGTGCCGAAGACCCAGGGGAGAGCCCCCAGCGAAGCCGGCCACCACGCGGGCGGTGAGGGCACAGGGCAGGCACAGCCTCCACTCCCGTCCTGACGCTGGGGCTTGGCCAAGTGCAGAGTCCGAGGCGCTCCCACATCAGTCCCCACTGCCCACCGCCTGGCGAGCCCAGGACAAAGGCCCCTGAGCCCCCAGCTACAGCCTGGCCCGTGCGCCCGCTGCCCCGGCAGTGAGGCGAGGTCTCAGGTCAGAGACGAGAGGAAAGGAGTTCTCAGCAGCACGCGTGCCCCGTGCCCCGGCTGCCACGGTCTTGTTGCCACTCGGGGGAGACCACATCTGTCCCGTGACTTCCTCACAGCTGTCACGAGGTTGGGGGGCAGCACCAGCGGCAGGGTTCCTGCTACGCCTGGTCGCTGCGGTCTGCGGCGGTGGTCGGGTGTCTGTCCCGGGCCATGCGCTCCCACTCCTTCTTCACTGTGACGTAGAGTCTCATTGCTGCCTGGGCGTCCTGGATCTAGGTGACACGAACACCCTGTGACTGCCCCAGCAGGTGACAAGCATGGCCACGTGCCAGCCAGTCGCACAGTTCCCGCCTGAGCACAGGGCACTGGGCGAATGGCAGAGGGAACCGGGCAGGACAGTGACGTGACCCTCGCCGCACTCCTGGGACGCGGGCACCCCACTCGCCGGAGCCCAGAGGAGGGAAGGGACAACTGTGCTCCCCGCGAGCGCCTCAGACCACAGCAGACGTTAGCCAGGCAGGGAAGGGGGGCTCGGAGCCTGACACCAGGGCACGGGGCGGTGGCGGGAGTACGGGGGGCTGGGTCCCAGGTGCCCGCACTCCTCAGCAGCGTCACCGGGCCTGCCCCGGAGGGCCGAGGGGGCCGGCTGGCCGGGGCCGCGTAGTCCTGAAGGGACCCAGTCTAGACTGCGGATTTTTTCTCCTAGCAGTTACGACGCGGCTTAGTGTCGTGTTAATTAAACACTGAGAATTTATCACTCTGTCCGCCTGCTGTGCCACGCCGGTTTCTGTGGATCTCCCAAAAGAGAAGTCACCCAGGCCCCACCGTGTCTGCTGCCAGGTCAGGGACGGCCCCCAATCCCAAAGACTGCTCCCCCAGGACACTCACCGAACAGTGCTCTGCCTGCTGCACGCTGACCCCCAGGATTCGCTCTGCCAGCAGCTTCAGAGACGGCCTCCCGCTCTGCCAGGGAGACCATGGCACACGGTGCGCTGGGGCGGGGGCCTCGGCAGGTGCTGCCCCCAATGCAGCCCCCAACCCAAGGGACCTTCACTGGAAGCGAAGGTCCAGTGAGGTCGCACTGAGGGCCGGCGACAGCCCCGTGGTCCAGAGAGGAGGGCCAGGGAGGCGCCTGCCACCTCCACCCTCCCGCCCCGGGCCCTCCCGCTCGGCTCCCAGGAGGCCCTGCCCTCGGCACCGTTCGGGGCAGACACGGCTTCGTACTAGTGATCGGTGGTCTGGTCAGAGTTCAGAGGCGGAAAAACCTGCCCGCTACTTTCCCTTCTAAGATTTCTCTTAGTTATGAGGGTTAAACAGAAAGCCGAAACCAGAATGAAACACCTGTGGGCCGTGAGTTGGTCCCCAGGGACCGGAGCAGCCACGTGGATGAGCAAAGCGGAACAAGGCAGGGGCGCCTGCTTGTCACGTACCTTCACTTGACTCTTGAAAGGTTTGTATTTCTGTGTGTCCCGAATCTTCTTTTTTGGGTGATCCAGAAACAGGACCTAGAAGAAAAGACAGTGACGGTCATTGGCATTTTTCGTTTGTAGCTGCAACTTCTTTTTGAATGAGCTCTCACAAGGAATTTAAGTATAACACACACACACACACACACACACACACACTCTCTCTCTCTCTCTCTCTCTCTCTCTCTCTCCCTCCCTCCCTCCCAAAAAAAGGGAACTGATATCAATCAGAACTTCTGAAAGAAAATTCTCACATCACACCGAGCCAAGATGATGCCCCACAGTGAGAACCATTCAAAAAAAAATAAAACCTTGAAACTGGTATGTGTGGGGCGGGGGGAACCAACCTTCACTGCTTAACCAGCAGCTGGTCCCTGAGCTATGGGCGGGCGGGGACAGGCTTTAACAGCTCAGCCACAGCCTGGGGGGAGGGGAGGCTCCAGGAGGGTGGTGGCCACTGAGGTCAGAAGGCTTGGGACACAGCGGCGGAACCACGCCTGAAACACCTGAGGGCTCCCCGGTGCGGACAGTCTCCCCACCCCTGCCCCCACAGGTCCCAGGACATGTGGGTCCTCTCTGCCCACCTGCAGACCTCCGCACACCACTGTGGCCTCTCGAGCTGTGGGGGGCCAGGCGGGGCGCTGGGCGCCCAGTGGCTGTGCGGTAGGTGACTGGGCAGCGGCCAGGCTGTCGCCATGGGACCTGCAGCGGGTCCGGCTCGCGGCCTGCCACAGGGCACTCAACTCACAGAGCCTACAAACCCGAGCGACAGCCAGACACCTCCCAGAGAGGTGAATGAGGGTCTCTATTCTGGGAAGTGCCTGGCGTTGCTCCCAGGACACAGTAAGAACTCAGTAGGTGGCATCTGATCCCGTTCTCGGGTGTCCCTGACATCCGGCGCACTCAAAGACAGAAAAGCCACTGCGAGGCCCAGGCAGACGCGGCGCGAGGGGCCACACCTTCAGGTCGTTGTGCAGCGCATGTCCCACGAGAATCCGGCCCCTCAGCATCTCTGCCACTTCCTTCTGGACGACTTCAAATTCCTCCCCTGAAATCGACCCGAGGGAGCGGTTTTCAGTGACGCGCACATCAGGGCCGCTCTCTGACAGGGACGGGAGGCCACCCCGCCCCGGCCTCCGGTCATACCTCAGAGCGGGACCCACGAGGCCGGCCCGCCTACCCGCCACTAGGGACGAGGGCCCCCACCAAGTGCCACTTCTAGAGGACAGGCCGGAGCTCCACACCTACTCGGGTGGTCCCTGCCCCGGGGGCGGGCGGAGGCGCCCAGGGCCACTGACTCCACCTCGAGGGCAGGGCTGGTGCCTGTGTCTCTGCAGCGGACACGGGACGAGACCGGCCCTTCACCACAGACGGAGAAGCGCGGCTTGGCCCGGGCTTTCTCACAGTGACCCCTTGGGGACGGCCCCCCACCTCAAAAGGAAGGGCTGCAGCGACCACGTTGGCACCCCATGACTCTGCCCAAGCGGGACAGCTAGGGCCTAGAACCGAGGGGCTGGCGGGCTGGGACTCGGAGGAGCGCCCGGGCCTCGTTCCGTGTGTGCAGAGACCCTCGGCGGTGC
>NW_011888938.1:1882461-1885189 GCF_000151845.1 Pteropus vampyrus
GCTTGACGTACTTGTCATAGACACACTTCCCAAACTGGTTGACGATGGACACGCGGGCGGCCATGCTGTCCTCCCCCGCGGGGCCCACGCCCACCATCTCGCAGTCCATGGCTAAGGCTCTCGTCAGGCTGAAGGGGAACCAGAGGCTCGTTTCATCAGCGCCGAGGGGCCCAGGGATCGGCACCGGCTCTCCGCCCGGCCCCCGTGCCGCGCAGAGTGACAAGCTCTAAGCGGTCACAGGGACCCTGGCAGGTGCCCGCCTGGTCTCCTGGAGAGCGGGGGAGCCCCCCGAAGCCCCCCGCCCACGAAGGCGCAGCCCGCGTACCCGCCGAAGGCCTGCTCCTTCGCCAGCGCGACGCTGCGCTCACGGCCGCCCAGCTGCCTCCTCGCTACGGCGGCCGCCTCTGGGCCTATGGCCGCTTCGATGTCCGCCGGGTCCACATCGTCAAACCAGATGTCTCCTCTGAAAGGCAGGGGGGGGCGCAGGCTGACCGCGCGGTGAGTGGGGCCCCCCAGCTGCCCCCGCGATTTCGACCCTCACACTCTCCTCTCGTCTCTTTGCTTTTTAATGAGAAAACGTTCACCGTCAAACATCTGAGAGACAGCGGTGAACACGCGGGCTGGGAAATGGAAGCCGAAGCCCCGACGCGCGCTGGCCACTGGTGCTCGGTCCCCCCCGACGCCCCTGTGGGGACGTGGGCGTCTGTCCCGCGGGATCGGCTGCAATGTCCTTCCCTCAGCGATCTCCTCCCGACCCCGCCGGGGGACCCGCCCCTCTGGCCGTTTGCTCCCACAGCTGCCCCCTCACCGTCACCCTGACCACGCTGACGGAGTTACTGAAATAGTGTCAGCTCGTCATCTGCCTCCCCTCCTCGAGAGCGAGGGGCCCGTGGTGACTGCTCTGTCCCCAGAGTGCGCCCGGCCACAGTGACACAAGGCGGGCACTCACACCAAACTGTTCTTCCCCACGGCCCCCAGCAACTGCCCTGACACCCAGGCCACACGCAGCCGGCCGGACTTACACACACGCTGCCTCCATCTGAGCCACACAGAGGCAGCCGCTGACCCCCGGTCCTCCCCTTGTCAGTGACCATCACAGCGTTTGTTGAGTAACCACCAGGTGCTGAGTCAGCACCCTGCACCTCACAGACCCCGCCCCCAACACCACAGAGGACCAGAGCGAGGCTCAGGGGACATCAAGGACTTGCCCCGAACCCGCTAACTGGCAAGATGCAGGAATCGTCTTCAAACCCGGGTCTCTCTGTCTTTGGCATCTGTCATTCCGCCAGTCTTTACTGGGGACTCCCAAGTGCCCAGCTCTGCTCCGGCCCCAGGGATGCAGCGGCTACGGGCAGGCCCTGGCCTCACTGTGCCTACTCTCCAGGGGAAACAGATAACGAGAAAACCAACAGCATCGGGAAAGGGTGACGAGGAAGGGCCACCAGCCTCAACCTCCTTAAGACAGGCCTTAAGCCGCTGTGACTTTGTTCTCAGTGACGAGGACGACTGAGGCCGGCTGCAGCGCGGGGTGGCGGAGGCCGTGCCCGTCACCGCAGCCGATCCTCGGGCAGAGACCGCCAGTACTCACTCGGTGGGCGGGGCTGGAGCCAAGGCTGCAGCCACCTCCTTAGCTTTCCGCTTCTTATGTTTGAGGTCCCCTCGTTTTGGAGAAATGTCACCATTTGTCCTTTTCTTGGTTCCTTTCTCGTTGCTCTCTGCTCCTTTGGCCTTTGTGGGCGGTGCCGGCACCTTCCTGTTCGTCAGCGATCCCGGAGGAACAGAGCCCCCCGTGGCCTGTCGGGCTGTCTTTCCTGTCCCCATCTCAACTCGCTTTGCCTTTCTGTTCCGCTGGATGATTTCGGGCTGCTGCTTGGAATCCTGAGAGGTAACAGCTGGCGTTTCCAGGGCCTGCGATTTTTGTTTCAGCAGCTAAGGGGACCCCAAATAAAATACATGACACGATTTGGAAATCGCACAGGAAAAACTTACGTGTGCGTGTAGATATACACACGTCGACTACATCTACACGTACTTCCTCTCAGCATCACCGAAATTCATTTCCCAAAGGTTTGGAAAAAGTCCTTCTCCATTCTCATCTCTAAGTCACTTACTTGTGAACTGATTTTGCCTGTACCATTACAATGCGCAATTGGACACCCGCTTTCTCATTCCTACAAAGTTTCAGGCTCACAGTCTACACCCTGAGTGCCCGCCGAGTGACTGCAGAGACTACTTCGCTCTGAGCCCCGGGGATGCTAAGTCGCCTGCTCAGAGTTCATTTACAGCCACTTCCTCACGGCCTTCACGCACAGAGGGCTCTGAGGTCTCCCAGCCCCAAACCTCCTCCTCGGGCCCAAGCCCCCAGCTCGGCACACCTCAACTACAGCTAAGGCCCCGGCACGTGGCAACCAGCCGAGAGGTGATGAGGTGGGGTCCCGCTGACCTGTTCCCACAATAGTTAAAGAACGAGCATCTACTATCTTGTATGAACTAGAAAAAACTCATGGTCTTTCAATACACACTCCTTCCATTCCATTTTGTTTCCCTTTCTTGAGAGGAAGAGGCAGAGATACAGCTCAAGAAGGCAGACGGAGCCCTGGGTTGCCCATGGGAACTGCATCGGTCCCATTTGTCCAGACAGAAGAATCACGAAGTCTCCCACCCTGAGCTATCAACGGGGCGTGTGAAGAGGCTCGAGCAGCTCTCCTCTGCGCTCTCTCGCTCACCC
>NW_011888938.1:1886829-1890513 GCF_000151845.1 Pteropus vampyrus
GCCTCACCCGGCGTCTCCCTTCCGGCGTGGGGAAACTGAGGCCCAGGAGCGGGAAGTAGGACCGCAGGTCGCGCGACCTGGTTTACCAGAGCCACGGGGCTGCGGAGGCATTTCAGCCGTACTCGAAAATAGCACAGAGCCTTGTAAACGATTGTTATACGTGTATGTAACAACAGTAATAAATCGCTAGCACTCCATACCCGGCCCTGACTATACCCTGGTACACAACACAGATGGGGCCCCCACTTCCCTAAAGCTTACATCTGAATCCCGGGGTGTGCGTGTGTGACTGGCGGGGATGGGGGTGCTTCTGTGAGACTGACGGGGGTAAGGTTACCAAACGAATTTCGGGAGGCCCAGAGAAATAGGAATTTCAGATAAAGAACCAGTTCTAGTACAAATACATTCCATGCGGTGGTTGCAATATACTAAAAATATGTATGTCGTTTATCTGAAAATCAACTTTAACTGGGTGTTCTGATTTTTATTTTCTAAATATGTCAACCCTCCCTGGAGGGCCACTTAGATGGGGTCCTGACGGAAGGCCTCTTTGGGGAGGTGACATCTGAGTTGAAACTTGCAAGTGAAGACCAGGGGTCGGAAGGACCAGTGAAACGTGACATATTTGAGGAGCAGAAAGAAGGCTGGCATAACTCAAGCTCTGGAAGCAAGGGGCACGGTTGGAGATGCAGGCAGAGGGCGGGCCGGTGCCCAGTCAAGGATTATAGAGCCCCAGAATCTGCCGGAAAGAGTTTGGACGCTTTGTTCTAAGGGGAGAGGGAAGCCATTGATTGTTTTAAAGCCGGGGAGTGATGCTCTACGACCGAAGTGTTCGAAAGGTCACTGCCGCTCTGCGTGAGAAATGAGATGGGACAGGAGGGAGAGAGAAAGCAGAGACCAGTCAGGAGCCCATCACAGGTGTGCCGGCCAGCGGCGATGCTGCCTGGACGAGGGCCATGCGTCCGTTTGGGTCTCCAGGAAGCAATCACCCCGTGAGTTGGGGCGGAATGCGGGACAGGTAGGGGAGCCTCAGACTGCCATGCAGATCTGACGCCCGAGAAAGGAAAGCGAGTTGGCCCGGAATGGACGGGTAGGGGGCTTCCCGGAACGAGGACAGGACAGCAAGACAGATCATGGAAAAGAAGGAGCGTGGGCTGCCGGAGGCCTGAACGCTGCTGCCTTTGGTGCAGACCCTCATTAGCCAGGAGGGAGCTATCCTGCCACCACGGCACCCCGAACGAGTCCACGGCTGCAGAGCCCTGGGCCGGTGCTCCCTCCTTCGGACCTGGCGGCTTAGCCCAGCCCCACCCCAGGGGCAGGGCCAGGTGGGGTGCTCTGAACCCTAGGACCAGCCCAGGGCAAGGCCCAGCTTGCAGCAGCAGGAGCCTGCTGGCGGCCCACCCCCACAGCCCCTGTCCTGGGAGGGAACTCCCCAGAGGAAACAGCCTGCTGGCCCCGCCCAGCGGGGGTCTGTCACATTCCACACCCAGACTCACAGTCACTGTGGCTCTCCCTGGGCCAGCTGAGGATGAGCGCGCTTCGCCCTCGGGGGAGATGCGTGTGGGGAATTCTCACTTCTGCTTTCCTTCTCGGCTGCTGGGGACTCCCCGATGTCCAACAGGTGGGCGAATCTGCAGGAGCCGGGCTCTTCTGGGTGCTGAAGCGGGTCCCTGGGGAGACGGGGCTGCCAAACAGCCCTTGGGGCAGAGTGGGGGTGGTTTTTTTTGGCTTTGGCGTTTGCACTGGGCGCAGGAATCTGAGCTCGAGATTTCAGAGGAGGATGTGTGCTCAGAGGAAGGAACAGGCTTCTCGATGCCGTCGGCCCACCTGGTTGAAGGGCAGACATGTGTGCCTGGCTCTTCGCCTCCCCATCCTGGCGGCAGGTTTCCTGTCTTGCCCTGCCGCCTTCCAGCCCCCCTTCCAGCCCCCCTTCCAGCCCCCCTTCCAGCTCCCCTTCCAGCCCCCCTTCCAGCCTCTCCTCTCCTCACTTGCCCTCTCTCTCCCACAGCGATTTCTTCAGGCTTTGGAGCCCGAGGAAGTGACTTCTTACTTTGGCCCTGATGCTACCTTGGGAGGTACTTGTCCTCGCCTCTTCCTGGCAAGAGGGGTTTCTCTGCGTTTTATCTCACCATGGAATCAGGGGCCTGGGATTTTGGTGGCTCTGCTGGGACGAGGTCAGGATGGATGTCACCCCTGTTCATTAACTTTGTTACTTCCTGCGAAGTTGATAAAAATTGATCTGGGTGTTCTGGACCGAGCCGGGCTCTGACCCCGGGATTCTGCTCAGTATCTCGAGGGAACTGTCACTAATTGGCTGGTGGGCCCCTTCCGCCCTGGGCCTCCCTTGGGCTAAGTGACTTCTAGGAGCCTCCTGGGTTCTGGCCACGGATGTAAATATTTATCCCTTCTGTGAGAAGCGAGATAGGCACTGGGCCCAGCTCCAGCGAAAGCCTTTTCCCTGTCGCTCAAGGACAGTTCTGTGGACTTCTCTGGGGTCCCCACGCCCTTTCTGAGTAGGGCCATTGGTGACCTTGATTAAAAGGCTGGTGGGGAGTAGACGCAGGGTGGGCTGGGGGACACCTCTAGGGCGGAGAGAACTTGTAACTGACTCCTCCGTGGTCTGGATCGGATGCACACTGACCAGTGCCTGGGGCCGTGCTGGGTGGGGGTTCCTGCTGGAGGGCCGGGGGACGTACTGGAGGGCCGGGATGGGGGGCAGGGCCAGCTGAAGGCCCACTGGGGCTGACTGTGAAGTGTGGGGGCCGAAAACTTGTGTAACTCTTACTCCGGGCCCCTCCGGCTCTGCCCCTCTGGAAGGCTAGGAGACCATTGCCTGGGGTCCCCAAGCCCTCTGGCTACGTCGGCGTGAGGGACGTGGGTGGAAAAGGACAGTCAGGCCACCCTCGGGCTCCTGCTGTTCAGAAGAGGCCACAGAAGCCACTTGTACCCGCTCTGCCCGTCGGGGTTCATGGCTTCACTCACGAAACACGTGCTCCGAGGCGAGGCCAGTGGGCCAGCACGGGCAGCCCCCCGGCGAGGCCCACGCTGGCGAAGCCACTTGCTGTCCACCACCCCAGGAGCCGGAAGGAGCTGGACTCCACCCCAGGGTGCTGGGCGCCAGGCCTGGGCTCCTCCCCACGAATTCTCACCGAAGGGAACAGCTTCCGGCCCCTCCCCACGCGAGGGCCGAGTCGGGGTGAGTAAGGTGGCCCCTGTCTCCTGCAGTGCCCCGATTCGACGTGGCCCCGCTCACCTGCGTCTGCGAGGACAGACTCGGGGGGCCGCCCTGCGGGGCCCCCCGCTGCTCCCTTCGTGCCCGGGGTCGGCTCTTCACCTTCTCCTTCCGGCCGGAGCTGGGCCTGCTCACTGCCTCCTACACCAGCGAGCGTGTGGTGAACGCCTCCCTCCGGGAGCTGAGGGGCCCCCCGACCCGCTGCTTCACAGGAGGCCGCGTCCTGCTGCCCCCGGGCACGGCAGCCCGGGTCACCTACTGCTCCGGCCACTTGGTGAGTGGGAGCCCCCCAGGTGTTGGACACGTTGTGCCGAGGGTGTGGTTGCTGGGGCCAGGGAGCAGATATGCTCCGAGCCGCCCCACACCGCCCAATGCATGACGATGATGCCACGCTAGACCTTTGCCCAGCCTTAGACCCCACGGAGGCTCGGAAAAGCCAGCGAGTTTCCCCA
>NW_011888938.1:1897108-1898182 GCF_000151845.1 Pteropus vampyrus
CAGACCCAGACCCGATCCCAGCTCCGCCCGCCACTCGGCCCTGCCGAGCCTCGGTTGCCCCGTCTGTAACCTGGGACAGTAGCAGAGTGGTTAGGAGGATGGGGACCCGCCGTGGTCAGCACCCCACTCCTTGCGGGTCCAGCGAATGCCGGCTCTGTCCCCGGTCCCTCAGGATGCTCCAGACATCACGGCCAACATCACCTCATCGCTGCTGAGCGTCTGTGAGTGGAGCAAGACAGTCAACCCCGAGAACGACACGGATCCTGGGCACGCCGACCTGGTCCTCTACATCACCAGGTAGCGGAGCTCCCCACGGCGGGCCAGCCTGCCCGGGCGCCGCTCCCAAGGCCTTTCCGGCTCTCTGCACAGGTGGCCAGGCCGGGCAGGCACCTCAGTGCCGCCCAGGTGTCTGTTCTCTCTTCCCGAGGTTTGATCTGGAGCTGCCTGACGGTAACCGGCAGGTTCGGGGGGTCACCCAGCTGGGGGGTGTCTGCTCCTCCTCCTGGAGCTGTGTCATCACTGAAGATACTGGCTTCGACCTGGGGGTCACCATCGCCCATGAGATTGGGCACAGGTATGTGGTCTTACCTTATGTCCCCAAGCTCGGGCCAAGGAGCTGACCTGGGCCCCCAGAAGGGGAGGTCGAGGCTGGCGGTGGGCTCTGGAAGACTGCTGGAAAGAGCCTGTGCCCTTGATCCCAACCTTGACCCCAATGGGTCCAGAAGGGTGGGCAGCAAGGGCTGGGAAACCTGATACTTCTTGATTACTGAATGATTAAAGCAAACTCCGCCCCCCCCCCAAAAAAAACAAGCAAAATAAAGTTAGCAATTAGAAAATAAGTTTTGTAAGAAATTCAGGTCAAGAAAAAGGCTGTAAAAATTATCCCAAATCCTACTGCTTATAGATAACATCTGTTCACGTTTTGTATTTAATTTTAGTCTTCTTTATATACATGCATAGTTTTTTACTGGCGAAATTGGAATTATAGTGTATATTGGTTTGTTATTTGCTTTTTTCTTAATATATTTCTCAATATATTTCTCCCATTTTTCCCAGGTCTTTTAAAATATTTTT
>NW_011888938.1:1899417-1901891 GCF_000151845.1 Pteropus vampyrus
CTCCACTCGCGCCCGGGGCCTGCGCTCCGACTTGGTACGGGCACCAGCTGAGAACCTCCCCCGCACCAAATGCCCTCACCTCTCGCGCCCACCCGGTGTCCACCCGGGACCTGAGCCCGGGCCTTGTCGCAGCACAGGACGGGCGCGCTGCGTGTGGGACCCGCCGGGGCCGCGGTCCGGGCCCGCGGGGCGCCCTCCTGAGGCGCACCCAGGCCTCTACTACGGCGCCGATGAGCAGTGCCGTGTCGCCTTCGGCCCTCGGGCGGTCGCCTGCACCTTCGCCAGGGAGGACCTTGTGAGTCCCCGCCTCCGTGCACCTGCCGCGGGCCCGTCTGCTCACGCCCGACGTCCCCAGCGCCCAGCTCATGCCCCGCGGTGCCGGCTGTCAGCTGCCTCCCAAATTCTTAATGTTTGAAGAAGGCCCCCACATTTTCATGTTGACTGGGCCCCACAGATTATGTAGAGCCGGCCCTGGCAGGCCCCTGAGCCCATGGGCGAGTAGGCAGTTGCCACGGGCTTCCAACCCGAGGGACGCTGATGGGCTTTCTGGAGGAAGTGACCTCCAAGCTGAACCCCAGGGCCTGAGCAGAGGGAGGGGAGGTGAGGGGGCCTGCACCCCAAAGGCAGACTTCCTCCGAGGATGTTAATGGGCCCCAGGCACTTTTGCCTCCGGGGCCCCTTCTTCCATGCGAAATAGCAAGACTTATATTGTGGCATTTTGACAAAACATTTAAACTTTTATAAATATGTATATATTAATTATGATATATTTTAATTATAACATGTAATTATAGTTGCAATAGATTATAAATACATATATGTTAATATTACATACTAGGACATTTTCTTTGACCTAAAAGTTTATTTTTTTCTTCTGATTTTAAAAGAAATGAAAACATTTGCACGGGTCCCTAAAAGGAACTTGAGCCCTGGTTACTGTCCCCGTTCTGGATCAAGAAGCCGGCCATGCTCACTCATCCTCCCTGGCCACCAGGGCCCACAGAGCGGTGTGCTGGCTGTGTCACTGTGTCCTGCAGTCGAGGAGGGACTCTGAAGGCTGAGCACGGACCCAAAAGGCCCTGGTGGCCCCTGAGCTGGCTGCCCGTCTCTCCTCTTAGGACATGTGCCAGGCTCTCTCCTGCCATACGAATCCCCTGGACCAAAGCAGCTGCAGCCGCCTCCTCGTTCCTCTCCTGGACGGGACAGAGTGTGGCCTGGAGAAGGTCAGAGCAGGGAGTGAAGGAGGGTGCGCGCGTGTGAGCACGCACGTGTGTGCGTGTGTGTGCGTGCATGCTCATGCGCGTTTGCTCAGGGCACCTGCAGCCTGCAGCCTTCATTCCTGGGGCGGGAGACGGGGGCATCAGAAAGCCAGGGCAGATGACCCTGAGCTGTCCTGGGTCACCTGGTCAGGAGAGGTGGGCAGCAAGGTGCCTCATGCTCCATGGATATGATCTCTGGTGTGGAGCGCCTGTGGCTGTGGGGTGCCCTGGGCATGTGGGGTGCCTGTGGGTGTGTGGGGTGCTCTGGGCATATGGGGTGCCTGTGGGTGTGGGGTGCCCTGGGCATGTGGGGTGCCTGTGGGTGTGGGAGATGGTGCTGTCCCTCTCTTGCAGTGGTGCTCCAAGGGTCACTGCCGCTCCCTGGCGGAGCTGACCCCCATGGGGGTGGTGCACGGGCACTGGTCTAGTTGGGGTCCCCCCAGTCCTTGCTCCCGCTCCTGCGGGGGAGGCGTGGTCACCAGGAAGCGGCAGTGCAACAACCCGAGGTACTGCCCCGAGGTGGCCCTGTCCCCCGGGTCAGGGAGGGGGAGGCGCCACTTCCCTGTTGGGGGCAGCGGGTCACCTCTCACCCCCTGTGCCTCTTGGGCGTTTTCAGACCTGCCTTTGGGGGGCGTGCGTGCGTAGGTGCCGACCTCCAGGCCGAGATGTGCAACACCCAGGTAGGCCAGCTTCCCAGCGGGCCCTGGAGGAGCTGAGGCCTGGGGCGGCTGTGGGCTGTGGTTCACACCAGGTCGCTTTCGAGAGCAAAGAGGGAGCCTCCAATACCTACATGGGGGCCACACTGCATACCGCAGGACGGTCGTACTCCTTAGAGCAGGGACCCCGAAGTACCCCACCTCCCTGTCTGCATGCAGCTGCCTTCCAGGGTGCTCGAGTCTCTGCAGAGAGAATTCTCTCCCCCCACCCCCTGCAGCAATGTGGTCCAGCATTGCGAAGCCACGACTGGTTCTTGTAGTTATAAATTCAGGTGAAACTCACGTGGCATAAAGTCAACCGTTTAAAGTGCAATTTAGTAGCATTTAGCACGTTCACAACATTGCGAACCACCACCTCTATCCAGTTCCAGAAAATCTCCATCGCCCCAAAAAGAACCCCAGACCCGTTAAGCAGTCACACCCCACACCCCCTTCCCGAGCCCCTGGAGCCACCAACGTGCTTTCAGACCCCCTGGGATTGTCTGCTCAGGGGGCCACG
>NW_011888938.1:1904471-1910981 GCF_000151845.1 Pteropus vampyrus
AAGGGGCCGTCTTCGGCCGCTGGCCCCTCCCCCCCTGCTCGCGGGGTCCCATCGGGGACGTTATGCCTGGAAACTCCTTGACCTCGATCTACTTATGAAAGCGGGCAGCTTATTTGCAAAGTCCATGCTCAGAGAGTCAGTGGAGGAGTTGAGTCCCGCCTCCCGCTTGGGTCTGTCCCCACCCCGCCACAGGAGACCCTCCAGTCTGGCCTTGATTGCCTGCTGTGACGGGGGACTCATTGCTGCCTGAGGCACCGAAATCTGCTCCCTTGACTGTGATTTAGGTGGCCTGAGACCACCTGCCCTTCTCTGCTTCCTCTAGAGTACGTCACGTTCCTGACGCTCGGCCCCAACCTGACTGGTGTGTACATTGCCAACCACCGGCCTCTCTTCACGCACCTGGGTGAGTCGGCCGGAGGACGCCCACCGGACGTAGCCAGACTGAGAAGGTCGAGGGCATGGTCCCCAAGACGCCCTCGCTTCTGATGCCAACTGCAAGTTCAGGGGTTCCCCAGTTCACTAAGGGACTCGCGGAACGCAGAGCCGTTGTGCTCACAGCGACAGCTGATTACAGGTGCCGGTAACAGAATGAAACCAGCCAAAGGAGAGATGCCCAGGGCAGAGCCCGGGAGGGTTGCGCGTCCAGCACTGGGACGCGACATTGTGCACAGAGCACGGCCAACCCAGCGAGCTCCCCTGGGTTTAGTGTCCAGTTGGGGCTTCATGACGTAGGCATGGTCGATGAGTTGATCAGTTGCTCAAGTGGATGACCTCAGTCTCCTGGTTGACTGGTGGCACGGGACCCAAAGCCCCCTAGATCACGTGGTTGGGCTTTTTGGTGCGGCCAGACCTCACCTTAAACAAAGACGCTCCCAACAGGTGACATAGGTTCCCTCCCGGAAGCCGAGGGCAGAGACCAGACCCGTCTTTGTGCACCGCCAACCTCTTTACCACTCAGGGCACAGTGGGGCTTTATTTCCAAGGATGCTCCTGCCTGACCTTTGAACCTGGAGTCGGGGCACCTACCCCGGGTCCCCTGAACCCCCGACCCTGCCCGTAGAACCCGTGTGAGTGCGCTCGGTGAGGGAAGCAGGCCCACGGGGCTCGCCAGGTCCTGGAGAGAGGCGGGGGCCCCTGCCATGGGGGAGACTTCTGGGCTCAGACCCCTGTGCGCATCCTGGGGATGTCGCTTGCTTGCGCCAGAGACCACCGGGCCGAGACACCAGGAGGACTTGCTTACTCCCCAGGGGACTGGGGACGCCGGGGAGAACAGTCACAGATGTGGTCGTGGAGATGACATCCCCCTGGCCCAGCTGTCACCTCTCCCCCACTCCTTAAACCGGGACCGCGTCTGTGAAAGGGGCGGTGCCCACCTCTCGCAGGTGGGGGTGGCACCGCTGTGCTGACGGGCCGCCCTCCTCCCGCAGCAGTGAGGATCCGAGGGCGCTACATCGTGGCTGGGAACTCGAGCATCTCTGCCAGCACCACCCACCCCTCCCTGCTGGAGGACCGCCGTGTCCAGTACAGAGTGACTCTCACTGAGGACCGGCTGCCTCGCCTGGAGGAGATCCGCATCCGGGGACCCACCCAGGAAGACGTGGAGATCCAGGTGACCGGGCCGGCCTCCTCCTGGGGTTCGTTTGTCCAGCCATCGACTCACTCACTCTCTTATCTGCTCAGCGGTCATTTTGGGGGGCGGGGCTAAGGGACCTTGGGGGTGGTGTGGGGAGCGTGACAGCAGGGGGGGCTGGGTGGTCTGACAGCCAGATTAGAGACCACCATGGGGGTGTCCCTCAGAAGCAGGGTGGCCCAGGGGTCAGGAGCCCGGGTTGTGGTCTCAGACGGACTCTGCAGGAACTTGGGACTTGGCCTTTCTGAGCCTCAGTTTCCCCACCTGCAAAATGGGACTGGGCAGACCTGCGTCGCAAAGCCGTTGTGAAGATTTGCTTTTCAAAACAGCATACAGTGAGCACGTGGCAGTGCCCCACACGTGCGCCACGGAACGTGGCCGCCGCCACAGAGCGCGTGCTGGCCCGGGGCTCGAAAGCGTCCGGAGGGCTGGGGGCGCCCCATCGTAAGGGCAGGAAGTGCGGGGACAGTGCGAGGGCCAGAGCTAGAATCTGAAAGGCCCCCCGCCAGGCTTTGCTGTCCTTGGGCAAGGATGCTGGGTTGCCCGGATTCTCATCCTGACTCTGTCACTGATGGCCGTGTGCGTCAGCCGCCCCCTGTGCCTCCGTCTCCTCTGTAGCGTGGGGGGTGGGTCACAGTCGTGCCTCCGAGGGTCTTGGGCAGGTTTAAGGAGTTGGGCGCCACTTCCTGCCGGCTCCTCGGGCCTCCTCGCCTGCTCCGAAGCACCAGCCGTGCCGGTTCCGCCCCGGGCTCCTGTCTGCTGGAGCGCCCTGTCACCCACCTCTGCTCCTTGTCCCCAGGATCTCCTTCCTGACCTGCCCCATCTCCGCCCAACCCCGAGCCCCTAATACGCTGAGCAGATCCCTGTCCTGGGTCACCAGGATTATCTGTCACCGCCCCCAAAACCCTGAGCTCCGGGGGGCCGGGGCGGTGTTCTCGCTGGGCTGTCCGCAGAGCCCGGCGTGCAGTCAGTGTCCGCCGCTGCTTGGCAAGCAGAATACAGGGATGGGGGAGTGAAAAGTCGAAGGCTTTCGGGAGAGGTGGCGGGGACAGCCACCCTCAGGGAGCCCACTGGACAAAGCCTGGCGCCTGCCGTCCGCCTCACGCAGGTTTACAGGCGCTACGGTGAGGAATACGGCGACCTCACCCAGCCCGACATCACCTTCACCTACTTCCGGCCGAAGCGGCGGCAGCCCTGGGCGTGGGCCGCCATTCGGGGGTCCTGCTCGGTGAGCTGTGGGGCAGGTGAGGCCCGGGACAGGGCTCCCCCGAAGCCTGGTTTGCCCTGCCCCCCCGTGGAGGTGGCCTAGCCTCCCCCTTCCCTCCCAGGGCTGCGCTGGGTGACCTACAGCTGTCTGGACCAGGCCAGGAACCAGCAGGTGGAGGCCGCCCTGTGCGGAGGGGACCTGAGGCCGGAGGCGTGGCCGGAGTCCTGCAACCCCCAGCCCTGCCCCCCACAGTGAGTGCTGCCGAAGCTCCCGGGCGGGCGGTCGGTGTGTCCCCTGGCCTCTCCCCTGACTTGTGGGGCCGGTAGCCTGGCTTCTGGGCGTGCTCCCGTTTAGACCGGTTGTCAGTGTCCCCATTCAGCGGGCGAGGGTACTGGAACTCAGGCAGACGTGGGTGACAGTGACGCGCAGCCGCTGCACCTCGTCTGCGGGCAGCTCGTGCCCTCTCTGTGCTCCGGTGGTCCCTGCGAGATGGAGGTGGTTGCCCTACCTGGGAGCGTCGTGGGGAGACTCGGGGAGGTAACAGCGGAAGGCACCTGGCTGTCACCGGCCCCTGGCAGGTGCAGTTGGTAGGAGCATCATGTTAGGGACAAGGCTGTCCCTGTTGGGTGTGGGGCTGGGGCAGCCACCTGCCAGCACTGTTATACAAGTATCCTCAGGCTCAGGTGCAGCTTGAGGACACGTGGAGGGCTGAAAGGCTGGGCTGGCTGTACCTGCAGAGTGTCCAGGTACCTAAAGGGACACAGGGCCCAGGGAAGTGAGTCAGCTGGACAGATCTGCCTGCCTCCCACCCCATCCCCCCAAGCGAGCCTGGGGGCCTGGCCAGGGCCGACTCTCTGCTCCTCTCCTCCCCAGCTGGGCGGCTGGAGACTTCGGCCCGTGCAGCGTCTCCTGTGGGGGCGGCCTGCAGGAGCGGGCGTGGCGCTGCGTGGAGGCCCAGGGCGCCGTCCTGAGGACGCTGCCCCCCGCCCGGTGTGCGGCGCTGGCCCCGCGGCCGGCCGAGGTGGACACCTGCAACCCCCAGCCCTGCCCCACAGGGTGAGCACGGAGGGCGGGGGCGGGGCAGTCTCCTTGGCAGGGCTCGTCCCCGCACTGGGCCCTGTCCCTTCTGAGTGACTCCTGTCCCCAAGGCCTCTAGCCAGGCCTCCCCACCCTGGGTGACAGGCAGTGGTGGCCCAGAGTTCAGGGTTCCAACCTCGGAGCTCCCTCCTGTCCAGGAGACCCTGCCCTGGCCGTTTCCCCCTGCGAACTTCCGAGTCCCTGTTTTACAGGGGGACAGCAAGGACCAAGCGAAGTCACGAATGTAAATCAACAAATGTCACTTCCTCATTGCTACTATCACTCCAGGGTGCCTCTCGTCCCCTTGTGTTCAAACTGATTGGCCACTAACTGGCCGAGTGACCAGGGCAAGTCCCCCCCCCTCTGGGCCCCAGTCTTGTTACTTGTCTAGTGAGGAGGGGGTTGGCCTGGGTGCCTGGGGCCCACACGTGGCTCTGCACATCCCGGGCAGACATAACGATCACCACCCTTCCCGCTGAGGGCTAAGCCTGCCTCAGAACCCTTTTCGACACCGCCATTCAAGACTGTCATGTATGCAATGATTTTCTGTCCTTGACGTGGGTGATCCGATTGCATCTGGCACTGGCTCTCGGCACCTGCTGGGTGGCACGGAGCCACATGGTTATCTGGCTGGAGGCCCACCTTCGCCCCCGGAAGGCAGGAGGGGCAGGCCTGTGTCCCTGCAGCCTGGGTGCCAAGCAGTTCATCTGGCTTGGGCTTGCTTCTTTGTGGGGCCCCTTTTGGGGATCTTGGATATGGGGGAGCGGGTGCGCTGCCTCCTCCGCCGGGAGCCGGGGTGCCCCTATGGCCTGATGGCAGAGGCAGGGCCTGATGCCTGTCCTGTGCCGTCCTCAGGTGGGAGGTGTCAGACGCTTGCTCGTTGGCCTGTGGAGCAGACCTGGCCACACAGAATGTGACGTGTGTGCAGGGAGCAGATGGCCCGGAGGCACCAATGACAGCTGGGCCCTGCTCCACAGACAAGCCACCTGCCCTCGAGCCCTGTACGGAGACGGCATGTCCTCCAGGCTGGGGCCATGTGAGTGAGCACGAGGGCGGCTCGGAGAACGGGGAGGACCGGTTCCCAGTGGCCTCCCAGCCAGAGGGAGAAGACTGTCCTTCTAGAGGGCAGTCCAAGCATAAACAGAAACGGAGCTCAGGGCCTGGGAAGCCCCCTCCCACTGGCGAGCGGGCCGAGGGCCCCCAGAGCCTGATAGAAAGCTGCCGGCTCCCTGCCGCTCTGCCTGGCGTCCGGGGCTTGAGGCTGGGTGACGATGCTTTCAGACGGGGCCCGGCCAACCCTGTTCCCTTGAGGCTTGGACACTGCAGGGCCAAATGTGCCGGCACATCCAGCTCCGCCTCGCTCTCAGCCCCGCCCCGCAGGGCCCCCTCACACTGACGCAGAGGCCACGGTGGGCCAGCCTCCCCGAGAGGAGCAGCAGGGAGTGGTGGCCCCCGGGGTGCTGGTGACCACTTCTCTCTCCTGAAGAGATGGGGATGGGTGGGGTCAAGGGCTGGGTGCTCCAGGGTCTGGAGGTGGAAAGCCCAGAGCACCTGCTTGTTGCTTGTCCCCACAGCTGGACCCCCAGCCTCCGGGAGAGGGGACTGCATCCCCATTGGGCAGTGCCAGGCTGGGGGCTCGAGCTGCCCACGTGTGGACCCCCGTGGCAGGGCCGTGCTCCGTCTCCTGTGGCCGAGGTGAGGCCCCCTGAGGAGGACCAGTGCTCATTAGCTAACCCCCATCTGCCTGCATTTTGCCTAATTCTAAAAAGCAATCGGAGTGGCTTACAGAAAATGCAAAGTGCGTGACAGTACGACGTGTCTACACGAGACTGGGGCAGAGTGCGGACAGCCACGTAGCGTGTTCATTGGCCAAAAGATAGGGAGAGATTACAGAATCTGGCAACATCGGCACCCGAGGGTATTATTTCTTAAGGGCCAGAAGAACTGAGAGGCACGGGCCCCAAACTTAGCTCTGAGCTCCCGGCAGCCAAACCACAGACACGCGATTAATTTTAAGATCCGCAGCATTCTTTCAAACCCTAAGCGCTTGCTCGGTAAAACCTCAGCGAGTTTCGGCTGGAGACCAGAGGTTTGTCCGGAGGACCATCCTGGAGGAGGCGTGTGAGGGACCCGGCCCTAACCACGCCTGTGGGAAACACAGCAGGAGATGTCCACACAGCCATTCTCACGATGCCGCTCATAAACAGTAGGAGCTGCCACTTGTTGAGCACCTACTACGTGCTGGGCACTTTGTATCTCCCCTTTCAAAATCTTTGTGCGTATCTCTGCAAGTTAGGTACCAGTATGTGAAAAATCCTGGGGCTCAGAGAGGTTAAGTCCAGGTGGCAGAGACTCAGAGCCATGTGGGCCTCACCTGCTAGTGCACGTCGGAGGGATGCACACGCCGGGCCCCGCCGAGCCATCCTCTTGGGGCACGGGGCCCCTTCTTCCCCCCGGCAGGCCTGATGGAGCTGCGTTTCGTGTGCGTGGACTCTGGCCTCAGGACGCCGGTCCAGGAAGAGCTGTGCGACGTGGCAAGCAAGCCCGAGAACCGACGGGAGGTCTGCCGGGCCGCCCTGTGCCCAGCCTGGTGAGC
>NW_011888938.1:1911031-1918358 GCF_000151845.1 Pteropus vampyrus
CCTGTCCTGTGCCGTCTTCAGGTGGGAGGTGTCAGACGCTTGCTCGTTGGCCTGTGGAGCAGACCTGGCCACACAGAATGTGACGTGTGTGCAGGGAGCAGATGGCCCGGAGGCACCAATGACAGCTGGGCCCTGCTCCACAGACAAGCCACCTGCCCTCGAGCCCTGTACGGAGACGGCATGTCCTCCAGGCTGGGGCCATGTGAGTGAGCACGAGGGCGGCTCGGAGAACGGGGAGGACCGGTTCCCAGTGGCCTCCCAGCCAGAGGGAGAAGACTGTCCTTCTAGAGGGCAGTCCAAGCATAAACAGAAACGGAGCTCAGGGCCTGGGAAGCCCCCTCCCACTGGCGAGCGGGCCGAGGGCCCCCAGAGCCTGATAGAAAGCTGCCGGCTCCCTGCCGCTCTGCCTGGCGTCCGGGGCTTGAGGCTGGGTGACGATGCTTTCAGACGGGGCCCGGCCAACCCTGTTCCCTTGAGGCTTGGACACTGCAGGGCCAAATGTGCCGGCACATCCAGCTCCGCCTCACTCTCAGCCCCGCCCCGCAGGGCCCCCTCACACTGACGCAGAGGCCACGGTGGGCCAGCCTCCCCGAGAGGAGCAGCAGGGAGTGGTGGCCCCCGGGGTGCTGGTGACCACTTCTCTCTCCTGAAGAGATGGGGATGGGTGGGGTCAAGGGCTGGGTGCTCCAGGGTCTGGAGGTGGAAAGCCCAGAGCACCTGCTTGTTGCTTGTCCCCACAGCTGGACCCCCAGCCTCCGGGAGAGGGGACTGCATCCCCATTGGGCAGTGCCAGGCTGGGGGCTCGAGCTGCCCACGTGTGGACCCCCGTGGCAGGGCCGTGCTCCGTCTCCTGTGGCCGAGGTGAGGCCCCCTGAGGAGGACCAGTGCTCATTAGCTAACCCCCATCTGCCTGCATTTTGCCTAATTCTAAAAAGCAATCGGAGTGGCTTACAGAAAATGCAAAGTGCGTGACAGTACGACGTGTCTACACGAGACTGGGGCAGAGTGCGGACAGCCACGTAGCGTGTTCATTGGCCAAAAGATAGGGAGAGATTACAGAATCTGGCAACATCGGCACCCGAGGGTATTATTTCTTAAGGGCCAGAAGAACTGAGAGGCACGGGCCCCAAACTTAGCTCTGAGCTCCCGGCAGCCAAACCACAGACACGCGATTAATTTTAAGATCCGCGGCATTCTTTCAAACCCTAAGCGCTTGCTCGGTAAAACCTCAGCGAGTTTCGGCTGGAGACCAGAGGTTTGTCCGGAGGACCATCCTGGAGGAGGCGTGTGAGGGACCCGGCCCTAACCACGCCTGTGGGAAACACAGCAGGAGATGTCCACACAGCCATTCTCACGATGCCGCTCATAAACAGTAGGAGCTGCCACTTGTTGAGCACCTACTACGTGCTGGGCACTTTGTATCTCCCCTTTCAAAATCTTTGTGCGTATCTCTGCAAGTTAGGTACCAGTATGTGAAAAATCCTGGGGCTCAGAGAGGTTAAGTCCAGGTGGCAGAGACTCAGAGCCATGTGGGCCTCACCTGCTAGTGCACGTCGGAGGGATGCACACGCCGGGCCCCGCCGAGCCATCCTCTTGGGGCACGGGGCCCCTTCTTCCCCCCGGCAGGCCTGATGGAGCTGCGTTTCGTGTGCGTGGACTCTGGCCTCAGGACGCCGGTCCAGGAAGAGCTGTGCGACGTGGCAAGCAAGCCCGAGAACCGACGGGAGGTCTGCCGGGCCGCCCTGTGCCCAGCCTGGTGAGCAGGGTGGGGGGCTGTGCAGCGGGCAGCAGCCTGGGTCCCTCAGGGAGGAAGGAGTCTCACCCTGGGGTGTGGCCCCCCACGGAGCCCTAGCCTTTCTTCCCTTCAGGTGGGAGACCCGAGCCCTGGCCTCGTGCCCAGTGACCTGCGGAGGGGGACGGGTGCCGCTGGCTGTGCGCTGCGTGAGGATGGACCACGGACGCACCGTCCCCCTGCCTCACTCCAAGTGCTGGCCGGCGCCCCGCCCCGGCCCCCTCGAGGACTGCAGCCCCGAGCCCTGCCCCGCCAGGTGGGCCCCTTCCCACGGAGGCAGGCAGTCCTAGGCGCCCATCCTCGGAGGTGCCATCACCACCTCCCAGTAACCTCCCGGAGCCGTGGGGCTTGATGGGACCGCGTGTAAAGCGCGCGACTGGATCTGGGATGCCGTGGGTGCACGCGGCCGAGAGCTCCTTTTTTCATCGCCTGCTCTTTACTAAGCACCTGCGGTGCCCAGGCGCTGTCCCGGTATTGGGGGACACAGCAGGGGACGAGACAGACAAGCAGCCCTGCCCTCCTGGAGCAGACTGCAAGCGGGAGATGGGTGATAACTGAGATGGGGAGAGACAGTGCGGTGGACGGTGCGGGGTGCGCTGTAGCTGATGCAGTGAGCGGGGAGGCAGGACCAGGCGGTGGGGGGCTGGGGTTCCCGTGACAGACCCCTGGAGTGCCCTGCCCCTCCCCCATTGCCTTTCGGAGACATCTGGTATTTTTTTCGCCCTCAGCTTCCTTTTGTATAAAGTGGGTTCTCCAGAATGTCCTCTGTCCACTGGGCCAAGCCTTTCACTGGAGACGCGAGTGTGACCCCCCCCCCCAAGAGAGCCTCTCTAGGCCCTTCTTGGTGTAGGGAAATGAGGGGAGCCCCTGGCTGCTCTGGGTACGCCCCTGACTCTGGTTCGCCCCAGGTGGCGGTACAAGCTGGCGGCCTGCAGCGTGAGCTGTGGGGGAGGGGTCGTGCGCAGGATCCTGTACTGTGCCCGGGCTCGCGGGGAGGACAAGGACGAGGAGGTCCTGCCGGATGCCCAGTGCCGTGGGCTGCCTCGCCCGAGGCAGCAGGAGCCCTGTAGCCTGGAGCCCTGCCCGCCCAGGTCAGCAGCCCTGGGACGTCCAGAAGGTGGCTTGAGCTCCTGGTGTGTGCCGATGCCAGGCCAGGTGCTGTGGGGACCGGAGGAGGGCTCGGCGGCACAGGGGACAGTCCTCGGGGGAGGGGACTACCGGGCAGGTCGTGCTAGGCGGCAGAGCTCTGTCGGTTCTCACAGGGCTGCGGGTGTGGGGAGGTCTGGGGGGCTTCACAGCGGAGGAGGCAGCACTGAGCAGAGCCTGGGTGGCCCCGGCTGGGGCACAGCGCCCTCAAAGCCGACATGTGACAGAATAGTGCTCAAGCCGGTGGCGTCCACAGAAGGGGTTGGAGCCCAGTGGGGGAAGGGCCGATATTCACGCACCGTGTTCACAGTTCTTCTGTGATTTCTCCTTTGTAGTTGTGCATTTTTAATAACACAGAAACGTCCAGAAAAGAAGGTGGCATGCAGCGTGTCCCACCAGATTTAACAGATGTTACCATGTTGCCATATTTCCTTCACGTCTGTCTCTTGTTTTTAAAGAAACACATTGTTATCGATAAGGTTTCATTTAAATGTAAACCCTTTCACTCATCTGGGATTTATTCGGCACGTGGTGCAAAGCAGGGAGCAAACTTTATTTTTCCGAGTCACTGCCCAGCAGCGTTAGCGGAGCGCCCCCCAGCTGGCTCCTTCATCGCATCGCGAAGTCTTGTGCATGTGCTGGGACCTAGGTGGACGCTTTCTCTCCTTCCCGCAGTCCCATCGCCGTATCAAGTCGTTTTAACCTGGCAGCCTCACGAGCCCCGTGCACCATCCGCCACGAAGCACCTCTCGATTTCACTGCTTGTGCTAAAGCCCCTTGGCTTCGTATCCCATTTATTTTTCACATCACGTTGAGAGGTGATCTGGGGTTTTTTTACGTGGAAATCTCACGTACACACGAGCTCTGGCTCACCCTCGAATGTCGCTGTAGCCACTCTGGCCTCCTTGATGTTCTGGAACATTCCGGGAATGCCCCTGACTCAGAGCTGTCTCCTCGCCCAGGCTCGGCTCAGCGCACAGTGACAGCAGCGGGGCACGCGCGCCCCACCCGTGACGCTCCGCTCTGCTAAGCGCCAGCGTCCGCCACCATGGAGCACTTACCTCTCTGTTCCCTGTCTCTCTCTTCCTGCTCACCCGGGGGCGGTCTGCCTTCCAGGGGACACGTCACAACGTCTGGAGACACTTTAATACATTGTCATGACTGGGGAGAGGGTGCGCCTGGCCTCTGGTGGGTGGAAGGAAATGCGGGTGCTGCTGACCATCCCCCGTGACAGCGCCGTCTGCCCAGACGTCCGTGCTGCACGGGGAAGAAGCGAGTAGGGCCCGGGGTGGGGGTGGGGGCTGGGTCTGGTTCACCGCCCGCTCCCAGCATCTAGAACAGTGCCAGGCACACGTTTGACAGGTGGCATCGCAGGACCCCGAGGGCGGCAGAGTGTCGTGGTTAGGACCCAGGCTCCCGTGTGGGCAGCTTGGGTTCAGTCCCAGCTCTGAAAAATGTCAGTCGTCATTATTTGTCGAATGACTGCAGGTGAACATGGCAGGGCTGACCGATGTCGAGGTCTGTTTTCCCTTAGGTTGGGGCGTTGTCCCCCGTCCTTTGGACCAGCAAGCAGCTCTGTGGGTGTGAGTGGGTGTCGTGTGGCAAAGGGGATGAGAGGGGGGCACCTGGTTAAGGCAGAAGAGGTGTCTTTCCTGCAGAGCTTTCCGATGCAGTGAGCCCTGGGGGGCGGGGGGCGGGGCTCGGGCTGCACTTCGGGACCTCAGTGACCTTGGAACCTGTCCTGGACGACCCTCCATCCAGTGGGGGCGGTGCCGTCTTTGGGGAGGCCCAGCCTCTCTCCGGGGTCTTCTCTTCCTGCAGGTGGAAAGTCACGTCCCTCGGCCCGTGCTCAGCCAGCTGCGGTCTTGGCACTGCCACACGCTCGGTCACGTGCATGCGGCTCCACCAAGGCCAGGACACAGAGGTGGACGGGGCCGCCTGTGTGGCTCTGGCGCGCCCGCGGGCCAGCATCCCCTGCATCGTTGCCGACTGCACCTACCGGTGGCATGTCAGCACCTGGACGCAGGTGAGCGCTACACCTGGGGCTGGCGGGGTGTGCGGCAGCTGTCCTCACACACGGGGACCCTGGTGAGCTTCGATTCACTGTGATCCCCTGGAAGGATGGGGAGAGCGGGTCTGTTGGGGAGGGGGCAGTCAGGGCACCTAGAGACGGAGGACAGCAAGGCCCAGAGACGCGGTGCAGCTGGGCCCGCACAGGCCCCGAGGTCTAGAGACACCGGAAGGTGAAGGGCAGGTGATTCAACCCCGCACCGATAAGCAAGTGCCATTCCGTGCCCAGAACCTCGCAAGGCCCCAGGAAGACAATAGTAAATAGGGCTGGGTCCCCTCAGAGGCTCGCGGTGTAGAGAAGAGGCAATGCAGACCGCCAACACCTGCCTCGGTCAGAAGCACCCGGAGCATCTGGGCTGGGGCTGATGGGAGCTCGGAGCAGGGCAGGGCAGGGCAGGGCGGACGCTGGGCTGCAGTGACTGACAGCACAGAGGGAGGCGGCCACGCCTCCTGATCCCTGCTCTAGGGTTTGGAGTGGCTGAGGCCTCGAGGGTGACAGAGACCTGAGCTGGAATCCCCGCCCCTCCTCCCTGTGTGACCGATGCGGGGCAACCTCGTCTGGAGAATGGGGACACGTGCCTGCAAAGATCACGGCAGATCACGCCCGGCCTTTGGCCACCTCCGGCCTCGTCATCCTCTGGCCGCGTCAGCCCGACGCCTCTTCCTTTCTCCTGCCAGTGCTCTGTCTCCTGTGGGAATGGCATCCAGCACCGGCATGACACCTGCCTGGGACCCCAGGCCCAGGGGCCCATGCCAGCTGACTTCTGCCAGCACTTGCCCAAGCCATCGACGGTGCAGAGCTGCTGGGCTGGGCCCTGTACGGGGCAGGCGACACTCAGCCCGGTGCCCCCCGAGGAAGCTCCTGCTCCAGGCCAGACCACAGCTGCCACTGCTGGTGCTGCCGTGGAGTGGCCCCAGCGCCGGGCCGGCCTCCTCTCCCCAGCTCCAGGGCCCCAGGAGAGGCCAGCAGAGTCCAGTTACGTTCCTTCCTGCTTTCCATGTGGGTGGCTTCTGCAGGAGGGGTGGCAGAGGCGAGTCCGCCTGGGGGAGCTAGGAATCTCCTGGGGCTCGTCCTGCAGCCGTAGAGTTGGGACACTGGGATGGGTGCAGCTCGGCTGAAGGGCTGGGCTTGGGAGGCTGGGCTCAGGGCTGGCCGTCTCCTTCACTGGCCAAGGGCAAGCTCACTTTTATCGTCATCAAGGGAAGGTAACCTGAAGGTTTCACAGAGTCAGGCCCAGGTCTGAGGCCCAAAGCCGGGCACCACTATGCACAGCACCTCCCTCTCGCTGGAGCATCCAGAAATGGCTCCGTGCCCTGGATGATGATGCTCGACCCATGCAGCCCCCTCCCCTGAGCCGAGAAGGGTCCGCTGGGCCTAGGAGGACATCGGCTCCCCTCCCCCAGCCTCCTCCTCCAGCACAGAAAGCAAGCCCGTCCTGCTGGGAATGCCCCACCCGGAAGCTCTGGTCACCTGACTCCTGCTTCTTCTCCAGGTGCCTGCAGCCGGCAGCACCTGGAGCCAACAGGAACCATTGACATGCGAGGCCCAGGGCGGGCTGACTGTGCGGTGGCTATCGGGCGGCCCCTGGGCGAGGTGGTAACCCTCCAAGTCCTCGAGAGTTCCCTCAACTGCAGCGCTGGTACGTCTAGGGCCACCTGAGCAATTGCCACCAGTGATGGGCCTACAGGTGCCAGTGAGCCTGACGCCCACACGCCCCCTCCTGGCCTGGCAGGCGCTCCGGGTGCACCCCGAGTGCTCATCAGAGTCATCCCATGACTGGGCTGGGATTGTCCCTATTTTACAGATGGGAAAACTGAGGCTAAGCGAGATTAGTCATGTTCCCAGTTCCTTAGAGTCTCACAGCCAGCATGGGGGAGGGTCGGCACTGAGCCTGGTTTACCCCAGGGCCACCGCACTGCGACCTGGGTTGGGGGTGCTGGACCCTCACTGCACTGCCCCCTCCTAGGGGAGATGCTGCTGCTCTGGGGCAGGCTCATGTGGAGGAAGACGTGCAGGAAGCTGTCCGGCTCGACCTTCCTCTCCAAGGCCAACACGCTGGTGGTGAGGCAGCGCCGCGTGCGCTCGGGAGGCGGAGTTTTGCTGCGGTACTCCAGCCAGCCGGCCCCTGGAACCTTCCACAGAGGTACGGCAGCCCCCGCGCCTCCCCCAGCTCCCCAGAGGCTGGCTGGGCGGGCGCTGCTGCAGACAGAGCCCGTCCTGATGGGGCGGTGGGCAAGGCAGACAGGGAGCTGGACCAACTGACCGGAAGAGGCAGCACCTCCCTGGAGACCCCAGCATCCCCGCCCCACAGTGCAGGG
>NW_011888938.1:1919083-1921394 GCF_000151845.1 Pteropus vampyrus
TGACCTCACAGAGGTCAAGGAACTTGTCAGCTTACAATCTCTTATTTTTTATTATTTACATCTGCAGTACCTGATCTTCCTAGGTGGTCTCCCATCCAAGTACTAACCAGGCCCGACCCTGCTTAGCTTCCAAGATCAGACGGGATCGGGCTTGTTCAGGGTGGCATCGCCGTACATATGCTGCTGCCTTAGATCACAGGTGCTGAGCAGTGCAGGAGCTGGCCGCCTGCCAGTCCGCCTACCTGCCACACACAGGTGCAGGATCAGGGGAAGCCAGGCGGGAGCGGCCCCAGCGGCCTCCTAGGCATCCCGGCTGCTGTGGGAACCCGTCCTGCGTCAGACTCAGTGTCAAGCACTTTTATGCGTGGCTCTGCTGAGTCCTCCTAAAAGTCGCCCTACTCAGCGTGTGCCATCGTCACCTCCACTTCACAGAGGACGGAACGGACGCTCGGAGCCCTTAAAGCTTTCGCCTAGGGTCACACAGCCGGGGGGTGGTGGAGGTGGGGTTCAGTGGGGGCTTCTGCCTGGGAGCCCTGATTTTGACCAGAGTGCCATACTGCCCCCCTCACTGCTCCCTGGCTGTGAGCTGCCCTGGCCTCTGGCAATAGTGGTCTTTCGGGGACTCCTGCGTCCCTGAGGTGGTCCACACCAAGTCCATCCACATGCTCTCCCTCGCAGAATGTGACGTGCAGCTCTTTGGACCCCGGGGTAAAATCGAAAGCCCCTTGATGAGTGCAGATGGGAGGGACGCGGCGGGCTGCCGCATCTTCATTGACGTGGCTCCGACGGCCCGCATCGCCATCCACGCCCTGGCCACCCACACGGACACCGGCCCTGAGGGGACCGATGCCAGCTACATCCTGGTGAGGCTGCCACGGTGGCGACGGGAACGGGCTGACTTTTGCTATGATTCTGGACAGCTGTTCCTAGGGACAGGGACCGGGGGTGCTGGGCTAGAGGACCCCGAGTTTGCTTCAGACCCAAAACCTCAAAATTATTAGTGAAAAAGGGGAGAAAAGAGCTTCCCCCACATCGTCACTAACCAGTGTTTATTGAGCTCCCTATAAGAGTGAGAAAGAAAAGACCTCGTCTGACGTAGAAAGCCCGTTAATCCGGGACCGAAGCATAATTTTAGAGCCTAATATGACTTTGCCAGACGAGGGGGCCACCCTCTCCCCCGTGAGGTTTCTTATGTTCTGGAACTGTCCTCTGCAAGGTATCAGCTCCTCCAGAGGAGGCGGCCTGGCTTCTGGAATCGGACAGCCCAGGGCTGAGATCCCAGCTCTGGCACCCTGGCCGTGTGTCCCTGCGCAAGGTTCCTGGGCAGGATTCCAGTGCCTTGCTGATAGGGCTGTTGTGTGAGGACCGAACTCGACCCCGAGTGTAAGATGCCTTGCATTTAAGGGCCACGCGAATGCCAGCTCATTGTCATTTGTGGCCGGTCCTTCGGGCTGCCCCTTTCTTCCCAGATCCGAGACCTCCACAGCCTGAGGACGGCGACATTCCGAAGGCAGCAGGCGCTCTACTGGGAGTCCGAGGGCAGCCAGGCTGAGATGGAGTTTAGCCAGGGCTTCCTGGAAACACACAGCCTGCGCGGCCAGTACTGGACACTGCGCTCGAGCGCAGGAGCCGGGCAGGGCCCTGCCCTAGCTTCCTCTCCAGGAGCATCCCTCGGTTGACCCGGGGGTGCAAAGGGTGCCTGCCCCCAGTCCTGGAAGGGAAAGGAAGGAACCTGACGTTGATAAGCACCTATTAAATGCCTGGCCAGCCCCGGAGCGCTTCCAATTTGAAATCCCTCCGTTCTTAAGTATCACTTTAGCGCCTCTTCCAACGTGCAAAACGCTAGCGGGAGGGGGCACTCTCCGGAAGGGCAGCGCCCAGCCCCTCGGGTACCAATACACGGAACGCGCGGTCCGACTAGCGTTTTCTTCACAAAACCCTTCCGAACCTGGCTTGAACCCACCCCGCCCCTCCCCTCAGGGCACGGCAGGGATTTCCTGGGCGTGGTCAAGCTCTAGACTCGCTCCTGACCTGATCGAACCTCTGTCCACTCCCGGCGCTGTTCCTCCCAGGAGAGGCAACTTCCCAGGAGGAGTCACGACTGGGCGCTGAGGCTGGACTACCTGTTAATGCTCTGAGAAGTCTCGCCCCTGTGCTAGTCCCATCGGAAGGATTTCTCCACTGGGGGGTCCTGCGCCGCCAGAACCCGTCCCCTGTGCTAAAAAGCACGAGCCCCCCGGGCGCGGGGCTGCGAGCTTTGCTTCTGTGCTAATAAACGCCGGCGGGTCCAGCGTACCGCTGTGTGGCCCGG
>NW_011888938.1:1922235-1926653 GCF_000151845.1 Pteropus vampyrus
TGCGGACCGGCGCGGGTGCGCGGGTGGGGCTGCAACCTTTGCGCGAACGTTGTTTGTAAGTGGGCGGGCGCAGGTCTGGCCAGACGCCTGCGGGTCAGGTGCTGCCGGAGGCCAGACAGGTGGTTCCCAAGAGAAGGCCGGGTGGTGAGCTGAGGGAGGCGGCAGCTCCTGTGGGTCCTCACTGTGCACTTGGAGGCCGCCGCGTCCCCTGTGCCCTCCATTCTGCCTCAGCCACCTTTCATTTCCCCTCCTCCCCCAACCCGTTCCCGTCACACGCCCCACCTCAGGGTTCCCGGGGAGTCCGGCTGTTTTAGCACAAACTCTCCCAAAAGAACGGAAGAAGGCAGATGTACAGAAGTAGAAGATCGAATGGCAAGTCTGCCGAACGAAACCTGACTTGACTTGAATGGTCCGCTCTCTCTTTTCCGCTGTCCTCAACATTGTGGATGGACCGCAGGAGTGGGAGAGGGCACGGCCGAGGTCTTAGGGAGCGGCCAGGAGGTCTTGCAGGATTTGAACAGTGCCTGCCTGGCACAGAGGGCTGAGGCCAGGCAGGGCACCCTGGTCAGATCTGCCAGGAGGAGCACGTTTTCAGGGTCGCCTTCCAGCCCCACTGTCCTCCCAGGTGGGAGGGGTAGGAAGTTCAGGAGTGCAGGGTTAGGACGGTGCTGCTCTGTCAGGGCACGCCCTTACCCAGAGGTGGCAGTGGGACAGGCCCTCCCCCAGGTCACAGAAAGGCCCCGTCCCTGTCACTGCCTTCAGAGCAAGCGTTTTTGACTTTGTTGGAGAGATGGGTGGGCTTGAGAGCGGGCTTTAGATACGATCCTCTCAAGTTGGGTTACTGTTTCCTGGCAGATCTGAGTGGGGGTGCTGTGGGGAGTGACAGCGGTCGGTGGGGACAGTGGGGAGGTCCTGACTGCGACCTGTGAGCCCTCGCCCGCCCTCCGTCTGGGAGTCAGCCGCCCTGCCGACTCCCTGGGTAACCCTGTCATGCCGTCCAGTTCTGTGCTTCTCGGAAGTGGGGTACCTGGGCCACCTCAGGAGCTCATCCTGTTGGGCTACAGTGAAGGTCAGGAGAAACTTGTGTCTTCGCCCTGAGGTGCTGGTCAGTCTCCCCTGCAGGCTTGGTGGGCGGAGGTGGTGGTTATGTGAACACCAAATACAGTTGACTCTTGAACAACACAGGTTTGAACTGTGCTTGTTTGCGGATGTTTTTCAAAAAACAGACGGCCCTTCGTGTCCCCGGGTTTCGCATCTGCGGATTCAGCCAACCGTGACTGAAAACAGTTTTCGATGCACGGTCGGGAATCTGCGGATGCAGAGGGCTGACTGCGTGGGTCCATGCTGCTTTGTAGAAGGGACTCGAGCATCCGCAGGTTTGGGCAGCCTCGCCTGCGGACCGGCGCGGGTGCGCGGGTGGGGCTGCAACCTTTGCGCGAACGTTGTTTGTAAGTGGGCGGGCGCAGGTCTGGCCAGACGCCTGCGGGTCAGGTGCTGCCGGAGGCCAGACAGGTGGTTCCCAAGAGAAGGCCGGGTGGTGAGCTGAGGGAGGCGGCAGCTCCTGTGGGTCCTCACTGTGCACTTGGAGGCCGCCGCGTCCCCTGTGCCCTCCATTCTGCCTCAGCCACCTTTCATTTCCCCTCCTCCCCCAACCCGTTCCCGTCACACGCCCCACCTCAGGGTTCCCGGGGAGTCCGGCTGTTTTAGCACAAACTCTCCCAAAAGAACGGAAGAAGGCAGATGTACAGAAGTAGAAGATCGAATGGCAAGTCTGCCAAACAAAACCTGACTTGACTTGAATGGTCCGCTCTCTCTTTTCCGCTGCCCTCAACATTGTGGATGGACCGCAGAAGTGGGAGAGGGCACGGCCAACGTCTTAGGGAGCGGCCAGGAGGTCCTGCAGGATTTGAACAGTGCCTGCCTGGCACAGAGGGCTGAGGCCAGGCAGGGCACCCTGGTCAGATCTGCCAGGAGGAGCACGTTTTCAGGGTCGCCTTCCAGCCCCACTGTCCTCCCAGGTGGGAGGGGGTAGGAAGTTCAGGAGTGCAGGGTTAGGACGGTGCTGCTCTGTCAGGGCACGCCCTTACCCAGAGGTGGCAGTGGGACAGGCCCTCCCCCAGGTCACAGAAAGGCCCCGTCCCTGTCACTGCCTTCAGAGCAAGCACGTTTTTGACTTTGTTGGAGAGATGGGTGGGCTTGAGGGCGGGCTTTAGATACGATCCTCTCAAGTTGGGTTACTGTTTCCTGGCAGATCTGAGTGGGGGTGCTGTGGGGAGTGACAGCGGTCGGTGGGGACAGTGGGGAGGTCCTGACTGCGACCTGTGAGCCCTCGCCCGCCCTCCGTCTGGGAGTCAGCCGCCCTGCCGACTCCCTGGGTAACCCTGTCATGCCGTCCAGTTCTGTGCTTCTCAGAAGTGGGGTACCTGGGCCACCTCAGGAGCTCATCCTGTTGGGCTACAGCGAAGGTCAGGAGAAACTTGTGTCTTCGCCCTGAGGTGCTGGTCAGTCTCCCCTGCAGGCTTGGTGGGCGGAGGTGGTGGTTATGTGAACACCAAATACAGTTGACTCTTGAACAACACAGGTTTGAACTGTGCTCGTTTGCGGATGTTTTTCAAAAAACAGACGGCCCTTCGTGTCCCCGGGTTTCGCATCTGCGGATTCAGCCAACCGTGACTGAAAACAGTTTTCGATGCACGGTCGGGAATCCGCGGATGCAGAGGGCTGACTGCGTGGGTCCATGCTGCTTTGTAGAAGGGACTCGAGCATCCGCAGATTTCGGTACCCACAGTGGTCCTGGAACCAATCCCAGGCGAATGCCGCGGGACGACTGTAAAGTTTTGGGGGAGTCCAAAGTTATACTCAGATTTTCGGTCGCCGGGGGGTCAGCTTGCCTAAGCCTGCATTGTCCAGGGTTGACAACGCGGGCTTGGGCACTCCAGGGTAGAGTGCAGAACACGCAGGGGTTTTAGGGGTGAAGCCGGAGTTCAGATGAGGGTCGTGCTTCTGGCTGGTCCCTCAGAGGAGGCGATCATTCTGGGTCCTAACAAAACTCGGTGACAGTAGCTCAGGAAGAGAGGACGTCTCAGGACACCTCCCTCCCTCAGCTGCAGTATCGGAGACTCTGAGGGGACATCTCCAGCCCTTGAGTGATAAGGGACTCCTGGCTGGGTTGAAGCCTGGTCCTCCCACAAGGCTGGCCGTGGGTAACACAGTGGGGGTGGGGTCGGAGCTGGCAGCAGGGGGAAGGGTAGGCCGCTGCCAGGTGAGACTGGCACAGGTAGCAGGCAGGCGGAAGCAGCACTGTCTCGTGGACACAGCGTCTGTGGCCCTGCGGAACCTGGCTGCCTGTATGGGAACGTGACACGCCCAGGAAAATTACACCTGTCGTTGGGGGAGACATGGGGGGCTTACCAGGGCAGTCCCATTGCGGTTCCGACTCACTTCACCTGGGTCCCGCCCCCGCCGTGGCCTGCTATCTGCCTAGGGTTACACGGGAAAGCAGGAAAGTTCCAGGCGGGGCCGGGGATCGGGTGCACGGCAGCTGCTGCAAGTTTCATGAGCTGGTGGCTGATCGCTGCCTCGGCGGGCCGCTTCCTGCCGGGCCCAGCTGTGGCTGGGCTGGGCCCTGGACCTGCTGGGCAGGCTCCCAGTGTCCTTGATGAGCCTGGACTGGAGGCGAGTGTCGCAGACCTTGCCCGTAGGATGCAGTTGGGAGGGGCAGGCGAATCTTCACATTTGGGGCGTTGGAGAAGCCACTTTCAGGGGCAGCAGAGGACGTACCCCTCCCCGCCATGGCCCCTTGGTATTTCAGGGGTGGGGGACTAAGCCAGGACTCCTCTGCATGCAGGAGAGAAAGCAGGCTTAAAAGGTGCAGAGAACGTACCCACCCAAAGCCACTCGGCTAGTGTCTGAGTCACAGCTGGACTGTGACCCGGGCCTGCCTGGTCCCGATATCTGGACGAGAGGCGCAGCCCTCGTCCCAGGCAAATCCAGCCCACATTTTCCAAGCCAGAGGCCCGCGTCGGTGGCCAGCCCTGTGAATGGGGGCGCCTGCCCTGGCTTGAGGCCTCGAGAGACATTCTCTTTCTCATCAGAACCACCTTGTCACGCGGGTACTGGTGCAGCCGGGGATCAGAGGGCAGGTTCCCCCAAGACCCAGAAGAGGGGGGATGAGTTGCCTTCACAGCCTTGCCGAGCTCCGAGAACCCGCCGCACCCGTGCTGTGGGGCTTGGGGCAAGCTCCTGCGTCCCCACCTGTGACGTGCAGTGGCTGCCTTGGCCTGACTTGTCTCGGATGGCAGAGGGGAGGCTTCTAGGTGCTGTGAGGAAGGAGTCTCACGATTTCACACACCGTTTCCCCAGCCCAGGCGGCCTTCCCAGCAGGCTCTGGCCCATCCTCCCTGCTAATTCCTGCCCTT
>NW_011888938.1:1926703-1931215 GCF_000151845.1 Pteropus vampyrus
GTTTGCGGATGTTTTTCAAAAAACAGACGGCCCTTCGTGTCCCCGGGTTTCGCATCTGCGGATTCAGCCAACCGTGACTGAAAACAGTTTTCGATGCACGGTCGGGAATCCGCGGATGCAGAGGGCTGACTGCGTGGGTCCATGCTGCTTTGTAGAAGGGACTCGAGCATCCGCAGATTTCGGTACCCACAGTGGTCCTGGAACCAATCCCAGGCGAATGCCGCGGGACGACTGTAAAGTTTTGGGGGAGTCCAAAGTTATACTCAGATTTTCGGTCGCCGGGGGGTCAGCTTGCCTAAGCCTGCATTGTCCAGGGTTGACAACGCGGGCTTGGGCACTCCAGGGTAGAGTGCAGAACACGCAGGGGTTTTAGGGGTGAAGCCGGAGTTCAGATGAGGGTCGTGCTTCTGGCTGGTCCCTCAGAGGAGGCGATCATTCTGGGTCCTAACAAAACTCGGTGACAGTAGCTCAGGAAGAGAGGACGTCTCAGGACACCTCCCTCCCTCAGCTGCAGTATCGGAGACTCTGAGGGGACATCTCCAGCCCTTGAGTGATAAGGGACTCCTGGCTGGGTTGAAGCCTGGTCCTCCCACAAGGCTGGCCGTGGGTAACACAGTGGGGGTGGGGTCGGAGCTGGCAGCAGGGGGAAGGGTAGGCCGCTGCCAGGTGAGACTGGCACAGGTAGCAGGCAGGCGGAAGCAGCACTGTCTCGTGGACACAGCGTCTGTGGCCCTGCGGAACCTGGCTGCCTGTATGGGAACGTGACACGCCCAGGAAAATTACACCTGTCGTTGGGGGAGACATGGGGGGCTTACCAGGGCAGTCCCATTGCGGTTCCGACTCACTTCACCTGGGTCCCGCCCCCGCCGTGGCCTGCTATCTGCCTAGGGTTACACGGGAAAGCAGGAAAGTTCCAGGCGGGGCCGGGGATCGGGTGCGCGGCAGCTGCTGCAAGTTTCATGAGCTGGTGGCTGATCGCTGCCTCGGCGGGCCGCTTCCTGCCGGGCCGGCTGTGGCTGGGCTGGGCCCTGGACCTGCTGGGCAGGCTCCCAGTGTCCTTGATGAGCCTGGACTGGAGGCGAGTGTCGCAGACCTTGCCCGTAGGATGCAGTTGGGAGGGGCAGGCGAATCTTCACATTTGGGGCGCTGGAGAAGCCACTTTCAGGGGCAGCAGAGGACGTACCCCTCCCCGCCATGGCCCCTTGGTATTTCAGGGGTCGGGGACTAAGCCATGGACTCCTCTGCATGCAGGAGAGAAAGCAGGCTTAAAAGGTGCAGAGAACGTACCCACCCAAAGCCACTCGACTAGTGTCTGAGTCACAGCTGGACTGTGACCCGGGCCTGCCTGGTCCTGATATCTGGACAAGAGGCGCAGCCCTCGTCCCAGGCAAATCCAGCCTGCATTTTCCAAGCCAGAGGCCCGCGTCGGTGGCCAGCCTTGTGAATGGGGGCGCCTGCCCTGGCTTGAGGCCTCAAGAGACATTCTCTTTCTCATCAGAACTACCGTGTCACGCGGGTACTGGTGCAGCCGGGGATCAGAGGGCAGGCTCCCCCAAGACCCAGAAGAGGGGGGATGAGTTGCCTTCACAGCCTTGCTGAGCTCCGAGAACCCGCCGCACCTGTGCTGTGGGGCTTGGGGCAAGCTCCTGCGTCCCCACCTGTGACGTGCAGTGGCTGCCTTGGCCTGACTTGTCTCGGATGGCAGAGGGGAGGCTTCTAGGTGCTGTGAGGAAGGAGTCTCATGATTTCACACCGTTTCCCCAGCCCAGGCGGCCTTCCCGCAGGCTCTGGCCCGTCCTCCCTGCTAATTCCTGCCCTTGTCTCTTGCTTTCAAGCCTGCGCCATCTCCGGCCTCTTCAGCTGCATCACCATCCACCCTCTGAACATCGCGGCTGGCGTGTGGATGATGTGAGTAGCCGTGCGCCTGTCCCGCCTGGTGGGGTTTGGGGCCACTGCAGATCTTCACCTCTTTTATGCCGACCATGTTCACTTTCCCTGATCCTCAGTAAGGCTGGGGCCGGGGGGACGCCCTTTATGGGGCACAGGGCTGAGGCCACAAATGTTTTCTGAGTGTCCACTGAGTCAAGCTCTACAAGCACCAAGCCCGCTGCCCTGGGCCTCGCCTCTGGGAGCTCCCGAGGCCATCAGGGCCAGCCAAGGACTGAGTCGGAAAGCTGGTTTCTGATGGGGTCGGAGTCAGGTGCTGGGGTCAGGAGATCCAGCTCGCAGGTGGGCAGTGCCGGCCACAGGGCAGATCAGAGGTGGCGCGCGATCGGGCAGTTAGAACACCCTAGATGAGTTCCTTGCCCACCTCCTGCCAGGGTAGGTCGATCCCATTGGAAGGGAAGGGCAGGCTGAGAACTGGCCAGTGCGGCTGTGGCTGCGTCTGACCTCCACCCACACGGAGGGGTGTGTGGCTGTGCCCCCAGGGTGGTCTGTGCCCACATGGGGCTTGGTCTGGGGAGAGCACAGAGATGGACAACATGTGATCCTCCCCTCAGAGAATTCGGGCCAGCGGTGAGGCCTGGGGGCTTGCCACGGTGGAGACACAGACCTGTGCTGGCCAGGGGCAGTGGAGATGGGTCGACAAAGGCCCTGGGCCCTTGGATGAGAGATGTCGGCCAAGCATGGGGTGGGGTCACAGTGGGGGGCCCGCTGTGGGGGAGGCTTGGGGGTGCAGTGGTGTTGTGCAGAGTTCCTGCAGTCTTGGGGGGGCACAGTGGGCTATTGGGGCACCCTGAGCCTCCGTTTCTGTCAGACGAGGGTAATGAGGGCGCTTTCCCCAGGCCTGGGACGGATGGACGGGCCCCGTGTCTGACTGTGACCCAGTCACAAAGGACACAGAAGCTGGAGCAGACACCCTCAGTCTTCCGTGGCTCAGCTGTCCCCAGGCTGGACACGGGGCTGCACAGAAGGGCTCAGGCTTGCCGGGGGAGGGGCTGCGTCAGTCCTCGGCCACACTCTGCTCTCGGCTTTCGTGGCGGGTGTGCCACTGCCGGGGACAGTGGCGCTGGTGATGACGCGCCGTCCGTGTGGAGGGACTTGCCGCGTGCTGGCAGCTGTGCCTGACGCAGGGGTCTCCTCCGTCAGAGGCCCGGGTCCTTCCCTCCGGGACGGTTGGCTCAGTTAGGGAGACGGGGTGCGGGGTGGGGCAGCGGGGCGGCGAGCTCGGCGGCGGGGACTCTGCGTCGGGGAGCGCGCCCCCAGTTCGTCAGCTGCGCTGTCCCCCCCTTGCCCCGCAGCACGAATGCCTTCGTCCTGCTGCTCTGCGAGGCGCCCTTCTGCTGCCCGTTCATCGAGTTTGCGAACACGGTGGCGGCGACGGTGGACCGGCTGCGCTCCTGGCAGAAGGCGGTCTTCTACTGCGGGTGAGGGCCGCGGGCCGGGACGCTGGGGGGTGTGGCCTCGAGGGCCCCCGACTCGGTGACCCCAAGGGCGGTGGTGGCGCCGGCCCGGACCACGGGCCAGATGCGCGTGTTCACTGTCGGCGGAGGCCTCGCCGGGGTTCTCGTGCGCCGTGTCGCTGGCTGGCGGCCGTCCACGGGAGGTGCACGCGCCTCGTGGCGCCGCGTGTAGTGGAGAGACACAGGGAGCAGCTGGGAGCTGTTAGGCGCGGCTGGTGCGTGCGGGCCGGGGGTGGGGTCGGCGCGCCGCGGGGCACGAAGCACCACCTTCCGAGCGCGCACCGCTCACGATCCCGTCTAGGCGCGAATCCAGTCTGTGCTGCTTCACGGCCGAATCACGAGACTGAGCTAATTTCAGGATGTGTTTAATGCATAGAAGCTTCTAGCATAGTGCCTGGGGCCTAGGAGGCCCTCGGCAGCCCTGGCAGCAGCGGCAGCCGCAGTGACCATTGCTGTTGCCCAGGTGTCTTCAGAGGCGGTCGTGCAGGTGCTGACGGCAGACGTCCCTCCCCGCCTGGAGGCCGCGTGTGTGGCCAGCGCACGGGCGTGTGCTTCGCCGCAGCCGCCCCGCGTTTCAAACAGGATCACACGGCACTGCGTGACGTCGGGTCCTATGCCTTGGTCTTTATGTTTCCGATGTATTGTTAAAACGCTGACCGTAATTTACATTCGTTAAAAATAATTTGGAAAATAGAAAGAAAGTGATCACCCAGAGTCCGGCCCGTTAGCACTGCGACGTGTGCCATTTCACCGTGTCTTCAGGCGTCTTTCTAAAACCTGTTTCCTACACAGTTATGACCGTCGTAAATAAGTTTGTGTTCTGCTTTTTTCCCCACTTACTATCACGGTAAAAACGTTTCATTATCACCACAAAGACTTCACAAGAGTGTTCTTTGTGATAGGAATGTTCACTTAACGGCCACGGCCCGTTCTTCTGAGTGTGTAAGGTCGTCTGCGCGAAGCTGTGACAGACGCGTGTGAACTGAAGCCTCCTGTGTCGCTGATGGTTTCCGTAGTGTTTCCAGGTGTTTCCAGGTGCGGGATGATTCGGTCGAAGCTTATGATCACTGAAAAGGGGCCAGCGTGTGACTAAACTGCTTCCCGGAGG
>NW_011888938.1:1931265-1934371 GCF_000151845.1 Pteropus vampyrus
TGCTGGCAGCTGTGCCTGACGCAGGGGTCTCCTCCGTCAGAGGCCCGGGTCCTTCCCTCCGGGACGGTTGGCTCAGTTAGGGAGACGGGGTGCGGGGTGGGGCAGCGGGGCGGCGAGCTCGGCGGCGGGGACTCTGCGTCGGGGAGCGCGCCCCCAGTTCGTCAGCTGCGCTGTCCCCCCCTTGCCCCGCAGCACGAATGCCTTCGTCCTGCTGCTCTGCGAGGCGCCCTTCTGCTGCCCGTTCATCGAGTTTGCGAACACGGTGGCGGCGACGGTGGACCGGCTGCGCTCCTGGCAGAAGGCGGTCTTCTACTGCGGGTGAGGGCCGCGGGCCGGGACGCTGGGGGGTGTGGCCTCGAGGGCCCCCGACTCGGTGACCCCAAGGGCGGTGGTGGCGCCGGCCCGGACCACGGGCCAGATGCGCTTGTTCACTGTCGGCGGAGGCCTCGCCGGGGTTCTCGTGCGCCGTGTCGCTGGCTGGCGGCCGTCCACGGGAGGTGCACGCGCCTCGTGGTGCCGCGTGTAGTGGAGAGACACAGGGAGCAGCTGGGAGCTGTTAGGCGCGGCTGGTGTGTGCGGGCTGGGCGTGGGGTCGGCGCGCCGCGGGGCACGAAGCACCACCTTCCGAGCGCGCACCGCTCACGATCCCGTCTAGGTGCGAATCCAGTCTGTGCTGCTTCACGGCCGAATCACGAGACTGAGCTAATTTCAGAATGTGTTTAATGCATAGAAGCTTCTAGCATAGTGCCTGGGGCCTAGGAGGCCCTCGGCAGCCCTGGCAGCAGCGGCAGCCGCAGTGACCGTTGCTGTTGCCCAGTGTCTTCAGAGGCGATCGTGCAGGTGCTGACGGCAGACGTCCCTCCCCGCCCGGAGGCCGCGCGTGTGGCCAGCGCACGGGCGTGTGCTTCGCCGCAGCCGCCCCGCGTTTCAAACAGGATCACACGGCACTGCGCGACGTCGGGTCCTATGCCTTGGTCTTTATGTTTCCGATGTATTGTTAAAACACTGACCGTAATTTACATTCGTTAAAAATAATTTGGAAAATAGAAAGAAAGTGGTCACCCAGAGCCCGGCCCATTAGCACTGCGACGTGTGCCATTTCACCGTGTCTTCAGGCGTCTTTCTAAAACCTGTTTCCTACACAGTTATGACCGTCGTAAATAAATTTGTGTTCTGCTTTTTTCCCATTTACTATCACGGTAAAAACGTTTCATTATCACCACAAAGACTTCACGAGAGTGTTCTTTGTGATAGGAATGTTCACTTCACGGCCACAGCCCGCTCTTCTGAGTGTGTAGGGTGGTCTGCGCGAAGCTGTGACAGACGCGTGTGAACTGAAGCCTCCTGTGTCGCTGATGGTTTCCTTAGTGTTTCCAGGTGTTTCCAGGTGCGGGATGATTCGGTCGAAGCTTATGATCACTGAAAAGGGGCCAGCGTGTGACTAAACTGCTTCCCGGAGGGGATCTGCTCGCCACCCCGCCCGCCCAGCGGTGCTGTGAGCCTGGTCGAGGGCTGAAATGCGTCTCCGTCTTTTTCACTGACGGCATTTTCTTTGTGAATATGGTCTGGTTTACTTTTACCTGTTGGCGTCTCAGTGTTTCAGTTAGTAAGTTCTGTGTGTTTCTATATTAAAGGCTCCTTAATCCTTTGTTACATTTTCTGCAAATGTTCTTCCGGCCTATTGTTTGCCTTTGATTTGTTTTGACGGATTTTTTCCCCGCAGCCTTTCCTTCCCTTTGTGGTTTCTATTCTTTTATCACCTAGAAATTTTGTAACTACAGTTGACCCTTGAGCAACGCGGGGGTGCGGGGTGCTGACCCCGCGTGCAGGCAGAAATCCGCGTATAACTGGACTCCCTGAAAATGTAACTGGTAATGGCCTCCTGTTCACCGGAAGGAAGCCTGGCTGATAACATCAACAGTTAATCCGGGTTTCGTACGTTATCTGTATCATACGCTGTGTTCTTGCGATAAAGTCAGCTGGAGGAAAGAGTGTTAAGAAAATCGCAGGGAAGAAAAAGCGTGAATACATTTGTAGTGTTGTATGTGTTCGTTGAAAAATCCACATTTAAGTGGACCTGTGCGGTTCCAAACTGTGTCGTTCAAGGGTCACCCGTTAGTGAAACCTCCGGTCACATGTCCAGCCACGGGGGCTTCTGCTGGAGTTCAGCTGGTCAGGTCCCATTGCCCTCCCCTCCCCTCCCCTCCCGCGGCCGCTGGCCGCTGGCCCGGCGTGTCTTCTGTGTGCTGGGTGTGAGGGCGTGTGGGCAGAGGGAAGCCCTTGGGGGTGCGTGTGGTGGAGCCTGGGCAGCCTTGGGGGGTGCGTGTGGTGGAGCCTGGGCAGCCTTGTCCGGGAAGTGGCAGGACAGAGTGCTGGTCCTCGAGCCGCTGGTGTTTCCCCAGCCCAGTTAAGCCCAGTTCCTACCACTGGTCTGGAAATCCCAGGATCAGGGGGTCAGCCCGAGGATGCTTCAGCCAGGGTGGACCCGTGCCGCTAGGTGGCGCCAAGCTGCATTGGGACCAGACAGCCCGCGAGCTAGCTGCCCATGCCGTGAACCTTGCCGTGACACCCCGGGTCTCACGTGGTTTAATCTTTGGGATCTGTCTTGCTGAGGTGTGGCTGGTTTTACTGGGCTAAGAGCCAGCATTTTAGTGCTTTCGCTGTTCCAGGCAGCGTGTTAAGCAGTTAACATGCCTCGTCTCTTTTAATCTCAAACTCTGAGGTTCGGTCCGCACTCCACAGCACGGAGAGTGGGCCTCACGAGGTCGAGTGACTCGCCCACAGTCACAAAGCTGGTAGGGGACTGAAGGGACACGGGGTCTTCTGGTCCGCCTGTTTTTATGAACAGTGGGGGGGTCGGGCCGTCTCGGTGCTGTTCAGCCCTCTTTTGGATGACAGATCTTTACAAAAGCCTGATGAAAGCTTGGGGTCTTCCCCCCGGAAGATGCGCAGAATTTGGCAAACAAGTTTTCAGGTGTTTGAGGACGTAGCGAAGCCCGGCTGTGCATCTGTCCCAGCTGGTCTCTGGGGATCCTGCCTGGGAAGGGGGCTGGGGCGAATCTGGGAAGCCCGGAAGCGGCATGGCGGCCACGGGGCGGGCGTGCCC
>NW_011888938.1:1934421-1935005 GCF_000151845.1 Pteropus vampyrus
AGTAAGTTCTGTGTGTTTCTATATTAAAGGCTCCTTAATCCTTTGTTACATTTTCTGCAAATGTTCTTCCGGCCTATTGTTTGCCTTTGATTTGTCTTGACGGATTTTTCCCCGCAGCCTTTCCTTCCCTTTGTGGTTTCTATTCTTTTATCACCTAGAAATTTTATAACTACAGTTGACCCTTGAGCAACGCGAAGGTGCGGGGTGCTGACCCCGCGTGCAGGCAGAAATCCGCGTATAACTGGACTCCCTGAAAGCTTAACTGCTAATGGCCTCCTGTTGACCGGAAGGAAGCCTGGCTGATAACATCAACAGTTAATCCTGGTTTCGTACGTTATCTGTATCATACACTGTGTTCTTGCGATAAAGTCAGCTGGAGAAAAGAGTGTTAAGAAAATCGCAGGGAAGAAAAAGCGTGAATACATTTGTAGTGTTGTATGTGTTCGTTGAAAAATCCACATTTAAGTGGACCTATGCGGTTCCAAACTGTGTCGTTCAAGGGTCACCCGTTAGTGAAACCTCCGGTCACATGTCCAGCCACGGGGGCTTCTGGTGGAGTTCAGCTGGTCAGGTCCCATTGCCCT
>NW_011888938.1:1935055-1941491 GCF_000151845.1 Pteropus vampyrus
TTTCTTTGTGAATATGGTCTGGTTTACTTTTACCTGTTGGCGTCTCAGTGTTTCAGTTAGTAAGTTCTGTGTGTTTCTATATTAAAGGCTCCTTAATCCTTTGTTACATTTTCTGCAAATGTTCTTCCGGCCTATTGTTTGCCTTTGATTTGTTTTGACGGATTTTTTCCCCGCAGCCTTTCCTTCCCTTTGTGGTTTCTATTCTTTTATCACCTAGAAATTTTGTAACTACAGTTGACCCTTGAGCAACGCGGGGGTGCGGGGTGCTGACCCCGCGTGCAGGCAGAAATCCGCGTATAACTGGACTCCCTGAAAATGTAACTGGTAATGGCCTCCTGTTCACCGGAAGGAAGCCTGGCTGATAACATCAACAGTTAATCCGGGTTTCGTACGTTATCTGTATCATACGCTGTGTTCTTGCGATAAAGTCAGCTGGAGGAAAGAGTGTTAAGAAAATCGCAGGGAAGAAAAAGCGTGAATACATTTGTAGTGTTGTATGTGTTCGTTGAAAAATCCACATTTAAGTGGACCTGTGCGGTTCCAAACTGTGTCGTTCAAGGGTCACCCGTTAGTGAAACCTCCGGTCACATGTCCAGCCACGGGGGCTTCTGCTGGAGTTCAGCTGGTCAGGTCCCATTGCCCTCCCCTCCCCTCCCCTCCCGCGGCCGCTGGCCGCTGGCCCGGCGTGTCTTCTGTGTGCTGGGTGTGAGGGCGTGTGGGCAGAGGGAAGCCCTTGGGGGTGCGTGTGGTGGAGCCTGGGCAGCCTTGGGGGGTGCGTGTGGTGGAGCCTGGGCAGCCTTGTCCGGGAAGTGGCAGGACAGAGTGCTGGTCCTCGAGCCGCTGGTGTTTCCCCAGCCCAGTTAAGCCCAGTTCCTACCACTGGTCTGGAAATCCCAGGATCAGGGGGTCAGCCCGAGGATGCTTCAGCCAGGGTGGACCCGTGCCGCTAGGTGGCGCCAAGCTGCATTGGGACCAGACAGCCCGCGAGCTAGCTGCCCATGCCGTGAACCTTGCCGTGACACCCCGGGTCTCACGTGGTTTAATCTTTGGGATCTGTCTTGCTGAGGTGTGGCTGGTTTTACTGGGCTAAGAGCCAGCATTTTAGTGCTTTCGCTGTTCCAGGCAGCGTGTTAAGCAGTTAACATGCCTCGTCTCTTTTAATCTCAAACTCTGAGGTTCGGTCCGCACTCCACAGCACGGAGAGTGGGCCTCACGAGGTCGAGTGACTCGCCCACAGTCACAAAGCTGGTAGGGGACTGAAGGGACACGGGGTCTTCTGGTCCGCCTGTTTTTATGAACAGTGGGGGGGTCGGGCCGTCTCGGTGCTGTTCAGCCCTCTTTTGGATGACAGATCTTTACAAAAGCCTGATGAAAGCTTGGGGTCTTCCCCCCGGAAGATGCGCAGAATTTGGCAAACAAGTTTTCAGGTGTTTGAGGACGTAGCGAAGCCCGGCTGTGCATCTGTCCCAGCTGGTCTCTGGGGATCCTGCCTGGGAAGGGGGCTGGGGCGAATCTGGGAAGCCCGGAAGCGGCATGGCGGCCACGGGGCGGGCGTGCCCCCTTGACCTCTGCTTCTCCCCCAGGATGGCCGTCGTTCCCGTCGTCATCAGCCTGACCCTGACCACGCTGCTGGGCAACGCCATCGCCTTTGCCACCGGAGTGCTGTACGGACTCTCCGCTCTGGGCAAGAAGTGCGTCTGCCGGTCCCAGCCCCGGGGGGGGCTCTTTGCTTCCTGCCTCCTGTGCCTCAGTGCGGAGGGTCTGGGAGTGGCCCTGTTACTCAGTTGTGGAAACTGAGGCACAGAGGTCGTCAGCGACTCATCAGCGTCTTCAGGGCGTTCAGCCCTAGGGAACGAGCAGGGGACTCACAGCCTTCCTGGCCCAGGTGTTCCTCTGGCAGCCTCTGGCGGGGACGCCAGACACGGTTCGTGAGGCCTCTCCCCATCCAGGGCCACACCTGGCTCTGCAGCTCCCCGTTCCCTCAGAGCCCACACGGAGGCTGAGGGATCCCAGGCAGCCTGCGCGGCTCTCAGAGGTGACGAGACATGTCTTGGCCACTGTAACAATAGGTCTCTGGAAACCAGAGGGCGTAGTAGGTTCTGCCTGCAGGTCAGGCCTGGGTCACTGGCCAGGAGTCAGGTAGTGGCTGGGAGGGCCGTGTGCCTGGGGACTGTCCCCGGTGTGACGCTGACTCGCTCTCTCTGCAGGGGCGATGCAATCTCCTACGCTAGGATCCAGCAGCAGAAGCAGCAGGCGGATGAGGAGAAGCTCGCAGGGACCCTGGAGGGGGAGCTGTGATGGGGTCTGGGGGCCCTGCCCTCCCTGCTCACCCTCCGGTTCTGCGTGAGCACGTCCAGGAGGGGCGGGGCCTGGCGGGGCAGCCTGGAGCGGACAGGTCTGGCTCCCCTCAGCTCCGGCACCCGGCCCTGCACCCGGAGCCCTGTCTGCCCCCGCTCCAGATCGGCGTTTCCTGGCCCTGAGCTGGTGCCGAGGTGCTGAGAGCCGTGACCGGCAGCAGGGAGATGGCGGCACGGGCCGCGGGTGGATTTCCAAGCTTCCGCAACTGGCAGAAACGCGGGGACCTGCTCAGAGCCTGGGGGGCGCCCCCGGAGATGGGAGTTCTGGCTCCAGGTGGGAGGCCTGGGCATCGGCTGGAGCCTCCTGCGTGCTGAGCCGCTGGGCCCACCCCGCCCACTCGTCGTCAGGGCGCAGCAGTGTCCTGAGGGCCGGCTGCTGCCGCCGTGGCCCCCAGCCGCTCGGTTCTCCGTGGAAGCCCCCCGTGCTCCCAGGGTGCGCCTCGAGCACCGGAAGCGGAGCAGCCGCAGACAGCTGGCGGGAGGGCGCGCCCTCCCAGCGCCCTGGACTCCAGGGCGGACCATTTCAGGATCCCACAGCCCGGCGGGCCCCAGGCCCTTCCTGTTCCTCCCGCAGGCCCTGGTGCTAAGGAAGTGGGGGGCAGGCGCTCCTCGGCCAGCAGGGCCACCTTTCCGGCGTGGCCCTGCCCTGTTAGCAAGGGCCGGGCTTGACCACTGCTGCTTCCCTGCAGGCCTGCCCCCCTCCCTGTCCTCGGGGAGCCTCCTGCCTTTCAAGAGAGGGGCAGAGACTGCTGTCCCCAACTGCCCCGGGTGCCAGGCCACCGGGAAACAAGGCCTGGGGTGAGGGGCAGGGAGTGTGGAGAGCTGGTGACCTCATCTCCCCCAGGCTCCCTCCTTGCCCGGCCCATCCTCCCACTCGGCCTCGGCCCGCTGGCTTCTCTGCCTGGCTGGCCCTCGGCCGTCGGGCGTGTCTGATAGGGCCTGGCTGGGCCCGGCAGCCCTGGGCAGAAGCAGGTCGCCGTGGGGAGTGCCCTGTCCAGGCCCAGCTCCTGCTCCTTCGCAGCCCCCAGGCCGCACTGTCCTGAGCCCCAAGAGCTCAGGGTTCTACCTTGCTGTGTCGAACCCGGCCCCAGGGCAGTGCCTCGGCCTTGGCTGCCCACAGGGGCCTTTCATCTGCAGCTGTGGCTGGGAGCAGCAGGTGCCACCTGGGGACATGTCAGTGGGGTCTTGGTTAGCTGCGTCCCACCTGGGACCCTGAGCGGGCTGAGGGCCAGGGTGGCAGGGCATGTCAGTGTGGGTGGTATGATGGGACACGTGCCTTCAAGGGTCCTCGGGGGCCACCTTCTCAGGCCAGTGCTGGTTTGAAGGGCTGTGGGCTCAGGCCAGGGGGGCTGTGTGTGTGTGTGTGTGCGTGTGCGTGTGCGTGTGTGTGTGCTCCCGTGTGTGCTGTGAATAAAGACTTGCCTACCTCCCAGGAGGCGCAAAGGCCCGATCACCGCTCTCAGCTCGTTCTTACCGAGGAAAGGGAACTGGTTGGTGGGGCCCAGCCCTCCAGCGCCCGCCCCAGGGCCTCACCGACAGGGATTTCCTGGCTGCGTGTGTCAGGGATGGTTGTACCTCCCCCCATGAGGGGACTGGGTGGTGCTGGGGGGCCAGAGGCAGCGGCAGAAGGCCCTCCATCCCATCTGTCACAGGCCGGAGTGGGCAGGTCGCTTGCCCACGGTTCCCCGTAAGTAGCAGGAACAGTCCTGGGGCCGCACCCCTGTTTCCCGTGGGAGGCCCGCCTTGCACGGACCGCCTCTAGGTGGCTCGGGGGGGGGGGGCACCAGGGCCCACTCCCGCCTTCATGCGTCTGGACTCTGGTCTGGACTCTGGTCTGGTCCTCGTTTACTCCCGGTGTTTAGCTTGGATGTGGAGCGATGCAATGTGGCGTTGGTCTGCTCGTTGGTGTGCTCTGCTTGGGACCCGCCTGCCGGTGCCATAAGCGGGTGGGAGGGATGCCCGACCCCACCTCAGCCGAACGCCTGGGAACAGCTGCCATTTGCCCGGGACCGGCTGCGCGGGGCCAGCTCCGCAGCCGGCTCCCCCATAGGCTGTGCGCATTCTCCCCATTGGATGGTCGGGGTGGCAATAAAGGGGTGTTGCCGGGGCCGTAGGCTGGAGATGTGGGTCTACCCCGGGTGCTGGGGGCCACCCTGAACACCTGGCTCTCCAGGGCCACAGCCCAGTTCCTTTATTTTGGTAAGTAGGGTGGACACGGTGTGCAGACGGACACTTGAGGGCCCCTTGTTCCCGGAGATCAGGCTGCTGCAGGATTAATACTTGTGCTGAGTCCTGAGCCCTGGCCCACGGGCGTCCAGAACATTCCCCGTGGCATCCGCAAGCCCTCACGGGCGTAGATTTCCACCTTCCTACCCAGAGCCAGGAAGCCCGTGGAGGCTCAGCGGTCAGAACTGGTGACGTGATGCTGTTCCCGGGGGGGCCGCTCTGCCACCTCCAGCCCTGTCCTTGCCGCAGCCCTGCATGAGGGCATCCTCTGTGCTGGTGTAAGGAGCGACGCCCCAGGTCACCCAGCAGGGCTTCGTCCCCAGACCGAGGGCCGCGTGCGCCCCTCCAGCCTGAGGCTGCCCGTCCGGTCCAGAGCGCGCTCGGCGCTGGCCTGCGCCTGGCCAGTCCTGCTGTGCCCTGGCTGGCGGCAGGTGCTTCTGCGTCCTGGATGGCACGGAGGCCTGGCCGCCCGGTGGCTTGGCGGTTCCGGGCGGGGGCCCTGACCCCTGACCTAGCGCAGGAAGGACCGCCTCCTGGTGCGGAAGAAGGCCTCGATCTGCTCCAGCGACCGGCCTTTGGTCTCGGGCACGCAGCAGCCGGTGAACAGCAGGTTCACCAAGCAGACGGCAGCGAAGAAGAAGAAGGGGACCTGGAGGCCGAAGGCGGTCTGCGGGGGGGCGGGCGGCGGTCACTCGGAGACCCGGGCCCCGCCCCGCTCGCGCCCCCACTGCCTCCAGCTCGGTGCCCCGGAGCCTGCACCTGCCGCCCTCCGAGGAAGCGCGAGGCCTCCTCCCGGCCCGAGGACGCCACTGTCGGCAGCCCGTCCTCCCTGGCCGCTGGCCTCGGCCCCTGGCACCCGCCTCTCCCCCGCCCCAGCCCCAGCCCGCGTCTCTTCCGTTTTAGCTGGTCCCGCTCCTGCCTGCAGGAAGCCTGCCACTAGTCTGCCTGGGAGGATGCTCTGCCCTTTTTGGCTCCAGCTACGCCCTCCCCGGCCCTGCCTATCTGTGCTGCTCGGCACCTCCCGGCCTACTCCCCCAGTGCGGGGCCCCCAGCCCTGCCTGACCCGCTGACTGCACCTGGGTAGGCACCAGTCAGAGCCGCCTCATCAGACCCTCCCTCCTGGGACTGGGAGCTGGGACTCAAGAGATTCTGGTTGACTTCGGGGCCTGCTGGGGTTTGAACCCAGAGGTGGTGTTAAGCCAGGCGGGAGAGTGTGTGTGTGTGTGTGTGTGTGTGTGTGTGTGCGCGTGTGTGTGTGTGCGCGCGCGTGTGTGTGTGTGCGCGCGTGTGTGTGTGTGTAGGATACCGCTGACGGCTGCCGGAGAGCCAAACTGCCAGCCCAGACAGAAAGCCCAGCTCTCCTAGCCAATGACAGCGCCGACGGGTGTGGCTCCCTGACCTGAGAAGTCAGCTGACTTCTCTGAACAGCTCCCCGAGCTGTCTGTCTGTCGTAATGAAGGAGGCTTTGCTGTCTGGCCTCCGTGTGAAGGAGGCGGGTGCTAATCTCGGAGGACCACTGAGGCTTAGGGGACATGGTGGAGAAGCCCCTCCACACAGCCCCTGGCGGTGGCCGGAGGGCCCCCGGCTCCCCAGCACTCACCACCACCAGCAGGAAGGACTTGGTGAGGGCGAAGGCAGTGAGCCAGCTGACCAGCACGCAGAGCCCCGAGGCGGTGCCGCGGGCCTGCAGGGGCAGGATCTCGGACATGAGGAGCCAAGTGATGGGTCCCCAGCCCATGGCGTAGCCTGCCCAGGGAGGGGGGAGGGCTCAGGCCAGCTGGTAGCTGCGGGGGAATCTTCTGCCTCCCTGAGCCTCTGAGAGACCCCTCCCCACCTGTCCCAGACAACTTGAG
>NW_011888938.1:1942246-1945626 GCF_000151845.1 Pteropus vampyrus
CCCAGACAGAAAGCCCAGCTCTCCTAGCCAATGACAGCGCCGACGGGTGTGGCTCCCTGACCTGAGAAGTCAGCTGACTTCTCTGAACAGCTCCCTGAGCTGTCTGTCTGTCGTAATGAAGGAGGCTTTGCTGTCTGGCCTCCGCGTGAAGGAGGCGGGTGCTAATCTCGGAGGACCACTGAGGCTTAGGGGACATGGTGGAGAAGCCCCTCCACACAGTCCCTGGCGGTGGCCGGAGGGCCCCCGGCTCCCCAGCACTCACCACCACCAGCAGGAAGGACTTGGTGAGGGCGAAGGCGGTGAGCCAGCTGACCAGCACGCAGAGCCCCGAGGCGGTGCCACGGGCCTGCAGGGGCAGGATCTCGGACATGAGGAGCCAAGTGATGGGTCCCCAGCCCATGGCGTAGCCTGCCCAGGGAGAGGGGAGGGCTCAGGCGGAGCTCACCTGAGGGCTCAGGCCAGCTGGTAGCTGCGGGGGAATCTTCTGCCTCCCTGAGCCTCTGAGAGACCCCTCCCCACCTGTCCCAGACAACTTGAGAGTGCGCTGCCCACCCACACGTCACCCACGGGACAGCCCTCCCTGGCAGTAGCCCTCCCTGGCAGTGGCCCTCCCAGACTCGCCACCCCCCGCGGGATCACTGCCACACCTACCCATGATGAAGAACATGGTGGCCAGCAGGGGCACCAGGGTGATGTAGCTGGTGGGTATGACCAGGGGCTGCTCCGTGCCCCCGAAGGGCACGTTCTCGAGGCCCACGGTGCTGTTGGGGGTCAGAGGCTTTGGACCAAAGGAGACATACAGCCCCAGTGTCAGGTTGGCAGCAAACATGGTGGCCGCTGTGGACAGACAGATGGCCCTCAGGGGCCAGGACCCTTTGAGCTGGCGGCTCCCCGGACGCTCCCTCCACAGAGCCCCTCGGCGCCCTGTACCCGGTGCTGCCCAGTTCTTGTCCGGGCCACCATCACGGCCCACCTGCGACTGGACACTTCTGCAGAGCAGCAGCCTTCTCGTCCAGCCCAGTCTGGGCTTCCGTCAAACCCACCGTGGTGTGCGAGCCTCTCTGCTCGCACGAGCCCCGGCAGACCTTTCTGGAGCAGTGGGTGCATGCCAGGCCCCGCGCCGGTCTGGAGCAGGTCTGCCCCAGGCCCCTCGGAGCTCCCAGCCACACGGCACCTACCTCGAGGGGCCCAGCCGCAGGAAGAGCGAGGCGTGCCGACGTGCCCGAGACGGCGGGACTCACCTGAGACAAAGAGCAGAACCTTGCGTCCGGCCAAGTCCATGGTGAAGGCCGCGATCAGCACCGACAGGAGCCTCACAGCCCCCACGATGGCTGCGTCATCCTCAGGAGGCTGCAGGGACGAAGCCACCGAGGCTGAGGACCCCCGGCCTGCTGCCGCTATCCCACGAGTCCCCCCAAGGTGCTCAGGCCTCAAGCCACAGCCACGGCTCCTTGGAGCATTGAGCCACCAAGCACCTACTGTGTGCCAGGCCCTTTCTCCGGTCACCTGTCCTAGCCTGTGGGGCCTCTCGGGCAGGGGCACAACTGCCGTGCCCACCCCGGAGCCTAAGGCCAGCACAGACTCTAGATGGGACAATGACTAGTGGAACTCCCCGTCACCAATTTCCGAATCTCATCTCCCCAGCCCCGAACGGGGCTGACGTCACCCATCCATTATCTCGGTTCTGCAGGGGAGGAAGCTGAGGTTTGGAGAGGAAGCGACTTCCCTCAGTGAGTGGCAGATGCTCTGAACCTCGGGTCTGCATTTCTATGCTGGTTTCGTTTGTGATCCTGTACATTTTAAAACGTACGCTTTACTTGCAAACGTTTCCCTGAGGACAGGTGCATGGCACGGGACACGGGTACACGCCCCCGGCGGTCGCCCCCTGCACATGCACCAGATACACGGCACAGAGCGGGTGCCAGGTGAAGGATGGCCCTGAGGGACACCCGGGGCTTCGAGCAGGGCTGGGGGCGGGGGTCTCACCAGCAGGACGGCTGCGCTGTTGAAGATGGGCTGCAGGTACACAAGGATGGGCGTGATGCCCGTCAGCTGCTGTAGGAAGCGCATCAGCAGGGCGATGGCGATGGGTCGGTACATGGAGGGGTCTCGGGCCTCGGCCCATGACATGCGTCTGCTCTGGAGACACGAGGCAGCCTCTGAGGGGGCCGGGCCGCCCTGCCAGTGGGCGCCACTCTGCCCCGGACTGCATGGGGTTGGGCAGAGGTCTCTTTCATCCCTCCCCCAGGAAATGACCCAGGCCAGGGAACGGGCCCGGGGGACCCCTACCCAAACCACAGGCTCCTGGATCGGTGGGCTCAGGGTGGGGTGCTGTGACACCAGGATCTGGGGCTACCGGTACCCCGTTCCCTAGGGAAAGGAACCGAGGCCCGGAGAGGCTGGCTGCAGCCACACACAGTGGTGCCACCCCCCCACAAACACACACCTGTCTCTGGACGTTGTCTTGGATCTGCTGGAACTCCCAGCGGATGTCGGCGTTGGCCCCGCGCAGCCAGGCCAGTGCCCACTGCGCCTCCGCGTCCCTGCCCTTCGAGAGTAGGAAGCGCGGCGAGCTGGGCATGAAGCTGAGCAGCAGGATCATGGCGACCGCCGGCCCCTCCCCGGCCACAGCCAGCCAGCGCCACGGCAGCAGGAGGCCTGCGGGCGGGGAAGGGGTGAGGAGCTGGGATCCAGGCTGGACGCAGAGCCTCCTCCCACTGGGACCTCTGAGCAGCCTCGTCTGCCCTCAGGGCTGGTCCCAGGCTGCTCCCAGGCCGCCTCCTACAGAAAGCGATGGCCCCAGGCTTCTGAGATCTGGATCGGGACGGGCCACACGGATGGCCCAGCCCTGGCACAGGGCCCAGGTTCTTGGAGGGTCTTGAGGGCCATGGAAGGGGGCCGGAGGGGTAGCCTGAGCAGGCAAGACCCCGGGCCTCCAGCACCAAGCCCCACCCACCTCAACAGGGGATGCTCTGGTCTCTTCTCTACTCCGACTTCCCACCTAAGGCTCTTTGACAGAAGGATTCTGCTGCCAAAAAGAGTTTGAAGGCTGCTGGCTGCGGGGAGCCCTCGCTGGCCAGGTAGGAAGGGGCCTCGTGACAGTGACCGGGCGGGGCAGGGGACTGCCCGGGAGGACACGGAACTAGGAAGCCTCACGGCCCAGCCTTCTCTGGGGGCACATCCCTTCCCAGCCCTCGCCCCCTGCCCGCACACGGGAGGGGCCCGCGTGCACGCATGTCTCACCAAGGGCGTAGAGAGAGAGCGACCCAAACACTGCCATGAGCTGCGGTGTGGCCCCCAGGGCCCCACGGACGCCTGGGGGCGCAATCTCAGACACGTACACCTGCAAGACACCGCACCCACCCCGGCCCGCGTGAGAA
>NW_011888938.1:1945676-1948574 GCF_000151845.1 Pteropus vampyrus
AAAAGAGTTTGAAGGCTGCTGGCTGCGGGGAGCCCTCGCTGGCCAGGTAGGAAGGGGCCTCGTGACAGTGACCGGGCGGGGCAGGGGACTGCCCGGGAGGACACGGAACTAGGAAGCCTCACGGCCCAGCCTTCTCTGGGGGCACATCCCTTCCCAGCCCTCGCCCCCTGCCCGCACATGGGAGGGGCCCGCGTGCACGCATGTCTCACCAAGGGCGTAGAGAGAGAGCGACCCAAACACTGCCATGAGCTGCGGTGTGGCCCCCAGGGCCCCACGGACGCCTGGGGGCGCAATCTCAGACACGTACACCTGCAAGACACCGCACCCACCCCGGCCCGCGTGAGAATGCGGGGGCCTGGCCAAGGTGGCGGAGGGGGCCCCGCTGACCCTTGGGAAGTGGGGGCCTCTGGTGAGGCTCTTGTCCTGGTCATGAGTCTGTGACCTCCCTCGGGCCTCGGTGTCCCTGTCCGGTGGGCAGAAGCGCTCAGCTCTGAAACGGCTAGCGCGAAGCTGGGGGCTGGGAGGCCAAGGGCACCCAGGCTCGACCTGGCTCCTCCCGGGGGTCCTCGCCCCCACCAGGCTCGCCGCAGCCCCTGAGCGGGTGTGCGGGTGGGCGAGGGCGGGGTGCCGGGGCAAGGACTTCCTTTTCCTCCCTGTTGCTCAATGTGGCTTTTCTCCCATTGAGCAATGTGCGTTGATTTTCAAGAAATGGGTTAGGAAGTTTGAGGAGTCCAGAATGGGGAGCAGCTGGGCACGTGGCGACAGATTTCCCTGAAATTAATGGCCCTGGCAGGGGTGAACTGAGTCTCCCCGGCCAACACATCCCTGCTGACCGCTGGACTCGGAGGCCAGGAGGCCTCTGCTAACGCGGTCAGCATGCTACTGAGGCTGTGAGGGGACTTGGGGTGGGCGGTCCTGGCCTTACCGGGATGCAGGCAGCTGTCAGCCCTCCAGCGAAGCCCGTCAGCATCCTTCCCAGCAGCAGCATCCACAGGCCACGGGCGCCCGCCATGAGCGCGTAGCCGGCTGCCGAGGGTACGGCGGAGAACATGATGCTGCGCTTCCGGCCCAGGAGGTCATTGAGGACCATGGCACTGAGGCCTCCCGCCGCCGCGCCCAAGGTGAACACGGACTGTGGAGGAGGGTGCAGGGCAGACACGTCTGGGCAGCCAGCATCCCCCGCCCCCCGTCAGATCCTAGAGACAGCTGCTCTTCCGGGCCAGCCCGGGAGCCTGGGCTGCGGACTCAGGCCCCGAACGGTAGTGAGCCTCCTGTCTCCAGAGGTGCCCAAGCAGCATGTGGACACAACGGGGAGTCCTGCTCTGGGCAGGAGGTGGGGCCGCGTGTCCACAGCGGTTCTGTGCAGACTGATGTTCAAGTGTCTAATACTGTAATACAGCAGATGGGAGGATTCTGTGACTTGAAGCCTCTGGGACTGTAAGATTTGGGGGTTCTTGGGTTCCCCATACACTGTAGTGAGTAGAGTTCAGTCAGCTGTGTTGTGGGGAGGTTGATGGCACCCCCCTCGTGGGGTTTGGCCCTGGAGTCGATCAGCTCTCTTGGGAAGTGCAGAGTACACGCCTGGCACATACCAAGCGCTCAGTACCCGGTGGGCATCAGCGGCTCAGCTAATATGTTGTCACTGTAAATCTGAGGCCACCAGGATTGTACTGCTAGTACCCTGAGACCCTCGAGGTCTGTGCTCCTCTCTTCTGCGTGTCCGTGTCCAAATCTGTCCCGGGCCCTCCTTGCTCCAGTAGGCGCCTCTTTCTACGGGCACCTGATGCCCCAGACCCCTATCACCCAGGGAAGCAGCTGCTCTGCTGTGACAGTCCAGATCCGGGTGTGGGGGGCATGGGGAACCCTCAACCCCGCGGGGTGTAGACCTTAAGCCCTCCCCGACCTGCTCCTTCCCATACCTTCCCCACCAGCTTTCGCTTCCTCCTTTCATTTCAGAGCCATCAGCTGGCCTCACACCCTCCCCCAGCCTGGAGTGCGGAGGCAGACCGGGGTACCTACCTGCTACCCCTGCCCTGCCCCTCCCGACTCAGAGCCGGGTCCTTACCCCAAACCAGGACGCCTCGGTTTTGGTCAGTCTCAGGTTTGGATCCAAGGAGCGCTCCAGGGCTGGGATGACCGGGGACGTGTAGACCAGGGCGTAGCCGAAGCTGAAATTGCCCAGCACGGCGGCAAACGTCGCCAGGAACACCCTTTTGTTCTGCGGGGCCCTGGACGTGGTAGGGGCAGAGATTGGGGGTGTTTGAGTCCCTCCCCACCGATCTGCTGCCTGTCCTGAGTACGACAGCTGTCCACTCAGGGGCCAGTGCTGGGGAGGGCTAGGGCGAGGGCCAGTCAGACCGGCACCTCCCCAGGGTCTGAGTGCCAGCTCTTTTGGGGGAATTTCGGGGCATGAGGACGGCCCCCACAGCCCACCGCCACGCGGGAGACACGGGTGCAGGGGGGCTTTTCTGCAGCAGAAGAGGCCTGGTTTCTGCCCCCAGCTTTGCCACCCCGGGTTCGCTTGCTCCGTGACCTTAGGCCAGCCCTTCGCCTTCTCCCGGTCTTGGACTCCCTATCTGTGACAGGTGGGGGCTGGGCCCGGTACTGGAGGGCAGGGAGGACGGCATACGACCAGTTCTTTAAATAGGAGTCTTAAATAGCGTGTCTAGGGGCAGGAGGGGACCGACCAGATGGCCCTTTGGTGGCCACTTAGATGGTCAGAGGAGGCCCAAGGAGGAAACCAGCCCCCACCCACCGTCCCCATGCCCCGCGACTCTCACCCGATAGGCGTCCTCTCCTCCGGCGACGGGGGCGCCTTCTCGGGGAAGGTGTCATAGTCTGGGCCCTCGGCGCCCAGCAGCGGCTCCTGCATGGCCGGCGTCTGCGGTCTCAGGCGCC
>NW_011888938.1:1949804-1951969 GCF_000151845.1 Pteropus vampyrus
ACAGAAGCTTCTTATTACCCCGGAAAGTCCGGATATTTCTCCCCAGACATTCCCACCCTCCTGAGTCCTATCACTGATTTCTTTCATTGTGGATTAGACGTTCCTGCTCTTGAACCTGATATGAATATACTCTTGTTTCTGCTTCTCTTTTTTTTTCCCCTCAATGTACTTGTTTTCTTTTAAAATCAACTTTGTTAAGATACAATTTACATAGAGGAACCTGAACTCATTTTAAATGTACTGGTTGGTGAGCGTTGACAGCTGTATAGCCCGGACTCCTCCCCCACCAAGGTCTCGAACACTCCATCCTCCTAGAAGTCCCTTTGCGTCCCTTTCTGTCAAACCCCCTCCTCACTCTCCCCACCCCGCCTGGGAAACTGCTGCTCATCTTCCTGTGCCTGTGGATGGGACTGGTCCTTCCTCGAGTCATCCGTGTCATTTTCCAGTGTCTTTGTCCCTTTTTGTTGCTGTATATGAGTGCACCCCGGTGTCTGCCCAGCCTTTGGTGGGTGGTTGGGTTATTTCCAGTTTTTGGCCGGACGAACAAGGCTGATATGACACTCTGTGTGCGGAGCGCTGTCTTAATTGGCCTTGCAGGTCCCTGAGTGGATGCCCCTGGATTTGCTCATGAATCTTCTGTCGTGGGCATTAGGGCTGTTTCAGACATTTTTGCTCTGAAACTTAGCAATGCAACGAACATCTTTGTCCTTCAAGGATAATTTCCTTCAGCGAGGATTGTTTCCGTGGTCCTCGGGCCTCTTTTAACCCTCCTACCAGTGGTGGGCTTATGCCCTCGCTCCTGACCACTGTTGCCCGGGTCTCCCCTAGATGGCCACTCGGGACCTGACCTGGTCTCTGGGGTGGGGTGGAGTGTATGTAACGCTCCTCCCCTCCCCCTGCCCACCCTGGCCTGGCACCGGTGGGGCACACAAGGGCTGCCAGGAAGCCCCTTGCCAACTTGAATTCAGAGTTCTCCCCACTTCTTCAGCCGGTCCCAGCCCACAGGCAGGAAGTCTCCCTTGGAGCAGCAGGAAGTGCTGGTCTGGAGTGGGACACCTTGCTCGGCTGGGCATGGACAGTTCGTTCCTCTCTCTGCCCTGAACACACCCACAGAAGGGCTGGGTCGCTCACTTCTCCGCCCCCAGCTCCGGCCCCTTCCTGCGAGAAGTTGGCCGGTTGCAGTTCTTTCGAGGAAGAGCCCTCAGTTCATCCACTCAGGCTTGCCTGTCCCTGGGAAAGTGGCAGCTCTGGGGCCGGCCCCTCCTGGGACGCCAGAGCTCCCATGGCTGCAGGGTAAGCATCCTGCAGAACTCCAGGACTGGGGAGGGGCAGGCCGGCGCCACTCCTGACTCTCGGATTGTGTCCACCCCTGGCTGACCCAGGGCACTGGAGCTTAATGAATGACCTGGTCCGAACTCTGCCCTGCAGAGAGGAGGGGCCAAGGACCGGCTCTCAGAGTGCTGTGACCACCTCTGCCAACCTCCGGGGCTTCGCGGGAAGGCTGCTTCCGCTCCGGGCCTTACCGTTCTCCCGTGGAATATGGACGGGGCCGGGTGCTGTGCGGGCAGGGCGCAGCTGGCAGCTTTGACACAGCTCCTCCTGCAGTTTCCCAAAGGTCCCTGCGGATGAGCCTGGGCTTCTAAGTGCCCTGGAAACTGGCGGCGCTGCATTCCAGACGCCCTGGCACAGGGGGAGAAGTCTCCGAGGGGGGAGGTAAGGCGTGCCAGTGGATCAGGCCGCACCCCCGCTGGTCCTCGTCCCCCCCGCGTGGCCTCGATCACCCACTTTAGAGGAAAGCAGTGTGGCTCAGGGAGCCCCTGCTCGTGGTCGCCTCATGGGCCCTCGCTCCGGCTAGGGCCGGAGACCTTCCCTCCGAGGGTGAGCGCTGGTGGCCTGCCCAATGCACGTCCTGTCCCTTACCTGCCCCTTCCTACAGATGGGCTGCCCAGGGCCCCTGGGGGAGAAGGTCTCTGACGTCCAGCGGTCCAGCACTCCCGCTGACCCCCGCCGTGCTCCAGGCGAAGCCATCCCTGACCCCGTGGACTCGGACCGCGTGCCCTCCATGGCCCTGGCCGCGGCCTTGGTCTTGCTATTTCTCTTACTCTCGTCCTGGCTGGTGTGGCGTGGGCACCTCCCAGGCTCCTGCTGACGTGGGTTCCCAGGAG
>NW_011888938.1:1953091-1955170 GCF_000151845.1 Pteropus vampyrus
GCGCTTCCGGGCATGGGAGGGGCACGGAGACCTTCAAGCTGGCACAGAAGGCTCCAGACTTTGCTGTCCCCGATTGAACAAATACAAGACACCTCCCGTGTGCCAGACTCTGCAGAGAAACAGGTGAATGGGCCCCCCAGAGAGCTCAGGGGCTCCTCCCCCTGCTCCTTCAGCGCCCTGGAGCCCAGGCCGGGGTGGCGGGGGGCTGCGGGCTCCCTCTCTCCTGTCCTGGGTGGACCTAGCCTGCTGTCTTGACCCCAGCTGCGGGAGAGGCGGGTAGGTAGTGCTTGGGGCTGTAGGGGCCTCAGGTACTCTCTGGGGGGAGTGGGGGTTGGGGTGGATCCCAGAGGTTTGGGGATCCTCTTGAAGAAGTAGGGTTAGGGGCACTGAGAGACAAGGCCTGGTAGCTGGACCCTGATTTTCTGACTGGTCACCTGCATGACTGGGGACTCAGGCAGGACCACAGGAGCCCCCTCCTCAGCTGACCGTCCTGCCTGCTACAGGAAAGGGAGGCCTGATTCCTCCGAGACTCACTTTGTGACTGTCCCTCCCCTGGGCCCTCTCCTGAGCATCTTCCCTGTCCCACAGGCCGGGCTCCGAACTCGGGGGCCCAGGGCGCAGGCAGGCAGCCAAGCGTGGCCCCCACCACCTCTGGCCTTCTGCCCAGGGAGCAGAGGGTCCTCTCCGCTGCTGGTCACACCCCTCCCTGTTGGAGGGGAGGGGCTGAGGGCAGGACACCCCACCCCACACCTCCTGCCCCTTCCCCAGCACCCTCTGCCTCTCCACCTTTGACTGTTAGATTCCCACGGGTGGGCCGGGTTGGGGGCCTCTGGGGGTCCCAGGCCCATGCCCCACCTCACGCCCTCTCAGGCCACCGGAGCCAGAGCTAAATCTCGGGCTCCTTCTTCCAAGCCTGAGCCCATGTCCACGGACTCCAGGCATCCAGCCTGAGGGATGCGGGGCCCCCAGGAGAGCCGAAGAGGCGAGCGCCTGTCCTCTGGGGAGTTCGCCCAAGGCCTCGTCGCTGCCCCCTGACTCAGTGCCAGTGAGTAAGGCAGGTGGAGGTGGACGAAGGCAGCCTGGCTCTGCTTGTTTGCATTTCTGACCAACCCTCATGAGAATGCCATGCGGCCTCGACGAGGTGGATCCAGTGGTCAAGTCACTGGCGGGGAGCCCAGCCTCTGAGGCTCCAGCGGGCTGCCCGCCCCGCTGCAGGGCCTGGGGCCAGCACGGCCTCTGCGTGCGGCTCGTCCAGGAAGCAATGGCACCGCAAGGAAAATCTCGTTCTGGGTGATTCAGTGACCCGTTTCGTAAACACTGCGGTTCCACCTTGGGGTTTTTCCTGCCCCGCCTCCCGGGCCCCGCCTCCCCGCCCAGCTTCCCTCTCCCGGGAGGCACCGGGGCAGCCAGATGCCTGGGGTTAGGAAAATATGTGTTTTCAGTGGGTTGGACGTCTCAAAGGGTGACGGGATGGGCCTGGGGACTGGCGTGGGGCTGGTGGACCGCTCCCTGAACTGGTCGGCAAGGAGATGCTGGGAGCGGGCAGCTCGCTGGTGCACGTGCACGTGCACGTGCACGTGTGTGTGTGCATGCGTGTGTGTGCGCAGGCATGTGGTGTGCCTGCATTAGCATGTGCACACACTCTGTATAACACGGTGCACACATGTTGTGTCTGTGTACATGTTCGTGTGTATGAGCATATGAGTGCACAAGCGTATGCATGTGCGAATATATATGTACAGCGAACATGTGCCTGCGCGTACACACATACACGTGCGTGCACACCCATGTACGCATATGTGGACGTGTGCATACATGTGTGCTCGTGTTTAATCCGTGTGGCCTCCCTATAGGAGACCAGGCATGCAGGGGAGCTGCTGCTCCTCCCAGCGGCCTGCCTGCTCGTAGGCTGGAGGGTGTCTGCCAGGCACGGTGCCGGTGGCCCACAGGGGGCGGGGTGGCTTTCTCCCTGGGGAGGAGGAGGCCCTTGCTGTACTTACAGAGAGCAGACGCCGACACGGGGCCCGGGGGCGTCATGAAGCTGGAGTCTCCATTTCTCATGAGCCGTCCTTCCCAGAC
>NW_011888938.1:1955980-1958039 GCF_000151845.1 Pteropus vampyrus
GCGCGCTGGATGGCAGGTGGGTGCGTGGGCAGAGGACAGGTGCCCAGAGGGATGGCATCTTTCACGATGTGGGACAGCGGTCCTGGGAGCCAGGCCCCGGATGTCCCCAGCAAACACTCCCGGGGACCTCGAGGAACTTCAGCGAACCCACACGTGTCAGGCACATCCTGCTTAGGGCATGAAGCGGGGACAGGAAAAAGCCAGGCTGAGGCTGACCCGCCCCCTCTCCGGCCATCGGCCCCTCCTCAGGACACAGCTGTCGCTTCTGCCACCCGGCTTTTGGGGTCTCGACAGGGCAGCCAGTCTACCTGGGGTCGAGTCCTTGCTGTGCGAGTTTGGGCCCCCCAAAAACAACCCCAATTGGGAAACCCCAAGTCCGCAACCGCCTCAACGGGAAAAGGGGAAGGGGTCCTTCGTGGACACACACACATGGAGTCCCGAGCTGGACGGGCGCTTGTGACCTTGACTCTCTGCTTTTCCCTCTTGTTCGGCAGACCCGGATCCGGGGTTCGGAAGAGGAGCCGCTGCCTGGGACGTGGATGTGGGTCCAACCCGGTCAGGCGAGGTGAGTTCTTGTCCCCTCTGGCCTTTGCGACAGGAAGGAAGAGACCCAGGCCTACCTCTCGGCCAGTTGCATGCTGACCCCAAGCTCTAATCACCCTGGGCTGCCCCCACCTCCTGCTTTTGGGGCCGGCTGGGTCTGGGGGTGACTTCGGGAGCAGGGCAGGGTTGGGGACCGGAGCAGCACCTGGCCGGCGGAGGCTTTGCCAGGCGTGTCTGCCTTTCACGGCCTCGGCCGACACCCTCTTCCGGGACCCGGCCGACCATTTGTGGGCTGCTAAGTAGCACAACAGCTGCCGTCCTCGCCCCAGTGAGACAGCGCATTTTTCGGATGGCCGGACACTTCCTGGCTTGCAGTGTGTGAGGGAGCCTCGCTCTGTCCCTCCAGACTCCCCCTCCTGTCCCCGCCGGCCAGCAGCGGGGTCAGGCCAGACCACCACGGCCCCATGCTCAGACGGACCACACAGACCCCTGGGGCTGCAGGTGGCCCGGGAAAGCGCCTCTCCGTTATTTTTGGCCCCCGCGCTGGCCTGTGGACTCCCTGCCAAAAGCAATTACTGAATTTTCATCTTGTTTTGCTGACAGTTTAGAATATGTCAAAAATGTTCCACTGGGAGACCTGGGGGCACCTCAGGGGGTGGGGAGTGGGGGCTCGGGAGCCCAGCTGTGGCCGGGTCCCCCGGGGTCGGTCTTTGGGGTTCCTGGCGAGATAGAGGAGGGGTGGGGGCAAGTGAGGGCCGTTCACGGCCGTCGGTGTTTGTGCCTTCCGAGCAGCAATCCATGTGCGAACACGGGCTCACCCCCCTCTGTCCTCGTAACAGTGGGGGCCGTTGTCCCCGTGTCACCGAGGAGGAAGCTGCATCACAAGGCTGTTCTGCAACTTGCTGATGCCCCACGCCTGGGAGATGGCCGAGTGGGGGATGTGCTCAGGGTCACTGGAAAACAAACCGGGTCTGGCCACCTCCTTTAAAATGTCTCCACTGTGGTGCCTTGGAACTTGCACCTTGGCCCTCGGCCGGGGACCATGGCTGTCCTGGGGAGGACTTTGGGGTCACCGGAGTCTGCGAACAGGGCCAGCCGCGGGGCCTAGTGTTCATGCTCATGCTGGGCGGGCTGGATCCTGCCTGCTGGGCCTCCCGCCCTCCCACGGCCCTGGGGAGCGTCCGTGCCACAGGCAGAGAGTCGGGGGAGACCGACAGATTGCGGCCCCAGCCACAGGCCCCTGAGACCCCTACTGCTCTGACTCTGGCGGCTGCTAATTCTGGTCCAGGAGGAGCCTGGGGTGGGCCGCTGTCAAGAGGCGGGGTGGGGGGGAGCTTCAGACCCGACCCCCCGCTGGCAGCTGCCAGAGTGACTGGGGGTGGGGGTCTGTCTGCAGGAGAGGAGTTTGCATGGAGCACCTGGCCATCTGCGACCTCATTTATCCGCAGGCCACCCCTGGATGCAGGGGCTCGGCTCTTGCCCCAGGAGGCCACGCCCACTCCACAGATGGGCTCGG
>NW_011888938.1:1958989-1961293 GCF_000151845.1 Pteropus vampyrus
CCTTTCTCCATTCAGCTCACCGGGGCTCATGGCCACCATCTCTTGGGGTCCACACGACCCAGGAAGGAAAAATGTGCTCAGTACACGAATACAGCAGCAACCCCAGTGTGTCCCCCGCCCTCTGGAGGGGCGTCTGGTGGCCCGGCCCGGCCCGGCCCGGGAGGGGTGGCCCCCGCACGTTCGTGGGCCAAGACCATGAGGCTCCGAGGAGCTGCAGTTATGTGGTGGGGGCGGGGACAGTCCTGTGACTCTCGCCCCACGGTCCCCTCACGGCCTGTCAAAGTGACACCCTTCAGGGCCAACGTCTCAGTGTGAGGACGCTGCCCTGGCTTTCTCCGTGCCCTGAGCCCACGAGTCCCCCCTCGCCCGGAATCCGTGGGCGCGAGCATCTCGCGGGGCCCCTCTGGCTGCGCCCGCAGCCGCCCAGGGCGGGCGCTGCCCGTCCTGCCTTGTCGTCTCCCCTTCGCCACGAGTGCCCCTCGGGCCCCCGCCGCTGCGACCCTCGCCCTCCCCAGACCTCTCCGCCAGCCAGCGTGGCTATGTGTCCTCCTTTGTCCGAGCCTGGACCGGCCGCATCTGAGTCGCGGACTCCGAGCGTGGGGCTGGCCCCTGCGAGGCCGGAGGGTGGGCTTCAGTGACAGACGCTCTGGCTGGACACGGCTCCCTGACGCACGTGGAACACAGGGTTCGGGGTTCGTGTGAAGCGGCCCCGGATCTGGGGTGCGCCAGCCCCTCCCCTCTGCCCAGGAGCCTCTCCGAGGCGCAGAGGGCACGCGTCGTCCTTGTGAAGCGAGGGATGCGGAGCGATACCCGAGGGCCCCAGGGGCCTGGCTTGGGGGGGTGGAGGTGTCCAGTCCGCGGCGCCCGGGGCTTCGGTGCCCTCACCCCGCTGCCCTCCGCGACAAGGAGGTCCCATCTGCCTGAGCTCGAGGGCAGCGCCCTCATGTTTGGGGCCTCCCGGTGTGCCGCCCCCCCTGACCCCCCGGCCCGAGGCGGCCTGGGCTGCAGACCGCACACCTGGATCGGGCCCCTGGCCTCCGGGAAGCTGGGCTGCAGCAGACGTGGCCTTCCCCGCGCCGGGAGCCGAAATCCTTGATGCCGGCAGCTGGGCGCTCAGCCTTCCCCAGCGGGGCCTCCTCCCGCAGCCGCCGTCCACCCTGTCTCGGCTGCGGCTGACCCGCTGGTCTCGGAGGTGACCGACATGGGAAGGCGTTTGAGACAAGGAGGTCGCGAAAGCGTGTCCCGCCGCTGAGCGCCGGACAGGGCTGTGCACGCGAGGGCCCAGCGGCCAGGCCTGGACTCTGCCCCGTCACTGGCCTTGACCGCGGGCAGCCGTTGACCTCCCTGCGCTTCGGGGCCCTCAGCGATGACTCGGGGTGGTGGCGGCACCTCCCCCTCGGGGGCCGTCTGAGGGTTGAGTGAGTTCACGCACGGAGCAGGCGGAGGACCGCGGCCGTATGCGGGTCCACAGCAAATGGCCTGCGGTATCGAGGGGCTGAGTGGGCTTCTCGGTCGTCTGCACATTTGACTTTTGCGACGATACACGTGAAAGACAGGGGTCCTTTTGGAAAGTTGGATGCTTGTTTCGAATAACCGCCCTACCCCACCAGAATCGTCACCTGTGTGTTGCTTATGTGATAAAAAGTAAATTAAAACTCAGCTGACAGAGTGACAGCCGACTGCAGGGCTGGGGAGCGGGAGGGGAGACCGAGTCAGCGGTTCGGGGTCAGGCAGGGAGATGCACGTGGGGATGCGGCGCCCCTCGGCCGTGAGTGGCGAGCAGGGGTTCGGGGAAGGGGCGTTTTGGGAGGGCTTTGGAGAGAGCTAGAATGTAAGGCTTGTCTTGGAGGATGAGCAAGATTTTAACAGGCCGGGTGCTGAGGCACGCGCGAACGTGTCCAGGTGCAGGGGACAGAGTGAGGGTGCCCCTTACACACACCCCACCCACGTACCAACCCCTCGCAACACACACGCGCGCGCGCACACACACACACACACACACAGAGGCAAAATGTACGTGCGGGGGGTCAGGCCTGCGATCTCGCGGTATGAGGCTTGCAGAGCAGGGGAGGCCGGCCTGCTGGGCGGTGTGCGGCTTGACATGGCAGGTGGCACGAGGCCACTGGACATTTTGAAACTGGAATTTGAACTGAGCGTGAATGATAACTTGGCCCCCAGGGTCCAGCTGGGCACAGGCCGGGAGGGGAACGGTTTGTAACTGGGGGAGAGTCTCAGACTGCAGAGGCCGGTGTGCGGGATTCTGGCGACGGGCTTCACGGAGTCTTCAGATTTGAGGTCAATGAG
>NW_011888938.1:1962358-1966693 GCF_000151845.1 Pteropus vampyrus
GTGACTCAGCAGCACCTGGCGTATCGAAGGAGCTCAGTAAATACTGGATGAACGAATGGCTGGATGGCTGAATGAATGAATTCACCAGTTACCGACGCATTTGCTGAGAATGGCAGAGGTTGAGTGCGTAGCCCCTGGAGCCGGAATCTGTGGTTCTGAGATTCGAGTCCCTGATTTACTGGCTGTGCGACCTGCGGTGCGTTATTTAATGTCTTCGTGCCTCCTCTGTAAAGCGTGTAAGATTTCTATTCCTACCAATATGGCCAGGGAAGAACCTGCACAAGCTCTCTCACTAGACGTGGCTACAAATTCTGGATCGAATCCAAGTCGTCCATCCCGAACACTGTCCTGAGCTGGCTGGGGGCGTGAAATCCTCAGACCCCAATGGGGAAACGAGAGGACCCAGGGGGGAACGTGGCACAACCCGAACTGGTTTGGCCTTGAGGGGTGTGTGTGTGTAGGGGGCGGGGGCGGTGAGGCTGCTGAATTTACTGTTTGTGAGGCTGGGGAGAGCCACAGCTGTGGGGCACAGACCCCTGAGCAAAGCAAATCGCTGGCTGGGCTCAGAGTTTGAGCGTGAGGCTTGGGAGGACTTTCCACAGGAGGAGTTTAGGGATCGGGTGATCTTCAACTGAAGGAGTGTGGCTCCGCTGATTGGCTGATTGAAGCGCGTTGCCACCAATCGACGACAAGGGATCGATTTAAAGCTGGCTCTGGTGTCTATTGGCTGCAGTGGCCAAAGAACAGTCAGTCTTCTTTTTCTGAATTTGGAGAATTGAAACTTTTCTAGTCTTATCATTTTTGGGGGCTCCTTTGGGGCCAGAGGAAGACCCAGCGTAGAGCCTGGCCATGTTGGGGGTCCAACAGATTATGGGGGACCCTCTCCGTAAATCTGGGATTCCCAAGGATTTCACCTCACCATCAAGGTAAAACAGAAAATCCTTCTGCCTCTGGGCATCGCGCCAACAGGGCCTGTCTCAAGCTCTGATGCTAAGGAGGAGGAACAATTCTGTAAAAATTCATAATTATAAGCTGGGCCTCCTGTGCGTGTGTGTGCGCGCAGCCTCAATTCATAGTTCTGCGATTATTCCCACATCTCAGACGAGGGATTTTAGTTGAAAGGATTCTCGGACGGGGGGTGTCCCATCTGTGTGGCAAACGCAAATGCGAACATTTCCTAAAGGAGCCTCCTTTTAGGTCAGGCTTCAGCAATGTCCACAAAGTTCCATAGAATATGAGCAGTTCAGAGCAAAAGTTTGCTAAATGTACCAAGAAACAAGGCACCGTGAGGGAAAGCCAGCAGAACAATAAGCAGCAGAGTCCGATCAGCAAAATAATTCAGATATTGGAAATATCAGACCCAGAAAACAAATGTGCTTTGTAGAAGAAATAAAGGGAACTCGAACAGGCTAATAAAGAACAAGCGTACGCCTAGAAATAAAAAAAAACCACAACAACATATATTTGAAATTCAAAACCACAGGATGTTTTAACCACAGCTTAGACACAGCGGAAGAAGGAATTCGTGAACTGGAGGGTAAGGCCAAGGAAATTAGGAAACTTGCACTTGTGAGAGGCGAAGACTTGGGAGATGTGAGAACCAACACACCAGCAAACCGTGGGGAACGGAGAGAGAACGTAAACATATTTATAATTGAAGAAACGGAATAGGGTCGGGGCGGTGTTTGAAGAAGATTAAGGCTTACACTGGTCCAGATTTAATGAAAGAAAGCCATCTACAAATATAAAAAACCTAACGGATCTCAAGCAACATAAAAAAACAAAAGGAATCCACACCTAGTCACCACAGAGTAGAAATACAGAACACCAAAGACCAAAAGAAAACTCGAACGAGGGTCAGAAAATACAGACCCCCTTCCAAGACGATTCATGCCAAGAGCCTACTTTTCAGCAGCAACAGCGGGAGCTTGAAAATAGAGAAATGATTTCATCAAAGTGCTGAGAGCAAATGACTGTCAAGCTAGAATGCACTATCCAGTGAAAAGGGGCAAAATAAAGACAGATATAGGCCAATAAAAATCAAGAAAATGTCCCACGAACGATTCACGCTTGAGGAAGTTTCAAAGGGGTATAAGGAGGGGTGAAAGTCAGAGAGAGGGTTACACGCGTGGGCGGCTGGAATCAACGGGCAGCAAAAATGTCGCGTGGGTTCTAAACAAAGATGGAGCCCAAACGCAGGGAACCATGACCTTCGGGTCAGGAAGGGAGTCGTTAGAATTAAGTGGTTCTAAAGCCTCTGAGATAAAAGTATTAATTTAGGACAGACTTCGATAAGCAGCCCCTAAAAGAAATAGAGCGTATGCATTCTAAACCGATGGAGAGAATAGAATTTAAAACCTCAGGAATCCAAAAGAAGGCAAGAAAGGAGAGAAAAGAAACATAGAAAAGACAAAATAAAATGGTAAAAACTAGTCCGAATATATCAGTAATTACGAGACATAGAAATTTACAAAACGTTCCAGATAAAGGACAATAATTTCAGGCCAGATAAAAAGGAGAAAATACAGCCGTGAGCTCTTTTTAAGGAATATGTTTAAAACGTAAAGACACAAAAAGATAGAAAGGAAAAAGTTTATGCAAATACTAAGCCAGAGAAAGTCTCCCAAAATTCTATTCGCATCAGAAAAAAACATACTTTAAGTCAAAAAGAACGACCAGAAATAATTCATTGCTTCAAGGTCGGATCGTCTGATTTATTGGGAAGACATAACTTATTTTTACCTTAAACGTACCTGATCACAAAACCTCAAGATACAGAAAGCACGATTTGGCAGAATTAGATGGAGAAATAACAAATCGACTATTAGCGTGGGAGAGTTGAAAGACGCGTTTATACACATGTAACGTGCACGCCATAAATTTACCCATATTAAGGTCAATGAGTTTTGGTGAATCTACCTTGTCACGCGGCCCTCGCTCCAATCCAGTTTGAGGAGGCTTCGCATCGTCCCAAACGTTCTCTCGTGCCCACCGCAGCCAGTCCCTGCAAATCCCCCACCCCCTACCCTGAGCCCGAGGCAGCCACCAATCCCTGTCTCTGTGGTGTAACTTCTGCTAGAAATTGGACGATTCTCGTTATGTGAAGCTTGCTTACAGCCATCCCGGTGGGTGTGGAGTGGCATCTCGCTGCGGTTTGGTCCGCCTTCCTCCGGCGACCGGTGATGCTGGGCTTCTTTCCACGTGCTTATTGGTTGTTTATAAATATTTGGCAAAGTGTTGAACTCTTTTGTCCGTTTTTTTTCCTCTTGAGTTGTTTCTCTTCTTTTTTTGGAATTTATTTAATTTATTTTTTATTTTTCAGTTACGGTCGAATTCGATAGTACTTTGTATTCATCGTAGGTGTCTAGCCTAGCAGTGGGTTTACCACTGAGTTTGGAAAGTTTATTTACATACAGCACTTTATCAGGTACATGTTTTGTAAATATTTCCTCCCAGTCTGTTTTTGTCTTTTTTCAAATCTTCCTAACGATGTCTTTTGAGGGGCAAAGTTTTATATTTCGATGAAGTGTAGCTTATTAATTTTTCCTTTGATGGGTCACTCCCGGTGTCATAGCTACGAAACCTTCGCCTGATCCGACGTCCCCAAGATGTTCTGTTGTTGTTCCTAATTTTTTTTTTTTGCTGGGAGCTTTCTGGTTTTTTGAGGTGATTTTGGGGTACGGTGCGAGGTGCGGGTCGAGGTTCTTTGTCGGCATCTGTCGTTTCAGAGGCTGCCGTTACCCAAGGAGACTTTTATTGCTCTCTCTCTCTCAGTGAGGGAACAGCAGCTACTTACAGCGGACACGGACGCTTCAGGACACACGACCGGCGAGCTCGACTTGATGGACTTGAGCAGGATGTGAAGCGTGAACGTGCGCTGCGGGCCCGAAAACCAGCCACGTACCGGGGCGCAAAGCGAATCTTAGCCCATTTCGCCGCATTGGTATCTCGTAGACTGACCTCAGTACCAGTTAAAAGCCAGGAACAGTAACAGCTTGAAAACCCTCTTATCTGCAAGTTAAGAAAGACAGTGCCCGTCACAGAGGCGTCGGGAAGCCCGAGTCTGTAGGCGCGCAGCGGTGTCCGGCCGCGCGCTCGGCCGCTTGTTCCCTCCGTCCCCTCCTTCCCGCTCCTCAACTGATTCACGCGCTGGCTCATTTGCGGGGTGCTGCCTGCACGATCAGTCACCCACCCGTGCAGCGAGGGTGACACCACCACAGCCGGAGCCACGGGCCCCGCAGCCAAGTCTTCCGAGCGCTCACAGGAGATTCAGCGCCCAGGGCCGTGCACGGGCCACGGCAAAGCCTCCACGCGCCGTCAGACGGCAGGACAAGG
>NW_011888938.1:1969138-1970704 GCF_000151845.1 Pteropus vampyrus
GAGGGCAGCCAGGGGTGGGGAGGATCTGCCGGCCAGCCCTGTGGGTGCCACTGCCCATGTCCCCGTGACACCCTCTCCCGCCCGCTCCCCCGCCCCGCCCCTCCCGCTGGCGTGGCCTCTGGTCTCTTTCCTGCATTTTGTCCACCTTCTCACTCAGGGGACCCGACCTCGAGGTCGTCCCCCTTAACGCTGTCCTGTCACAGCGGCCGCTCTCCAGCCCCTTGGGGCGCAGCCCACCCCCCTGGCCCTGCCCACAGCCCCCCGCCCCGGCCCCCTCTCCTGGACTGCTGCCCTTGTCCTTCGGGTCGGTGGACAGCACGTCCCCTGTGGTGTCCCTGACGCCCGCCCCTCAGCTTCCCCAGAGCTTCTCTCTGTCGCTGCGTCTGCGCCGGTCTGTGCGGGGTTGGAAGGTCTGGGTGGCTCCCTGTGACTCCGCAGCGTCGGGAAAGCTTCTGGGCGCACGGCGACCATCAGAAGGGTGATGTGTGACTCTGAGGGCCCCTCGCTTCCCTCGCTTCCCGCTGGGCGGGACCAAAGCCCCGGAGAAGAGAAGGTGACATCGGAGAAGTCGCCGAGGGGAAGCACCGTCGTTCAGTCCCACGCCGGGCCAGGCCGAGGCCGGAAGCCGGGCACGTCCGCCTCTGCCGCGCTCACTCAGGGGACCATGACCTGCCCCCCCCACCCCATGCCCAGAGACTCAGGACAGCTCAGAGCAGCAGCGTCTCCTTACGGCCTTGGGCTTCGAGGACGCCCGGCCGAAGCCGTCTGTCTCTTGGCCTGGAGCACACCGGCGACGGAAGCAGGGACAGCCCGGCCGCGGGCACCGCTCTCCACGGGCAGCCGCGGTCTCACGGTGCCTGTGCGGACGGGAAGGCCGCAGGAGGTGGCGGGGTCTGCGTAGGGGTTCGAGGCACAGGGGGACAGTCGGACCCAGAGCGGTGGAACTGGGAGGCTGTCGCAGGTGCGGCCCGAGACCAGGCGTCTGTCCGCAGGCCCCACGGGTCAGTCCGCTTTGCTTTTCTAGTTTTGGCCCTAAACCCGCCTCCTCCAGGAAGCCTTCTTTGCTTAATTCCTTAATCCATCATAAACACTTGGTTCGAAGCATTTTGTTTCCTTGGCGGATGGGGGTGTTTGGTGCCGTAACTATGGTGAACGTCCCCCTGATGGCAAGGACCCCGTACGACCGTCTAGAGGTTCCCTCGCTTGCCCACGACCACCGATAATGACGATAATAATGATGTCGTTAACAAAAAAAAATGCCATTAAAAAAGCTCTGCTGAGCGCTTTGTGTCCCACGATCTCCTTTATACTCGGCAACACCCATGTAAGACGAGGACGATCACAGATGGGTAAACCGAGGCTGGGAGCAGTGGGAGGGCGCAGGGAGGCCTAGAGGGAGGCACGGCTGCCTGGCCCCTGGCCCGTCTCTGCACCTCTCCCCCTGACCCCCGCCCCCCGGCGCCCCCTCCTTTTTCTGCCTTTTTTACTTTCGCGAGGACCGTCCAGTCCAGCTGGCCTCCGATTTAACTCACCCGAGAGGGCCCGAGCGGCCGGTGGGCGAGGCAG
>NW_011888938.1:1972274-1981428 GCF_000151845.1 Pteropus vampyrus
GTGGCTGGCCATCCTGGGTGGCCTCCTCCTTCTCCGGCCCCCCGCCCCAGCACGCCCCTCCTGGCCCTTGGGTGGAGCCCCCAGGATGTCAAAGTGGGCCTCTGAGCCAGAGGAAGATGACTTTGGGATGGCCGGCAAGACCCTGGGCACTGCCACCAACTCAGTGTCCTGTGTCCCGGGATGAGGGCCAGCTGCTGACATCCTGGCCCAGTGTCCTCCTCTGCAGAGTGGGCTCAGGACCCGCCCCCCGCGGCCCTCCTCGGCCTCTCCGTGGGGGCCAACCCTGCTTGGGAGGGGCACGGCGGGCGGGGAGCCCGGGAGGCGGGCGGGCTGAGGGCTGGAGCGCGCCTCCTAATTGTCCATGACTTACAGACCTGGCCGGGCTCCCAGACAGACTCATAAATCAGCGCGGCCACGGCGAGCAGCCTCTCAGCGCGGCCCTCGTGCGCTTGGCAAGCCCTCGGCTCCTCCCTGCGTGGGAGCGCCCACGGCTTCCAACTTTCCATGTGTCGCCACAGAGGTGGGAGCTGGCGCGGGGAGCGGGGCGGGCGGGGGGTGATGGGCGGGGGCCACCGCCTCGCACATGGCTGTTGCTGGAGCGGCACCCCCGGTTCCCCCCGCACGGTCCCCAGAGTCCCCCTGTTCCTTAAATCCTGGTGCTGTGACTTATGAGTGTCCCCTTGTGCAGATGGGAGATGGGCCAGAGAGAAGACTCTGCTTCTAGGATGTACCCTTTCTTCACGGCGTGTGGGTGTGTGCGTGAGTGCAATCACCCCCTCTCCCCCCGCCAGACCTGCAGCCAATGGGGGCTGCGCCTGCCCCTCCCCCCACCCAGGAACATAGAGCTGGGGAGCCCCCTTGTCTTGTGCTCTCCGCCCTGTGATGGGGACACGCCCAGGTGGGTGGCCCTGAAGCCATGGAGCCTCGGCTTCCTCATCTGGAAGACGAGCTTGGAGAGACCCTGAGCGCCATGTGAAGGGCTGAGCGGGCTGCTCTGTCATTAATGGGCTCTGGGGACAGAAAGGGGCTGAGCCAGGGCCAGGCTGTGGGTGCCCAAGACCCGTGACCTGGGACCTCTGGGCAGTCAGGGAGGCTGACAGATGGGAGGAGCCTGGCAGAGGGTCCACCTCGTCCCCAGCCCCAGGTGCTGGAGCCAGCTCTCTCTCGGCCCCCTAAGGCATGCGAGAGGTGACTTTAGGACAAATGTGGGCCATCCCCCGCAGTGGGAGCGCATGTGGGTGAGCGCATGGTCTGGAAACACAAACAGGTCCCAGACAGGTGTAGGTAACTTCCTGCCTGACAGATGTGCCTGGATCATTTGGGAAGTTGGGGTGGGCTGGATCTGTGGGGGGCTCAGGTTTGTGAGGTGATGTCTGGGAGGCCGGCTCCCGCCACCCCCCGGGGCCCGGTGCAGACAGGCTCACCTCCTCGTGAGCCCAGCTTAGGGCCTGCCACCGGCCTCTGCCGGAGCTCCCCGCACCCAGACCCACCTACCCACGCTGGGGAGACAGGCGGGGCTGACAGCCAGGCCACCGCTTGGCCTCCCAGTAAGGTCACGAAATCAAGGCGCTTCTTACTGATTATTGTCATCAAAATCGTCAGATTAGGGACCCAGCTGGAGGGACGGCCAAGGGGCGGCCAGGCGTGGGCCAGGGTTAGCGCGGGTCCCGCTGGCCCCAGCTTCCTGCATGGCCTTGCTCAGAGCCTGGGGGCATGGGACAGACGTATGACGCCAGGCTCCGGGAGAAACCAGATGGCGGGGGCCGGGCAGGGGACCTGCTGGCCGGCAGAACCCCCGTGTGGCGGGGACTGCGCTGGGGCTTTCGGGAAGGGGTGGCGGGGAGGATGGACGTTGGCTCCAGGATTCCGCGGAGGCACGATCAGTGGGCACCGAGGCCTGGGAGGGGGCCAATCGTCTTCCCATCATGGCGCCCAGCACCCAGCAGAAGCTCAGTAACTGGGTCCTCGGGAAGCACTTAGCACGGTGGGCGCCTCCCAAGGCCCTGGGACCCGTCAGAATATGAAGACGGAATTTCTCCCGGACACTCTGGGCCGGGGAAGGACGGGAGGGCTCCCGCCAGGCGTGGGACAGGGGAGGGGAGGGGCGCGGAGCCGGGCGGGGTGCAGGTCAGACGCAGGTGCAGCACAGGGTGGAGCAGCCCAGCGTGGCCGGCGGCCCCGCGTCTCCAGCCTTCTTGTTGACCTTGGGCAGCAGCAGGATGAAGGACACGGCCAGGGCACAGTGGTAGAAGCTGTGGACGTAGGTGTGGTCCCACTCCTGCAGGGGCGTGGCGGGCCGTCAGCTGTGGCCTCAGCCCTGTCCCCAAAGCTCCCCCCCCCCCCGCATGCTCTGTGCCTCTGCCTCGCACCTGGCACCTGCCACTTACACGGGCCCCTCCCCAGCCCCCTCGCTTGTCCTGGGAGTCTGGCCCAGTGACCTCCTCCAAGAGGCTTCCCCCGGGCATGCCTCTAGGAAGAGGGCCCTCGTGGCGGCTGCTCCCCCCGCCCCCCTCCGCCCGGGTACCTCGAAGAAGAAGCGGAGCATCAGGGCCAAGGCCCCGAAGCAGAGGCCGGGGCCTATCTGCTGGGTGTAGACGCTCTTGTCGGGGTACAGACCCTTTTTCTCCTTCATCTGCCGCAGCTGCAGGGGCGGAGATGACGGGAAAGCTCTGAGGTCACAGGTCATGCGGGAACGGCCGCCCTGAGCCAGCGGGGGAGCTGGCCCTGGGCATTTGCACCTCCGGGCATCCTCAGGCAGGAGATGGGGCTCAGGAAGATGCCCACGGGAGCCCGCAGCCTGGGTGACAGGGCTGGGAGCCCCGTGGGCCTTTAGGGCCCACGAGGATTCCCCACCTATCTCTTTGGGATGTAACAGGGCCCCCTCTCCCTGCCCCCTATCCCGGTCGGGGGGTCTGGACACGGTGGGGTGCTGGGGCGGGTCCTGCCTTCCGGCGTGGCCCGTGTGGTCTGCCAGAGCCTCTGGTGCCTCAGCTGTCAGTGGGCAGACACGCCGGGCTATTTATTAGACGACCTTGACTAGCACGTTAAGCCCGGGGCTGCTGCTGCCGCCGCTCAGGGCCAGGCTCCGGCTTAGAGAGCTGGGTCCACACACGCCAAAAGGACGAAACGAACGCGGGTCCCCATCCCGAAACCTCACCCCTGGGGCCGAGGCGCTGCGGACTGCAGATGCGTTCAGACCACACACTGCGCATCGGGGCCCGAGGTTCTGGGCAGCACCCCAGAGGCAGAGACCCGCTGGGCGGCACACGTGAAGCCCATGGGGAACCCCAGGCTGGGTAGGGCGGGTCTCCCCACCAAACGCACTATGAAATGGAGTCCGGTTTCCTGGAATTTGCCGTGACCGAAGAGGAATCGGGACCTGCAGAGGTGCAGGTGGCCTGTGGATGCGGCTATTGTGACCCAGGGTGCGGGGGCCCTGGCCCGGGGGACCCTTGTCCAGCCCATGCTGCACCTGCCCTGCCTCACCCTGGCACGCGCCTCTCCCCGCTCCCCGCTCCCCGCTCCCCGTCCCCGTCCCTGTCCCCGGGAGCCCTGTTCCCCAGCCCGGCTCAGGAAGAGATGCACCTTCGAGAGAAACATCTGCCCTGGAAAATCCAAATAAACTGCACGTTCAGTGGTGTGGGAAATACAGGTCGAGCTCCAGCTACAGGCAGCCAGGCAGCCCCTGGTCCCCGTGGCCAGACCCGTAAGCCAGGGACCGCGAAAGTCCCCGCGGCGCTTTGTGGGGACACCAGCGAGCGGCTGCTCTTCGAGCTGACTCAGATCCAGCCCAGACTCAGAGCTGGTCCAGACCTGCAGTGGGCGCAGCCCCCCGGGCCAGCACAGGGGACTTCGCCCCGCGCCCTTTGTCCCGAGCGACGTCTGGTGCACGCCGGCAGTCCTTCTTGGGGCCAGTCACGTCAGACCTGACACGCTTCCTCCCTGCTCCCAGGCGGCTCCGAGGGGGTCCTCCTGGGCCAGCCTGGGGCCAGCTCTGCTTCCCCAGGTCACAGTGGGACAGATGCGCCTTCTCTTCTCCTGCTGGCAAAGTGGACCCTCCCGGGGTGGAGAGTGGCGGGCGTGGTGGGCACCGCCTGCACCCCCGCCAGCCCGACCCCTCTTCCCTGAGACCCGCCGTCCTGCTTTCCGGCCCAGGCTCCCTGCCTTTCCGGCCCAGGCTCCGCTCCCTGCCTGGCTCGGCCCCTCCCCTTCTCGGGCTCCCGGGAGAAGCTCCGGCCCACCCTGCTGCAGTGTCCGGCTAGTGCGAGTGGGCTTCGGCCCTTGCAGCCAGAGGGGCCTTGGCCTGATGGGTGGTGCAGGGAGGCCCAGGGACCATGCGTTAGAGGCCCTCGTGGGTGCCCAGCGAAAGGCCATGGTGTTGGTGACTCCGGCCCAGGCCGCCTCGGTGCGCACGAGCCTCAGTCCCAACTTCCTGTCACACACACGCCGCTTCCCCGCTTGTCTTCGGAACAAGCTGAGGCCTCCCCCTGCCCGAGGGGTCTTCCCCGACGGACGCAGGCCACTTCCGACTGGCAGTGCATTTCTAAAGCAGCCTGTTCCTTCGACAGCAGCGATGATAATTATAGCTCCATTTTTGGAGCCCGTTAGAAGCCAGGTTCTATGCTAATACTTCAGACGCATCATCTCAATTAATCTTGAACCGACCCAGACTGTTGTTATAATACCTGCTTTGCAGATATGGACACTGAGGCACAGGGTTCAGTAACGTGGGTTAGGTCCGGAGTCAGCGAGCTACGGACCCGATACAACCCGGATCCGCGTGCCTGTGTGCCCGACGGTCATTTTCTGTGTGTTTCCGCTGAGGCCGTGTCCCGCCGGCCGGCCATGGGCGGGAGGCCAACGGAGACTCCGGGTGGGAAGAGTCACAGTCAGGGGAAGGGCCCCGGCGGCTGGGGTCACGAGGCACGTACCCACTTAGCTGTGATGATGAGGACGGCTGTGCCGATCGGGCCCGAGTACACGCCGTAGCCCCGGCGGTCGTGGTAGACCCGCACGGCGGTGGTCAGGACGCCGAACATCACCAAGGTCGACCTCTGGGGCTCGTCGAAGTCAGCCAGTGCTGGGGGGGCCGGGGACAGAGAGTGAGAGGTGCGCGGCCTCTGCGGCCGCTCCTGGCCACTGCTCCCCCGGGGCCGTCCCTCAGGGGCCCGGGCATGGCTGGTGCCCCCTCAGCCGGCCCTAAGGGAAAGGCCGGCTCCCCCGAGCCCAGGGCAGCTTGGGTCCTGCTGGCAGGAAGCTGGTCCACATGCGAAGGTCCACATGCGAAGGACCAGGGGTACACGTGGGCAAGGACGCGAAGACACCCAGGGACCGTACAAGGACGATCTGGGCCCCCCGCAGAGCCTGGTCAAATCGCGGGGGGCCCTGTGTAATGGGGACCGTGCCCTGACGTTGTGGTTTTGGACGCGCCCACAAGGCCGAGCTGAAAACCGCGAGGGCAGGGGAGGTTCTTGGGGTGGGGGGACCCCGAATGGCGAACAGGGGTCCCCCGGGAGGAAGACAGGGCAGAGCGCTGTGACTGCTTCCTGTGCGTGCATGCCGCTGCCAGGTAAATTTGTCTTACTCTTTTTCATGGATTCAGCTCGGCTCTGTACCCTGGGAGAGGGCGGAGGTCCCCAGAAATGAGGTGTGGGGGTACAGGCTCAGCAGCCCGGGTGTTGGTTCCGGCGTGGGCGGGCGGCAGGCGGACGGGGACCTGGGCTACGAGGGGGGCCACTCACCCATCAGCGAGACCCACATGCTCAGGGCCGTGCCGTACACGCTGAAGTAGTCCAGGGTGTCATGACGCATGAAGCACAGCACCGCCAGGCCCGGCCCGGTGCAGGCGTGGTTCAGCTGCCGGAAAGCCACAGGCCGTCAGCGGGCGCGCAGGACAATGCTGCGGCCCCTGCCCGGGGGCCAGGCCACTCGCTAGCTGCGGGACCTTGGACCGCCACTTCATGGCTCCGAGGCTCAGTGTCCCCATCCGGAGAACAGGGACGCTGCCAACTGCTCCCCTCGGAGGGTCTCATGGACGGGGCACCTAAGACGCGGTCTACACTTTCCCTCCGCGCGGGGTCACCGTCAGCGGGCCCCTGTGCGTCCCTTCGCCAGCCTTAGGCTGTGAGGCCACACCTGTTTTGGGTGCCAGTCTGCTCTTCAGTGGCCCGTGGGGCCTTTCCCTCAGAATTTACCCCTCTGATGACGGGGGTCCCCCACAGTGGAAGTTCTCAGACCCCCGGGGGGCTCACAGAGACTCCGCTGAGCCATCCTGAGCGTTCCCGACTCACAGGTCTGGGCCGGGGTCCGAGATCTGCATTTTTTGCAGGGTTTCGGGCCGGTGCCAATGCTGCTGGTGGGGAACCCGCTTTGAGAACCACTGGTCTGCTGCTTTCAGCTTGTTTCTTTAACGTGCGGGAAGGCTGCACAGACCCATGCACGTGCTCCGACGGTGGTCCCCCCAAGATCCCCAATCACGGAAACTTTTCAAGCAAAATGCCCGTGTGTAGTCTTTTCAAAGCCATCGGCCTATTTCTAACAGAAACGACTCTCTCCTTTCGTGTACACATTTCATCATTTTAGGCAATATTTAATTACATGACATAATTATTTTGACAAGTGTCAAGGGCAAAAAGAAGCTCGGGAGCCAGCACAATGGACGCTTGATGAGCCTGCGTGGTGGGCGGGAGGGAGCTCCGGGAGGCGCCGGGATGGTCAGGGAGGGGGAGCCCCGGGTCCCCTGGTGAGTGGAGCAAGGCCGGCGGTTTAGAGCTCTTGCTGGTTACAACTGTAGGTGGCCTGAAGCTCAGATGTGCCCGGGATTAGTAGCGATATCATGTCCCCGGCAAGGGAGGGGAGAGCCCCGTGCTGAGGTTCGGATGCTGCCGCCTTAGGGGTAACAGTGGCGCAGAGGAGGCCCGAGGGGAGCATCCGGGCGGGGGGCGAGGCTGGGAGAGGGGGCTTCAGGTGAGGCCCGGTCAAGGCGCTGCACATCTGCGGGACGGAGGAGTGAGGAGGCCACTTGCGCCCCGTGGCTCCGAGAGACAGAGCCAGGCCCGGGGAGTGACGCGGCCGTCCTCCTGTCCTCGGCTCCGGCCAGGGCAACTTCGCCCTCGCCCCGCCCCAGCCCTGCCATCTGCCGTCCCCAGGCCCCGCGCCCCTCCTGTGCAGCGAGATCCCCGTGTACGGTTGCAGACGTGATTCCTGCGACATTCCGGGCGGTGTCTGTGCCCTGCCCCCACTAAGAGCAGAAATAATCTGTCTCATCCTGGCTGTGTCCCCAGCTCCCAGAGCAGAGCTGGCTCACAGTCGACGCTCTGTCAGCGTCTGTCGTGTGAACGCGGGGTGAGGGGGGCAGGGCCTGGGGCGGTGTGAGGGACAGCTGGCCCGGGGGGCTGCCCACCAGGCCCTGGGTTTGTCTCTGTCGGACAGGTGGGGCAGGTGAGACGTGGAGCCGAGACCCAGCCTCCGGGCCTCTGAGGCCTCGCTCCATCTCCCCGTGCAGCGGGGAGACCTGGCAGGGGTGGGGTGTGGCGGGAGGCCCGGAGCGAGAGAGCACAGCCCTTGGAGGCCGACGTAACCGGTCCTTGCTGTGTGAGCTCAGGCAAGTGGCTGACGGCTCAAGGTCCCCTCTGTCTAATGGGCATAAGAATACCCGCTCCATGGGGTGGGCCGGGACTCCACGTGACAGAGCACGGTCAGTGTCTGGCACAGAAACGGCGAGGGCACGGGAGGGTCGTGGTTGGAACACAGGAGCGTGTGAGAGGCAGACGTTGCAAAGGCCCTGCCCGGGGCTCCAGGAGACAGGGACAGAGTGTGGCTTTGAGGCCAGAGGACATTTGTCACAGGAGGCAGCTGCTCCTGCCACTCTGGGCGGGGCAGGGTGGGACAGGGTGGGCCTCTGAGGGCGGTGGGGAGGCAGCTGTGCAGCCAGCCCAGCTTCGGCAGGAAGGGGGGGCCTGGCAGGGCCTGTGGTGTTCTGGGCTGGGTGTCACCCCAGCCGGGGCAGCCAGACCCCTGTCTTTCCTCCCCGGACCTGAGCCCTTATACTGCAGAGAAGTCCCACATCCACTGAGTGACTCCGTCTGCGTCTGTCACATTGACTGCCAGGCCAGGGCTCCGAGAGGGGCGAGTAAAGGCACTGAGCAAAATGCCTCGCATCTGTCAGGTGACCCGTCACCACCCCTGACTCGGGGGGCTGAGAAAACGAAGTAACACCGCGTGTGTACAGCGCCCGGCAAGATGCCCATCCTGGACGCTGGCTCGTGTCGGCACCAGCGTGGCTCAGCCCTCCCTCACCCGGAGGCGAGGACTCAAGCCCTGGGGAATCCGGTTCCTCAGAGGATCCAGCCTGCCCCGGTCACTGCCGCCTGTGGGAGCACCTGCCGCCTGTGGGAGCACCCACGTGTACACACGGCCTCCCCCACTGCAGGCAAGCCAGGACGCAGCGCGGACACGCGTCTGCAAACACATGCGTGCGCTCACAGACCTCAGCGCCCGGGGCTGCCCTGCGCCCCCTGACTCCCGCCCACAGAGGCCCTGTCGCTGGGGGGCGAGGCGGGCCCAGGGCGGGAGGCACTGCCACGCGGAAGAGTATGGGGGGACGCTCACCTCCCCAGCACGCGCTTTTCACAGGGAGCTGGGCTGACATGGCTGATGATCGAGGAAGGGGGGCGAGGCCACTATGGGAGTCTAGCGGCGAGCGTGGGTTGGGGACACGCAGAGGGACACAGAGGCAGGGAGGTAGGAAGGCACCAAGACAGACAGATGACAAATGGATAGACAGATGACTGACGAGGTAGCGAGCTACATAGATAGCCAGAGGATTGATCAGGTAGCTAAGTGCTTAGACAGCTAGACAGACAGACAGAAGCCGGAGGGATGGATGGGGTCAGAGAGACATATGGAAGGTCAGAGGGACAAAGCTAGAGAGGGAGGGACCGAGAGATTTAGAAAGAGAGCAAATGCCGTAGGGTCGTCACTCCAGAAGAAGAGAGAATCAGATGCAGACGCGGGTCGAGAAGAAAAGATGGAGCGAGAACTAGACACAAAGAAACGCAGAGGGAGAGAGACCCACAGAGACCGGGCGGAAGGGAAAGCTAAGAGACAGCCATCCAGACACGGAGACGGAAAGGGAAGAAGGAGAGAGAGAGAG
>NW_011888938.1:1983640-1984966 GCF_000151845.1 Pteropus vampyrus
GCATTCCTGGGCTAGCCCTGGGGAAATTACCTTCCCTGGGTGCACGAGGTCTCAGGGGGCTGTCTGGCCCGGTGCCCCCTTCACCTCTGGCCAAGGAAGGGTGAGCGTGTGTAAGCCACTTAGGCCGACTCTCTCCCTGGAATGATTGCTCGATTAATTGATCGACTGATTCGTTTCTTTATTCATTGTCAGCAAAAGAACAGCTTTTCCTCCTGTTTTGTTTTCCATCATATTATAATGATATGATGATGTCACGCGTGATGACGTGCACAGATTTTAAGCGTACAGCTTGGTGCCCTTCGCGGTGACCCATCCCTAGGAGAGGCAGCCACTGTTCCGATTCTCGACTTTGCCTGTCCTGGAACTTCCTGCAGATGAAACCGCGCAGCCCGCATTCCCTGGGGGCTGGCTCCTTTTGCTTCTTTCACCGGAAAATCCCTGAGATTCGCCCACGTTGTGTCAAGTGGCTCGTTCCTTTGGTTGCCGGGCGGGTAGCCGTCCGCTGTGTGGATAGGCCACAGGTTTGTTCCCCTGAGAACTGAACTCGAGCGTGGGGACAGCGGGAGTTGGACCGGGTGGTGTTGACGCATCTCGGTGCCTCCACGTGAGGCTGAGGCTTGGCCCCCTGAGGCCCGGCTGCCCTGCCCACCCTTCCATCCGGGAGTTCTGTCACACCTTTCCATAAATCTTATTTGTGTCTTAAGTTGGCCAGAGCCCATTTCTGCCATTTGCAAAAAAAGATTCTGCTTGATACATCTGCTCATGGCGTTCTTCTGCATAAGCACCTTCCAAGGCACTCACAGACCTCGGGGGTGAAGTTCAAGTTTCGAGGAGACCACTGGGCCACCTGCGCCCCGCTCTGCTACCCCTGCCACCGCACACCCGTCCCCACCAGCTCTCAGACCCCGACCCTCCTCCCAGCCTCCCCTCCTCCCCCGAGAGCACACGCTTCCATCTCCTCTGCCGTCTGAGGGGAAGGCTCCCCACCCGTCCCAGGCGAGCCGGGGTGCCCCGACTCGCCGCCCGCTCCCACGCCGGCACCCACAGCTTTGTGCGGGCCGTTGCCGCGTCCTCGCTCAGGCCGCGATGCCACGGATCTCAGCTGGCCAGCGCGCCACCTGAGCCCCCCGTGTCCCAGCCTGGCGCATGGTAGGTGTTCGACACATACTGCTGAATGAATGACTTTGTTAAAAGGATGAATGGGAGTCCAGGGAGGCGGGGCCGCCGTACCCTTGAGTCTGGCACTCAGGAGCCCAGCTCCCTCTGCAAATGGGAAAAGCAGACCCTGCCGTGTACGCAGCTCTGGGCAAGAGGCAGGCGACCCCC
>NW_011888938.1:1987946-1990578 GCF_000151845.1 Pteropus vampyrus
CTGGGCGCTGCCATTCACTAAATCTGCCTCCTCAGGGTGTGGAGGGGTGAGGCGGAGGCGGGACAGAGCTCTTTGGGGACAGGCCCTGTCCCAGGCCCTGGGTGGCAGCAGAGAGGACAGGCAGGACGTCAGGGGGGGTGGGAGAGGTGGGAGAGGTGGGCTGCCCTCCAGGCCATGCTGGGTGGCCTTGGGGCGCCAGGGGCGAGGCCCGCCTCACAGGGCTCTGGCCCATGTGTGGGGTCCTTCTGGGCTCTGCTCTGGACACCTGGCTGTGCAGGACAGGGCCGGCCATCCCCCGCCCCACCCCCGCTCCTCCCCCATCCGCCACCTTGTTTTCCCACGCCCCTCCTCCGCTTCCCGCAGGCTTGTGTCCCTTTCCTGTTCCCAAGCTCTCCCTCGGACGCCCAGAAAGCCCTGGTGGAGATGATCTCCTCCTAAAACCAGGTGTCCACAGCGCCCCTTCCCCAGCTAGGGCCCCAGAGGTGACGACACGTGTGAGGTGGGTGGGGCCACCGCATGGAACAGTAGAGGGGACATCTTATCCTCACCCCCGAAGGACAATGAGGCCCAGCAAAAGGAGCTGCCTAATGAGTCCGCCCCTTTGTTTATTGGTCACCGTGTACTATGTCACCGTGTACTGTGTGCATCCCGCTCTGGGGGGCGGGGGTCCCAGCCACAGCTCGGGGGAGAGGATGGTTCTTGCCCAACATGAGAAGTTGAAACACAGCGCCGGGGCACCTGGAGGGCTTCCTGGAGGAGGTGGCCTTGGAAGGTCATCTGGGGGTGCGGAGCACGTGCAGATGGGATGTGAAAGGAGGGCTCCAGAGAGGGGCAACGGACACTAAGGTGGGGGGCTCGAAGTCATTTCTTTCGCTGTTTGAATTACAGGAGGTTTGGGGCCGGGGGCGGTGACCGGGAGGGAACTGGCCGCTCAATGCGAAATGCGGAGTTCCTGAGTCACGAAGGTGGACAAAGCTTGCCCTTTCCTCCACGGCCTGTCCCTGCCGATCAGCGTGGCTTTCGTTTGCTGTTAATGTCGTCTCCTTCGGACATACAGATGCCCCCGGGGTGAGCGCCCGCCCTCACGCGTGCCCGGGACCCCACCCCGGACTCCGCAGGTGCCGGCCCCTGAGGGGCGGACAGCAGCCCCGTTGCTGGGCGGCTGAGAACCGTCCCGGGAGGGCGGGCAGGTGGGTCCCGGCCCCAGCGCAGGCTCTGTCACTCGCCGCCCCATAGGACGTGGCTCCCAGGCCGTGGGTCCTAGGACAGCGTTATCGAGACACAACGTGGTGGCTGCAGCGTGTGGACCCAGGGGGCCCCTGCGGCGTGGGCTGCGCTGCCGTCCAGCCGGGAGGCTCTGCGGCACTTTGGGCTTCGGCCTTGTAAGCCTGGCCGGGAGGGTCACCGAGCAGCTCGCCTCATGGCCGGCCAGCCCCACGCGCAGGCATGGCGAGGCACTTCCGACCTGTGCTTTATCCCTTATTCCCCCAAATTTCCAGGGTTTCAGGCCCCCGGAAGCCTCCCCCGGCTCCCAGTGTCTCCCTGGGAAACCCCTCGACACGAGTAGGTTGAGCAGCAGTCAGAGCCCTCTGTGGTCTGGAGTCCGTGGGCTCCCTGGTGGCATCTGGCGGGGGGGCGGGTCGTGGCTGGCTCCTGGACGTAGAGCATGGGATGGGGTGGAAGGTGGCAGGCCCAGAGCCACACACCTGCAGGAAGTCACCAAGCGGGGGGAGGGTGTGTGTGTGGCAGGCGTGTCTTCCAGACGCTGTCTGGTTGGCGGTCGGCGGTGGGGTCCTTCCCAAGGGAAGCCATTAGTCACCCTGATGTTGGCTGGACGGAGAGCTCAGGACAGTGCCGGGGGTGCAGCGTTCTGGGCGGGCCGGGAGGGAGGAAGTGGGGCAGAGGCCTCCAGGGTCGGAGCGAAGGGTCTGTGAGGGAGGGAGGAGAGAGTGTGTGTGTGTGGGAGCGAAGGGTCTGTGAGGGAGGGAGGAGAGAGTGTGTGTGTGTGGCGTGTGTGGAGTGTATGTGTGTGGAGTGTGTGTGTGGAGTGTTTGTGTATGGAGTGTGTGTGTGGAGTGTGTGTGGAGTGCGTGTGTGTGGAGTGTGTATGTGCTTAGCATGTGTGTGTGTGGAGTGTGCATGTGTGGCGTGTGCGTGTGTGGAGTGCATGTGTGCGGAGTGCGTGTGTGGAGTGTGTGTGGAGTGTGTATGTGGAGCGTGTGTGTGTGTTGTGGAGTGTGTGTGTGTGTGGAGTGTGTGTGTTTAGTATGTGTGTTTAGTGTGTGTGTGGAGCGTGTGTGTTTGTGTGTGGAGTGTGTGTGGAGTGTGTGTGTGTGGAGTGTGTATGTGTGGAGTGTGTGTGGAGTGCGTGTGTGCGGAGTGTGTTTGTGTGGAGTGTGTGTGTGGAGCGTGTGTGTGTGTGTGGAGCGTGTGTGTATGTGTGTGTGTGGAGAGCGTGTGTGAGGAGTGTGTTTGTGTGGAGTGTGTGTGTGTTTAGTATGTGTGTTTAGTGTGTATGTGTGGAGTGTGTATGGAGTGTGTGTGTGTGGAGTGCGTGTGTGGAGTGTGTGTATGTGTGGAGTGTGTGTGGAGTGCGTGTGTGCGGAGTGTGTGTGTGTGTGTTTGTGTGGAG
>NW_011888938.1:1993035-1996956 GCF_000151845.1 Pteropus vampyrus
GGCCTGCAAAGCCTGGGGTCTGCGCGGGCTGCCGGGGGCCGGAGCACGCAGTGACCATGCCGTCCTGGCTGCACGCTCTGACTCAGCAGGCGCGCAGGCCTGCAGCCCGGAGCTCGGCCTGCCAGGGGCTGCCCAGCTGGCCTGGGCCCAGCCAGGCCGCTGTGCCCTGCCAAGCTGGTGCTGAACATCTGCACAGTTGCCTGCACCTTCCCCCGCTGGCCCTGGCCGCTCCGGCCGTCTGGTCGGCCGACGGTGGGCATTTCTGTCTCTTTCCCGGAGCCCTTGACTGAGCCCTCGCTGGGCTCCCTCAGGCCTCACACCTGCTTAGGCCTCTGCTTCTCAGGGGAACATTTCGGGGCCTGGCTGGGTGACCTTGGAGCAGGGGTCCCCTCTGGACCTCAGGCTTCCCATCCGTGTAATGGAGCTCTCACCGTGAGGGCCTCTGGCATCCTAGACTCTGTCCTCGGAGGTGCCAGAGACCGGGCCCCTCTGGAGGCAGGAATCGTCGGCCGAGGCTGGGCCTCCCCGTGTCCCCAGGATAGCGGCTGCGCCGTCTGGACACCCGGCCACGCGACCCCGGGCCCTGGACCGGGGAAGGCGGCCTCCCTGCTCGCTGCTCCCGGCCGTGGCAGCCGTCAGCAGGCAGCTGGGCCGGCCTGGCTGGGCTCCAGAGGCACGGAGCGGGTTAAGTGTGCGCCAGGCCTCCGGCGGGCGGGGCAGCAGCCTGGTGGGAAGTGTGAGTTCCTCCCCGTCTGCCTGACAGTTATAAAGGCTACGCGCCACAGAGCCGCCACTGGGCTGCCGCCTCCCTGGGAACCCCCTCTTGTGGGTGCACTTTGAAGTGGAGGAGGGCTGGGCCAGGGGGAGGAGGAGGAAGGGGAGAGGCAGAGCCCACAGCCGCCCCCCTGTACCACGCACCTGGCGCCGCCCGCCCGCCCGCAGCCGCTCAGCCCTTCTCCAGGAGGACAACCTGCTGACCCGCGCCAGGTAGGTCACCTCCAGCCGTCCGCTCTCCGCCGAGGCCCTCCCTGGGCACAGTATGCAGCCCAGAGTCCCCGAGCATCCCCCAGCCCCCTTGGAGCCTTATGTAACGGGAGCGGGGCCCGTGGGGAGGGGTCCGGACCCTCGGAGCACGGTGCGCGAGGCCCTGCAGCCTCCAGCCTCGGGTGCCTGGAGCTGTCCTTTGCACAGCAAGCCTCTCCCGCTGGCCGTGGCTGTTTTTGGACCCCAGGGAGGGCTGGATCCCGCGTGAGCTGGGCCTGGCCTGTAGCCAGCGGTGTCTGGAGCTTTAATGAAAACCAAGTGTGAGGCCGGCTCAGCACCTGTCTTCAGCCCGCAGGCAGGAGCTGGGGCGCCAATTAGCCAATGGGGCTGCAGAGGGGACTCTGCTTGCCTGAGGCCGGTGGGGGGGTGCGGATGGAGGCCTGCGGGGGAGGGGTGGCAGACGGGTGGGGAGGGGCAGGCAGGCGGCTGGTGAGGTGGGGTCTCGAGGGCTCCAAACTCCAGGGTGCGCTGCCGCCTCGTCCAGGGCAGAGACCTGGGGGTGCACAGGTGTGGCTGGCGCAGGTCCTGAGGAGCTGCAGGTGCTTGAGCTGCAAGGAAGTGGGGTTTGGTGGAGGAGTAAGGGGCGGATTCGGGGAAGCCGGCTTCCAGGCTGGCGGGGATGGGGGGACTTTCACGCCGTCTCTCCCTGGACTTGGCCCTGTGCAGGGCACGGTGCTCTGCGGAGTGTGGGCAGTTGGCCACCTCGCTGTGTGGCTTTGGGAACGTCATCTGCCCTCTCTGGGTTCCAGGCTCCAGGGGGACGGGCTCGGTGGTTTCCGAAACCCCTTCTCCAACTTGCTGGCAAGTGACACTCTGGACCTGAGACAAACGCTGGACAGAGGCCACTAACGGCCCCTGTCTCTCTCTTCGGGTGGGGCAGGAGCCCACGCCGCGGAAGCAGATGGGGGTGCTGAGGACCGGGAGGCTGGAGCCTCTCCTTGACTTGGCCTGGGCAGGGAGGTCAAGAAGCATTCTGGGCTGGGGCACTGACTTGTTGAGAAGGAGCCAGCTCCGTGGCTCCGAGCACCCACGTTCCACACTCCCAGGGCATAGAGACCTGGGTTCTGCCTGGCCCGAGGTCCCCGAGGTCCCCAGGCCCGGCCCCCTCAGGGGCAGGGGAAGCTGTGGCCAGGGAGGGAAAGGGCCTGGCAGAACCCGTCGGTGGACCCACCCCTCCAGCAGCCCTGCAGGCCGGTGGGAAGGACCATTGCCCCAGGTGGCTGGCGAGCACTGAGCAGGTAAAAGTCCCGAGGAGCTCTCCCGTGGGCCTGGTCGACAGGCCGGGGCGCGGATGGGGTCCAGGTCCTCTGCTCCTTCATCCAGCGGGTGCGGCCGGGGCCCACCGTCCCCTCAGCTGTCCCTGGCTTTCTCCACGGTCATTCTCCGGGGAGCACAGTTCTTCCGAGGCAAAGCACGGCACAGGTCCCCGCGGGCCCTCACACTGGGGTGGTGCAGTGGACCACGAACAGCACCCCATGACGTCTGGAGCCCCTGCCGGGAGGGCTAATCACTCCCCAGTCCTCCCAGTGGGGCCGCTGGGCAGCCCCTACCCACCAATCCCAGATAACCCCGAGGCCCTGGCACTGGGTGGGCCCCGAGGGCTTTTCCCCAAAGGGGAGCCTGGTCAGTTGGCAGGAGCTGGGCCTGGTCTGGCAGTGACAGTGGCCTTGCTTCCTAGGATGGACTGCAGACGGCAGGCTTCATGCTGGGTCTGGTCCCTGCTGGCCACGGCTCTGATGGCTGGGGGTGCGGCATCCATCGGGGCCACGGTGAGTGGGGAGCGTGGTCCCTCACCCAGACGGGCTGATGTCGGCGGGCTGTGTGGCAGGTGTGGGGCACGTGTCTGGGGGTCCAGGGAGCTTTCCCAGAGTCCCCCTCCGCTGCCAGGCACATGCGTTACAAGCTAGTCAGCCTGGCCCCTGAGCTGTGGCCTCTGGCCACTCCAGAGCCCTTGCTGGTGGCAGGATGGGGGCCGAGGGGCTGAACGCCTCTCTTCAGAGCAAAGTCCTGGGCGAGGCTCGTCGACAGGGTGGACTCGCGCCCCGCAGGACCCATGCCAGGCCCTGGGCCGCTCGGGCAAAAGAAGCGAGAACGGTTAGGGGTCTCCTCAGGACCCGCCCGAACCCCCAGGACATTCCAGACCTCGAGTCCCCTCGAGGCCCTGGGAGTCCCCCTCGGAGACCCCCTGAGACAGCCGAGTGGCCTGGCCGGTGGCTGTTCTGTCCAGGGCCTGGGGACGGCAGGCGCGTCTTGCCTGATGCCTCGCCCTTCTGACCATCTGTGGGGGCCTCTCACCTAGGACAACAGCCCCACATCCAACAGCCTGGAGGGCGGCGTGGACGCCACCGCCTACTGGTGGGGGGAGTGGACCAAGTGGACGGCGTGCTCCCGCAGCTGCGGGGCCGGGGTGACGTCCCAGGAGCGGCACTGTCTGCAGCAGAGGTGCGGAGTCGAGCGCGGGCGCCAAGGGCCTGGCCTGAGGGCGGGGCAGCCTGGCCAGGGCGGCGGGGGATGGGCGGGGGGCCCAGGCTGGGAGGGGCGTCTTCGGCGCAGGCCAGACGAGCCACCGTCTTTTCATTGGCCTCCGTTGGGGAAGTGGCTCCTGCTGGGTCCCAGGCCTTGGCGTCCTGGGGTCCATCCCACTTCAGGGCATGGGGACAGGGCGTTTGTGAGAAAGCAGGGTCCATTCCCAAGGCCCCACCGATGAGGGGCGAGGCCCACCCTGGCATATGGCGGGACAGCGGTCGCCGGACAGACCCGGGGTCAAATCTCGCCTTTGCCGCATCCTAGCTGTGTGACCTTGGGCCGGTCACACAGCCTCTCTGAGCATCCATCTCCTCTGTGGGGCGGAGACCATGCTCACGCCCACCTGACACT
>NW_011888938.1:1998976-2002834 GCF_000151845.1 Pteropus vampyrus
GGGAACAGAGCCGGGCCGCCCGCCCACGCCCTGGGGGCCACGGCCCATGGGTCCCCTCCTGGGGACACCGGGAGAGAGTGTCCTCGTCCAGTGGGTGGGCAAACCGAGGCCCGGGGTGGGGTCTGTCTTGTCGATGGTCACGAGAAGTTGGGGCAACCGTGTAAATGAGCTGGCCTCTCGCCCTCAGGGGCTAAGTGCGGGGCCAGCAGCCCAGGGCCACCAACTGGCTCAGACCTCCTGCAGGGGGGAACCTCCCCCACCCCCACTCACAGGGAGGCAGAGGCTATAGCCCCTGCCCCTTGAGGGTACCCCATACCCCAGACCCAGGTGGGCTGGCCAGGTGCTCCGCGAGGCCCCCTTTGGCTAGGAATAGTGAGCGGCTCTGTATGGACACCCGAAAGCACAGGGCCTGGGCTGGGTCGCGGCCCCTGCGTCTCGGCTCACGCCTGCCAGCAGACCCCGGGCAAGTCCCTTCCACGCCCAGGCCTCCGCTTCCCATCTGTGCTCCGGGAGAGGGCTGTTTGGGGCTGTTTGGGACGAGGGAGGGCAAGCCCCTGACCCGGCCCCCTCCCCGCCCTGAGACCCTTTGTCCCCGGCCAGATGACTACGTGCACATCTCCAGCAAGCCCTGTGACCTGCACTGCACCACGGCGGACGGCCAGCGGCAGCTCATGGTCCCCGCCCGCGACGGCACGTCCTGCAAGCTCAGTGACCTGCGAGGGGTTTGCGTGTCTGGAAAATGTGAGGTTGTTAAACATGGCCGCTGGTCTCGTCGCGCTGACCGCCCGCCCGCGCCCCGTGGCGGTGGCAGCCGCGGCGCCCTCCCAGCGGCCCCCTCCGCCTCCCTCCCTGCAGCCCATCGGCTGTGACGGTGTCCTGTTCTCCACCCACACGCTGGACAAGTGTGGCGTCTGCCAGGGCGACGGGAGCAGCTGCACCCACGTGACGGGCAACTACCGCAAAGGGAACGCACACCTGGGTAAGCGCCCGCCTCGGTCAGCGCCCACCTCGGTCAGCGCCCACCTCGGTCAGCGCCCACGCCCGCGTGCGGCCCTGGGGGCGACCCCGTCTCCGGCCTGCCGAGGGCTGCTGTGCCAGCCCCTGCCCCTCGAGGGTACCCCATACCCCAGACCCAGGTGGGCCGGCCAGGTGCTCCGCGAGGCCCCCTTTGGCTAGGAGTAGTGAGCGGCTCTGTATGGACCTGAAAGCCGGCGGCTAGTGCACGCTTGGCTTAGAGGCCACGTCTGACCTTTGCAGCTGTGCGGGGAGATGCCACACTTACTGAGGGAGACTGAGGCCCGAGTCCCGTCCTCACCGTAGATGGGAGGGCTGAGCCACTCGCGTGTTCTGCAGAGTCCACGTTTCGGGGTGCGGAGGCTCCAGGCTGGCCCCCCCTTCCCTGGGCAGCAGTGTGTCCATGTTCCAGCTGCATCCATTTGGCCTCATGTTGGCGTGGCATTCAGCTCTGGCCCGGCCCTGTGGGAGCTGGGGATGGGCAGGGGTCTGAGTCTGTGACAGGACTTTGTCCTTTTGGAAAGATGTCACTTACAACACTCAGCATCAAACCAAATACATTCCTGGGTCTCGGTAAATGCTTGTGGGATTAAACTGGGTTATCGGATCAGGGAAGGGGGTGCAGCTTGAAACCCACTTTCGTGTGTGGCGAAACCGAGGCCCAGGCTGGGACTTGCCAGCTCAGGGTCCCCCAGTGAGTTCGGGTGAGCTCAGACCGGAAGCCACGGTGGCCCTGGCTGTTGGGACTCTGGCCGTGTCCTGGGGTGGAGCAAACGGCCTTGGCCGCCACATGAGGGTGGACTTCAGAGTTCGCGTTAGTCTCAGATATGGGAGCCAGGGCCGAGGGACAGCGTCTGGAGAGGATGGGGTGACCTTAGTGGAGGGTCAGGGCAGGGCCACTGGAGGGGGCCGAGCAGCGCGTGGTGAGCACGGCGGGCAGAGGCCACGTCCTTCGGAGGCCTCGCTGCGGGAGGCGAGGAAGGCCACCTCGCAAGCCCCCTTCCCTTCACAAACCGCTCATGGGTCCTCCTGCCGGACGTGGGGTACACGGATGGCGGGGCCAGCGTTCAGGCGGTGTGTCTCTTCCTGAGCACCTACTGTGTGCCATGAGCACCTACTGTGTGCCAGACACTGCGGGCTACAGGAAGGCCCTGGAGAGCCAAGGCTCACTCCCTCACAGAACTCTTGGTCGGGGGGGGGCCGGGGGCTGACACCTAAACACCCCACCTCACTCCACCGGCGCACACTGTGCCCCGGGCCAGGTCTGGCGCGAGTTAACCCATCCGCAGCTCACGACGTCTCTGCGCGGCAGGTGCTGCCGGCCACTGCTCCCATTTTGCAGACACGATAACGGAGAGGTTAGGAACCTAGTCTCAGGTCACACAGCCAGAGGTGGCAGAGCTGGGTCTGAACCCAGTGGTGCCCACCGTCCACCCCCCCTGCCCTGATGAGTGTGTGCGTGCTCGCCGCGGGGAGCGCCCCGCACGGTGGCAGAGCCGGTGAGCCGATGCTCAGGGATCTCGTGAGCTCCCCGCTGAGTTAGCAGCCGTCGCGTGGGAACCTGCAGTTAAATAGGCAGCGCTCACCATTCGCTAATCGGGTCCCCTGCGTAAATGCCGCAGCAGCAGGTGAGCCACCGTGCACCTCTTTTCAACTCCGTACCCCGTGACGTGGTGTTGGGAGCCTCGAATCGGTCACGGTGGCAGTGTTGACCCCACGGGAATTGGCCCGCACGACAGGTCAGAGCTCCTCACTCTCCCACCAAGAAGGCCGGTCGTCAACTATTTCGCAGGGCGCCTGGTGGGGAGGGACGAGCCCGCAGTCGTCAGGGACCTGTAACGGTGGCAGGGCAGGCGGGAGGTGGGGCGTGGTGCCGGCCTGCGGGAGCAGCACCCCCGGGGTGGACAGGTGTGCCTGGGCGCTCACACTGCTCGGCGGGAGCCGGGGCACGAGCTCAGCCCAGCCAGCCTGACCCCTGAGTCGGCCCTGCCCCCACCAGGCTTCTCATCTTAGGACTTTACAGAAAAACATCCCTCCTCCTCCTCCCCAGAGCACCCTCCGCGTCCGTCCTCAGAGCCGCTCCCTGCAGCCCCTGGTCCCTTGCTCGGGGTCTCCGTGCCGGTCTCTTGGCTGCCTGCCCACCTTTCTGGGGACTTGATGATGACCTTGGCCACGCTTTGTCCTTCCTTGTCTACATCTTTGAATGCAGAAAGCTCTGAAATCAACACAATATTGGGACGACATGGGTTTTAAAAATACTAATAGTGACAGGGACCTTGGGGCCAGGCTCTGCGCCGGGCAGAATCTCCCTACGTGCCTAGGGCGGGAGCCGGCCTCCCTGCGTGCAGAAGAGGAGACAGGCCCAGGCTACGGCCACGCGCGGGCTCGACTTGGTGATGCCTGGAGCAGGTCCCAGGCCTGTCTGACTCCAGCAGATTGAAGGCTCGGAGGCCTGCAGTGTCCCTCGGGAGTATGACGAGTGTTACCCACGGCCTTGTAGGAAAGGGCCAGGGAGCCTGGGCAAACCCGGGCCCGTGCCTGGATGGCGGTCAGCCCTATGACGGCACGGGGCGTTTCGGCAGGGCCTCGGACTTGCCTCCGGGGCCTGGGTGCAGCCAGACAGCACCCCTCACCCACTGGGGACGCGGCAGAGTGGTGGCCGCCATCCAGGGCTGTCTTTCCGATTGAGAGGCGGCGGCTACAGCTGGAACTGCTGCTCCCCATTGTCCAATCTCCCCCAGGTTACTCTCTGGTGACCCACATCCCAGCCGGCGCCCGAGACATCCAGATCGTGGAGCGTAAGAAGTCCGCCGACGTGCTGGGTACGTGTGCTGGGCCTGGCGG
>NW_011888938.1:2005799-2010876 GCF_000151845.1 Pteropus vampyrus
GGAATCGAGTACATCGTGGCCCAGGGGCCCACCAACCAGGGCCTGAACGTCATGGTGCGTGCGCCCCGGGCGGGGCCTCCGGGCCAGCGGCGCCGTGCTGTGGCCCTCGGCCCGGGGTGGGCCTCGTCTTTCACTCGCTTGCTCATCCATCCGCTGGTTCCTTCTCTCATTCATTCATTCACTCAGATTTTAATGCCTCTGCTCTGTCTCCCCCTGACTCCTTCCTTCCTTCCTTCTCCCATTCACTCGCTCACCCAGACGCTTACCCTCTCACTCTGCATTCATTCATTCATTCATTCATTCATTCATTCCTGCCATGAGCCCCCCCCCCATGGATGCGCACAGCAGGAGGTTTTGTGCGGGTCGTCGGGAACTGCGTGGGGGATGAGGATGGAAGGCTGGGCGGGGCACAGGGACAAAGGACCCACTGCCCACCCCGCACTCGGGGCCTACGCCCAGTTTCCAACTCTCCGCCCCCGGACACGGTCTCTGCCAGGTCCTCAGCGCTGAGGGACCATGCCGTGCTGGTGGCCCCGCCCCCCACCTGTCACTGCCCCCAGGATGCTCTTGGCTTCTGGGGCCAGGGCGTGGGGGGAGAGGGCAGAGAGAGCCTGGGCCTGTCACGTCCAGCTTCCCCCAGGAGCTTTCCCTACTCTAGTGTCTGGAAGTGCACGCCCTTGAGCTTGGCGACCCAGTACCGAGAAAAGCTAGACCTGTCACTGAAACCAGGTGACTTCGGGACAGATGTCCTGACGCTCTGGGAGGCTTGCTGGCTTTCGTGGGGGCTAAGGAGCATGGTGGGGCCAGAGCCCACCCACCTGAACTGTTTAGATCGCCAGATCCCAGCGTGGCAGGTATTGGTAACCTCACTTTGTAGGTGAAGACACCTGGGCCCAGACAGACTAGTGACTTGTCTAGTCACGGAATCCTAAGTGGCACATGGGGCTTGGAGCCCAGGTCGGCCAGGTGCTGGAGCCGGTTGTTTGTCTCACAGTCATGCTGGAGGGGTCTCCATCCAGGGGTGACACCCCCACCTTTCTACACTGCTTCTTGACAGCCCCAGAATCTAATGTATGCCGGAGGACTTTGGGGTGTAGCCTCGGGAACAGCTCGGGTGAGGGGTGAGGGGCACAGCTGGAGCCGTGAGGCAGGGCGTGGCGGGAGCCTCAGCCGATGCCCCCAGGAGCTCTGGGGTCGCAGAGACCCCTCAGGGTCACTCGAGTTGAGGCAGGGGTGTCGTGGCTCAGCCACTGGAAGCCTTAGGGAAGGGTCGCGACCTTGGGACAGGCAGCTCCCTTCGGCTGGGGGAAATTCCTGGGGAGGGACCCAGCTGTGAACTGTCAGCAGCACCAGCGCAGGAGCTCCCGAGGGTGGGGCCAGGTGCGCTGCGGCCCGTACCCCGCTCCCTCCGCCCACCCTCGACGCCACCTCCGTGTGCCACCGGCTTTGCGTGATGGGCTGAAGAGCCCCCTGGGATTCAGGCTGGTTTCTTTCCCGGGGAGCCTTACAAGGGAAGCCGGTGGGCTGAAGGGCGGCCAGATTAGGGGCGCAGCTAGACGGCATCGTTGCCCCGCTCCAGCACCCCTCTAGGCCCCCCTTGCCTTCGCTGGCACCTCTGCTCGTCTAGGTGGTTGGCGTGGTGTCTCAGTCCCTCCAACCTGGGGGGTCCGGGCTCCTGGGCTCTGGGCCCTTTTCAATGTAAGGCTGATGCCCTTATCCAGTTACTATCAAAACTGGGCGGGGGCTCCCCAGGGGAGCGACAGGGAGCCCGGGGCCAAAGCCTCCCCACCTGCCTTGGTGATCCGGGTCAACTCCCCATCAGGATGGTGGCTCCTTGGCACAAGGTGCCCAAACAGACCCGATGGCAGGCGTGGCTCACTTCTGCAGGAGCCTCTTGCTGTGTCTCCTGCGGGGACCGTTCCCGCTCTGGGCACACGACCTCTGGCCCACAGACCGCAGAGCCGCGGGGACAGGAAACCCCACTGGGAAGGACAGCCACGGCCAGGCCCATCTTTCGGGTCCCAGACCCACGGTAGTCTCCCCTCTGGGGACGCAGCACCACGTCGTGGTGACAGATTTCGGGAACTGCGTCACGGAGGGAGCCCGCGGGCCGCTCCTCATGGGTCACCGCTGCACCTGGGCTTCGCCTTCCGCCACTCTGTCAGGCCGGCGGTTTCTGGGTGACGCAGCCGACGCCAGGCCCGGCGGATCTCACCGTCCCGTGCCGCGTGGCGCCCTCTTTGCTGTGAAGTGGGTCCCTTTGTCCGTGGCGTTGGCATGCCTTGTGCCTTCTCGGTGGATCGACTGCTCTGTGAGCCCTGGGGACTGGCCTGGCGGCAAGGCGAGGCAGCCTCACATCTGGACGAGCTTAATCGCTTCGCCTTCTGGGCTACAGGGGCTCAAATGCGGTCGACTTGTCTCGAAGAGCTGACGGTCGCCTTGAGGGGTGCGCCGGGTCCCAGGCTCAGTGCCGATGCTGGGAAGCTGGCGGTCCAGGGGCGGAGGCAGCTGGGGCAGCCTTGGCAAGGGAGCACCCGCGCTCCAGGGCCCACCACGGCTAGTCCATTCATGTACCCACTGTGCCACCAGCGAGGGGACCGGTGCCAGACGCTGACCTGTGTCCGCTGTCAAAGCCATTCTCTCTGTCACAGGCGCCTCCTGTGGTGGGTGCTCCCTAGCGTGCGTTAACAACTGATACAAACAAAGACCTTACCCCGTAGACGTACCCGCTCCAGACCGCCTCACGCCCGGCCTCTCGTCTTCAAACCTCTCCATCCAGGCTCCTGACCAATCGGGGAAGCCATCGGCGCTGCCCACGGGTCAGCAGACCTTCTTACATTAGGCCACTCCGCTTTGCATACCAATTGGATGATTCATCACATGCTCGGCCAAAAGCCATTGGGAGGATTGTCCTAAACTGTCATCTTTCGGGGCCACCCCCGAATGGGGTCTAGTCAAGCAGATCCCATTTTCGGCCGGCACCCAACAACCCCCATACCAAGATGACCCATCTCTGAGTCATCCGGCCATTGTTCTGTCTGACATCTTCATAAGGGTCCCTCATACTGCCGTAGCCGTGAGCTAAGAGAGATGCTGGCACCAGAGTCCGGATGACGGGAATTTGGGTCATGGCTTTCTGTGCCCTCCGGCCCCGATCGTACCTAGTCCTGGGTGTAACTTAGTTACACCCTAAAGGTTCCAGCTCCAGGCAGGCCTGGCAGTGTGCCAGAAGCTCATTGTCCAATGAATTGTATTTACTCGTTGCAGGTGGCTTGCCCTTGCTCCAGAATGCTAGGGGTCTGAGTTATCATTTTCCCGCTGAGTCTTGCTAGAAACTCCACGTGACACCTTTCCCCGTAACGGACATCTCCATTGCCGTGGGGTCAGCCAATGCGATGGCCCAAGTGGCAGGCTGCCCGCTGCAGAGCTCTTTCTGCTCAAGACCCTCTCAAAGCTGGCAGCGTTTCTTGTGACCCAGGATATGGATTGGACCAATATTCCCGGATGTGGAATGAGCTGTGTCCAGACTTTTTCATGATAGACGGGATGTGGTACGATAATTTGCCCTTGACTTTCAAGGAGACATCCTGGCATGACCTAAAGTCCTGGACCCCGAAATCCTCACTGACGAGGGGGCCGCCGAATCTTCACGGGGGTTAATCCGATCCCCGAGCACAGGTTTTACCAGGGCCTCCCGTGCCACCTCCCGCTCGTCGGTCTGGTGTACGTGACGTCATCCATACAGATGACAGGGTTCCGGAGACTGGCCCAGACCGCTCGGTACTGTGACGTGACGGGGAGCTGGAGGGTTAGCACAGCCCCGGGCCGCACTGCGGCTGTGCACCGTCGTCTGCCCGTGTGAAAGACTGTCCCTGTCCCCCTTCCCCACGGGGGCGGAAAGAGAGTCCTCGCCGGGTCGGTGCCCACGTGGGATCAGCTCAAGGCCACGTTAACCTGCTCTCGAAAACCTGCTGCTTAGTCGGGTTTCTAATTGTTCCCTTCTTCCTCCTGGACCTGTCTTGTTTTCACAGGGGCCAAACCATTCAAGTAAACGAAGGCCGTGATGGGGTCACCACCCCTGCACCCTAATCTCCGTGCTTTCCCCCCACTCTTGGATGGGGCGGGGGTCAGGTTCATAGGCTGCCACCTGGCTTTCCCCATTGCGATGGCTCTTACACCCCCAGGTCCAGGAGCCAACGCGAGGGTTCTGTCAATAACCAGTTATGCACTTGGGGACTGGGGGAGCCTTGGATCCAGCGGACACGCTGTGAGCCAGACCCGGGCCACTACTTGTCACCCACAGGCTCCCACAGTGGCAGGGGACAGTGATGATGCTTTGGGGCCCCGGTTAACGATGACAACTTGGACCCTGGTTCCAGAATGTCTGCCCATTTGTCCACTGAATAGTTAACCAAGTACATAGCTATGGGCTCTTTGGGGAGGAGCTGGGGAAATCGTGACTATGGACACTTGCTGTGAATGCTGGTTTCTGGGGACCTGGGTGTCCCGTCATTCAGTGGGTTCTGAGTCTGAAAACTGGCCCAGGATATTGGGCAGAGGTTGTGATTTTATGCAGTCGCTGTCATCTGATTGTAGATCAGGAAGTGCTTTCTCTGGGTCCATCGGTTTGTCCTCTGAGGGTCCTTTGTCCTGTCAGCTGTGTCCAAAGGCCTCTGTGGGCCAGGTCCCCCCCCCGCCCCCGGCTCCCGCGTCAGGCTCGCTGCTCCTCACCAGGCTCGGGCCCCTTTTCTGGTTATCGTGGGGAATCGCTTGCGTAGTAGCATCTCCCGCCCTCGGCCCCGGCCTACGAGGACACCCAGCCCTGTCCCCCTGCGCGACGTGGGTGCCTCCTCACCGGCACCCTTGCTTTCACTCTGGTCCGGTGAACGGAACGTCCTGCAGAAAACAGCGCCCGGGGGTTTCCGCGTGTTTCTGTCCCCCGGGCACCGCCCTCGCCTGCCGAGGCAGCGCCAGTGCCACCCTCTGCTGCGTGTCGGCCCCGCTTCCTCCGGCTTCCGGGGACCGTGCTGGTGGCGCGTGGCGCTCCTCCCGGGGTTCGTGCTGGCGTGCTCGCCCT
>NW_011888938.1:2013083-2015739 GCF_000151845.1 Pteropus vampyrus
AAGGGCTCGCCGGGTGGGGGCGTGGGAGAGGGAGGTTCCGTCTGGCGGGGCAGATTTCCGAGGAAGAGGCAGGAGGTGCCACTGGAGACGGTGGCGAATCTGGAGGCAGGGTCCCCGAGACCCTCGCTCGCCGTGTGGCTGTGCTCCAGGGGGCCGTGGCTCATCAAGGGTGGTCGGCACCGTCACTCCTGCTCAGGCTGGAGGGTGGCCCAGGCTTGGGGAGACTCCCTCATTAACTTGGGGGTCGTTTCTAAGACCCCTGGAGCCTTTACGTAGAAGATACTTTAGAGTCTGCCTGGGGCCACTGCAGCGATGATGACAATCAGGTGGCTCAGAACAGCGGAAGTGAGTGCTCTCCCCGTTCTGGGGGCCGGAAGTCCAGAGTCGAGCTGCCGCTCCCCGCACTCCGGAGGCTGTGGGGGCGCGAGTGTCGCCTGCCTCTCCCAGCTGCTCGTGGCCAGGCCGGTCCTCGGCTTGCGTCCCTGTCACTCCTCTGCCTCCACCCTCACACGCCTGCTCCCCGGTGACCGTCTCTCCAGTCCTCACCTGTTCTCATAAGGACATAGCGGTCATTGGGTGAAGGGCCCATCCTACGTCCAGGACGATGCGACCTTGAGATCCTTAACTACGTCTACACAGACCCCATTTCCAAATAAGCTCCCACGCTGAGGTTCTGGGCAGACATGTGTTTTGGGGAACCCTGTTCAACCCACTGCAGAGGTCAAGCCGACTCCCCAGGAGATCGTCCGGGCTGGCTTGCGGGTCCCCCCCTGGAGCTCGTGTCCTCTCATAGGGCAGACACCTGCCCCTGGGAGCGTCCCGGCTCAGCCCCACGGACCCCCCACCCCCAGGCGGCCCTCACCCTCTCCGAGGGGGCGTGCTTGGAGCTGAGCCCCTGTCTCCCTTGTAGACAGCAACGCCACCCGGATGGCTCTCACGGGGGACAAGGATGACCCAGAGGCCGACGGCCGCCTCACCTCTCGGGAGCTGCTCTCAGCCAATGCCATCTCCGGCCAGCTCCTGGGTGCAGGCTCTGACTCCAGGGAGCTCGCCCTCAACGAGACGGTCAACAGCATCTTTGCGCAGGGCGCCCCGAGGAGCTCCCTGGCCGAGAGCCTCTATGTCGACTACGAGGAGAATGAGGGGGCCTACCTGCTCAATGGGTCCTACCTGGAGCTGAGCAGTGACAGAGTGACAAACACCTCCTCCGAGGCCCCGTTCCCCAACGCCAGCGCCAGCCTCCCCACCTCGTCTGGGAACAGGACGCACAAGGCCAGGTACCAGGTGGCCCCCCCGCCCTGTCCAGGGGCTCTGGGGTGGGGGTCGTGTAAGCAGGGCCTCACGGGGGGGTGGGGGTGGTCTGGCAGCGAGTTGGGGGTCAACGGCCTGGGTTTAGCATGTCCTCCCTGCGGTTCGCCCCAGTGCTGGGCGCCCACGTGCGGATCTGAGGCCAGTGGGAAGGAGATTCAGGGTCGTGGGGCCACACTCGGGCTGAGTGTGCTACATGATAAGAACGCACGCTCATTACAACCGCCTGTAGCGTTAGGGATGGTTATTGGGGATCAGAGAAGGTGAGCGACGTACTCGGGGTCACAGTGCCTGAGGGTTTGGGATACCTGGGTCCTCAGTCCACATGGTCCTTGCACACATGGCTGCTGGACACGAGCCAGATACCCTAGGCCACCCCCCAAACATGGGTGACTCCATACCAAACCCCCACGGGCCAGAGGGAGACTGGGGGAGGGACCGGTGGGCTCCTCAGCCAGGGCCGGAGCCCAGAATCAGGCCCTAGGACCGGGGCAAGGCCCTCTGCGGGGGCCGTGTGAGCATTCACCTGGGTCAGGCTCCGGAGCCAAGGACTCACCTGGGGACACCTTGGCAGTCCCACCTGGGGACACCTCGGCAGTCCCACCTGGGGATACTGGGACAGGTACACCTGGGGACACCTCGGCAGTCATACCTGGGGATACCTTGGCAGTCGCACCTGGGGACACTTTAGCCGTTACACCTGGGGACACTTCAGCAGTCACACCTGGGGACACCTTAGCAATCACACCTGGGGATACTTCAGCCGTTACACCTGGGGACACCTGGGCAGTCACACCTGGGGACACTTCAGCCGTTATACCAGGGGACACTTGGACAATGACACCTGGCAATGCCTGGACAGTGATGGTTGGCCCTGGAGCGGCCAGAGGCCAGGAGCCTCTGTGGGTATCAGGGGTAGCTGGGGAAGGGGTGCCCTCAGGCCTGCCACCATCCTTACTGGAGGACAATCCCTGGTGGCAGGCCCCCCGGGTGGACGGCCACCCCGAAGTGTTCCCCTCGAAGTTCCCCTGGAAGCTCACGGGGCGGCGAGGCTGGTGGCGTCGACGGGTCAGGCTCGGCAGCGGCTGCCGGTAGGGGCAGCGAGGAGGGATGGGCAGCTGGGCTTGTCTTGTCTTGCGTTCTGAGGACCCACCCAAACCCCTCGGTTTTAAACAACAAACGTGACTAGAGCCCCAGCCAGGGCTGGGGTGCGGAGGTGGGCGTCCTTGGGAGCTCAGGGGCAGGAAGACTCGGGCTTGTCTCTCGAGGGGATGCGGTCAGGGCAAGAGCGGCGGGCGGCCCCTACCGGCCGAGGGCCCGCGCGGTCGGCCTGCCCTTCTCGAGCTGC
>NW_011888938.1:2016999-2019005 GCF_000151845.1 Pteropus vampyrus
GAGGGGCGTGGGCTGGGTCTTTTCATCTCTTTTGTTTTTGGGGAGAATTTAAAGCTGTTGAAAGGAGGGTGGGGGGCCCTATCATCGCCATTCAGTGCTTTCCAAATCCAGCGTCGGGGAGCAGTGATCTTCCAGCCCGAGGCCCCTCCCCCCCACACCCCCCTGCTCCGGGAGCTGGGTGCTCTCCCGGGTTTCCGTGGGTGACGGGGTCTGGGGGCGGGGCCCTTGTTAAGTTTCCTCTCATCTTTAAGGAGGGGCCGGGACCTTCCTTTTCCCTCGGAAAGCTGTGAAAAGGCCACCAGGTGTGGCATCCAGCGGGCTTTGGGCAGCTGTGAAAGCAGCGGCCGGGTCGCCACCTGCCTGGCCACCCTCTGTGCCTTCCCCTTCCTCCCCCCCGCCCCCCATCCGCCCCGCTCATGGCCACCGTAGCGCAGTCGCTATGCGGGCCTCAGCTAGGTCCCAGCTCTCACGGCAGGACGGGCCTTCACGGGACTGTTCGCAGGGCGATAAGGTGTAAAAGTGATTCTCCTCCCCTTGGGAAATTCCGGAAGCTGGAATCTAAAGCGTCTTCGCACTGGAACGAGCCCCCTGCGGCCTTGTCTGTGCCGGCAGCAGAGCTGACGCCTGTGCGCTTCGCTGCCACCCTCTTCCGGCTGTGGCCCCTGGGCCCGGACGGAGCGGGAGTCGGGGCTGGTGCTCAGTGCCAAGGGGGTCGAGGCCTGGATGACCTGCCGGCAGCCGGGCCGTCACGCCACGTCCCCTCCTCTGGCTCTGGGGGTCACGGGACTCCGTGGGTGCCCCCCCAAGCCGGACTGCCCGTGTCTCAGGCCTCAGGCCCTGCCGCGAAGCCACTTCCTTCCTCCCCTGCTGAGTCCCCAACGAGCCTGCACATCGGATATTGAGGTTGGGCCCAGCACACCGACTGGTTCAAAGCAGCAAACGGGCCTAACAATGGCTGGCTCCGGCTGCCCGAGTTCCGGCCAAGAATCCTGGCCGCTCGCTGGCGGGGAGGCTGCGTGCCTTTCCCGTTGCACGGCAGCCATGGCAGACCTGGGCAGGGGCGTCTGCAGGGGCCACGGCCACGCCCCCCCATGTGCTGTGCCTTTCCATTTCCATCGTCGGCGTTGAATGGCTAGCGTCCCCCTTTGATCAGAATCCTGGCCGAGGGAGGCTGCGGGAGAGGCCGGCACCTTCCCAGCTCATAAGGTGCCTCTTGACATCCCTTCCGGGAGAGGGGTCTGGGGGAGAAGATGCTAGAAGCGAACGGTGGGAAACCCGCATGTGTGGAGGGGTTACGAGGTTGGTGAGCCCCAGATTCTTCACCTGCACCCCACGAAGGAGCTTTGATGGCTGCTATACGATGCGCTTAGACTAAGCCATTGAGATGGGCAAACAGCAGACGTGACATCCCTCCATCCTAAACCCCGCCAGCTGGGGGCGCTCCCTCCCGTTCCCGGTCCTAGACAGTGGGTGCTCTGCCCCTAGCAGGTGGGGTTCCGTCGGGGCTCAGGAGAGGTGTGCTGTCACATAAGAGCACAGCCGCCCCCATGGATGGGCACACACCCTCCGGTGAAAATTCACCGTCGGCGAGCCCTGTGGCTTCTCACGCCTTCTCTGCTTGCCCTTGTGCTCAGGACCAGACCGAAGACCCGCAAGCAAGGCGTGAGCCCAGCGGACATGTACCGGTGGAAACTCTCGTCCCACGAGCCCTGCAGCGCCACCTGCACCACAGGTACTGGTCACAGCTGCTGGCTGCAGGGCCGAACCGCCCACGGGGAGCCTGCCCCCCGATTCCTGATCTGGGAGGTAGCGTGACAACATAGCAGGGGTTGGGGTGTCCTCCCGCTCACGGCATGCTGGACCCCTGCGAGGTCAGCCTCCTGGTGTTATGCAGGCCCCCAAACGCATCTCATCGGTTGTCATGCTTATCACGTCCTTTGGGGAAAAGTAAGAAATCTCAGTTTACTTTTGTTTACAGCAAACGTAGGAAGGAGGAAAGAGACCCA
>NW_011888939.1:0-799 GCF_000151845.1 Pteropus vampyrus
GCCTCTCACAGCCTCAGTTTCTTCGTGCAGACGTGGGGAGAAGCGGAGCCGGCAGCCCGGCTCGGCAGAAGCCCCGTCTCAGGCCCAGGCGCCCCCTCCCTGTCCACTTCCTGCCGCGCATCCGCCAGGGCCCGGACCCGCCTCCCCCCGGCCTCCCCAGGACGGAGGCGTCCGGTCCGTCTCTGCTTCTCTCTGAGCATCTCCCGCACCTGGCATGCCCGAGGTGGTCACCACGTAGGTGAGGGCTGGGTTCCTAGGTGGCCCTGTGGCCACACCCCCACCAAGGGCGCGCCCTTCGGCGCAGGGACCCCTAGACTCCCAGGCACCCTGATCCACGTGGCACTGAAGATGTCACCCCCTCCCGGTGAAAGGAACGTGGAGGCCTGGAGCTGCCGGGCGGAGCGCTGGAAGCAGGCGCTGCAGCCCGTAACTCACCGCCGCTGAATTAATCACCGCGGCAGAGGGATGCCGAGCGTGGCCGTGTCCTGGAGACTGCGTCCAGTTGATGCGCCACTCGGATTTGTTAAAATATTGAACCTGTTAGGAGGAAAACGGAAAAAGCCAGACAGAGCTGTTCAGCCTGGCTAGGGGGCATGTCAGGGGGCAGACGCAATCCGCCAGCCCCGTCTGGCCCAAGATTGATGAGACAGCGGCCTGCAGAGGGGCGGTCTCCCGCGGCCTGCCGTAAACCGGGGAAATACGATACTCTGCACCCCGAGGACTCGCCATGGAAATTAGTGTCCTCAGAGGGTTTTTACAAGGGTCTCGGAAAGCAGGGAGCACCCAGGCAGGAAGAGGC
>NW_011888939.1:2304-3700 GCF_000151845.1 Pteropus vampyrus
GCCACGTCTCTGCCTGTCATTGGCCGGGGTGCTCTGTGTTCAAAATCATAGTGTCGTTTTGCCACCTAATCAAAGCTTTGGGGCCGTTCCGTGTCGACAAGTACATTCCGGTCCATACAGGTGTGCTGCTGTCTGTATGCGGTGTCTGAACACAGAACCCCAAGGTATCTAGTCTCTTCCTAACGAACACAACAAAAACATCGTGGGGAGAAGAGAAACCACCCCACTCACGCACACGGACTCCGAGTGACGCCCGGGTTTGGTCGGCTGCCGGGAGCTCGTGCCAACCCAGGAAGCGCTCGGCCAGGCCACGGCACTTCTCGTGTCAGCCTCCGGAGCCTGACGTCTCATACGTAAGAGGAGGCCAGCGGGCTTTCTCTAAACCTGGAACACACTGAGGACACGTGGAAGCAAACTGGGCAGAGCGCCACGCGCACGAGACCCCCAGCAGCAGCTGGCTAGTAAGGATCAGTGTCGGCGGTAATCACGGGCACGCTGCTGGCCCATGGGAGCCCCTGCCCATGGACGGCCTGGCACCGCAGGGCCCCGGGTGGGGTCGGGAGGGGCCGGGCCTCAGGAAGCCGCCGGTCCATCCCGGGACCCAGCACTAACCAGTAGCCCAAGCGGCCCTGCCTGGCACATAAGGCCCAGCTTGATGCACCTCTGGAGGCCAGGCCCCCCGGCCGTCCCATAGGGTGCTGTCAGTACATTCTAAGCTCTCTGCTCTCATCCCCAAGCTCTGTCTCTGCCTTCACTGGTGGGACTGTGAGCCCTTGGACGGAGGTGGGGTCTGCCTCCTTGGACCCTCGGCCTGGGCTCAGTCAGGCCTGTGTTTTAAAGACAGCCGGGCAAGGCCGGTCCTGGAACCCCCAGTGGGCATAGCTAAGCCCTCGAGTCCCACAGCCGCCAAGACGGTCCATCGGCAGGCAAGATCGGGTCACCTGGAGCCTGAGGCCCAGGCCACCAGACGGGGGGTTGGGGGGAACTTCTCTGAGCCCTTGGGGAACAGAATCGGACCAACTCAGGGCAGGGCTGGGCCCCCACCAGCCCCTGACCCCTTCCCAAAGGCCATCGCCAAGGTCAGAAGATGGTGGTGGCCTGACACACTGGGGACAGAGACCCCGCCCGCCCCCACAGCCCTCCCTGGCCTGTGCCAGAGCCATCACCCGGTGCCTGCAGCACGGAGCCTGCCTGGTGGCCATTGAAGTCGGGGAGGGACAGAGCTGACCCTTGTCCCTTCCAGTCCCCACCCAGTGTCCTTATTTCCACCCCAACAATCTCCCTCTCAGATGCCCCCAGCTCACCTTTCCCTCCAAGGACAGTTCTTCGGCAGGTGCCGTTGTCCAAGCCGTCGGGATGAGTTTGCGCCTGGCGCCTCGTGTCAGTGACAAGGCTC
>NW_011888939.1:4670-12068 GCF_000151845.1 Pteropus vampyrus
ACCCGCCTGTGCCAGGAGGCTGACGCAGGAGTCACCAGGTGGACTTCAAGCCCTCTGTGTGAGGTCAGGGGCTTTGTCCCAGGTCCGTCCCCAGGGGAGACCTCAGCCCCGGTTCTCAGGGTCAGTGCCCTGGCGAGGTCGCCCGCCCCGCTGGCTTCCTCCCTGGTCCTGGGGCGGGCGCTCCCACTGCCTTGGGTGCCTGGAGCGGGGACGGCGGGGCTGCTGCTCCCCCGGCCTCCACCCCGCATTTCCCTTCGCCCCACGCCTTTGCAAGTGGTCCCTTCCCAAAGCTTCTCGGGTGAGCCACCTGTCCTCCGACAGGATGCCGACTGACATGGGATGGGTGCTGGGAGGGCCCCAGCAAGTGGCGATGTCGTGGGTCAGGGCACAGTGGCAGGAGGACCAGGCACAGGAGGGAGCGGCGGCCAGAACCAGAACCAGAACCAAGAAGTGGGAGCGGGAGCGTCGGAGGAGAGGCTGGGGGGAGCCGGGTCGGATGGGGCAGACACGGGAGCACAAATAAAGCAGTTTCGACTTTATCTCCCAAGGGCCGAAAGCCACTGGCGCACGTTCTGAACGGAGGCGGAGCTCGCCCCCGATGGTGGCCTCTTGTCCACAGACAGGAAGTTCCCTCAGCCGCCTTCGAGCCCAAGGACCCGCCCCGCCTGGCCCCTTCGTGGGTCCTCATTCCAGCCGGAAGCAGTCGGCCACCCCAGGCCAGCCGGGCAGCCCACGGTACACGAACCAGCCGGGCGGGCACCAGGAGCCGGGAGGACGAGCCGCCCATCAGCGCGTGGCATGTCCCCAGAGGAGAGCACTCGGGACCCCGCGTGGGCCGGCTGGCAGTGAGCCGCGCCCCGGCCATCGCGTTTCCCACAAACGGGGCCAGCAGGCCGACTGAGGTGTGCTGCCTTCTTGGGGTACACTCTCATCTCGGCAGTCTGCGGGTGGGGGAGCCTGCGGCCTCTGGGCATGGTGCCACCTGGAGAAATGGGCTTGGAGTGACCAGCCTGAGTCGGAGCCGGGATAGAGGGACGGGGCCTCCGGGCACAGCCCTCCCCGACCCCCGCCGGCCGTAAGATTACAGGTGGACCCAGGGCCCCGGGATCCTCGAATTCCTCTTCTGCACCCCAAAACATTCACCCACCCTCGAACACATCTGCTCATCTCCACTGGCCCTGCCCCTCAAACACCAAGCTATCCGTCCACTCACTTGTCCACTCACTCCATGCTCACTCGACGCTCTAAGCCCGGGTCCCGTGCTCAGCACCGCGTGGGCAATGTTCGTGGTCTCGGCCCTCAGGGCACTTGCCACCTGCATCTGTAAGTCAGAGGATGGCCGTGGCCAGGCCCTGGCAGCCCCCCCGTCCTGTCAGAGTGTAACCGTGACTGCTGGGGGCCGAGCACCCTTCCTATGCCAGACGACCCGCGTCTACTAAACCCCATTTTACAGAAGCAGAAGCCGAGGCGCCGAGGGGGTGCACACCGACCTGCTGCTGGCCGCTGGCAGGCAGAAAATGGCCCGTGGGCCTCCCCAGGCATGTCGCCGGGTCCAGGAGTTTGGGGGGCGGGCTGTGCCACCCACGGCATGTCCTGAGAAGCAGGTCCAGACGGCCCAGGGAGCGTGGGCCGGGGCCCCCGTGCACACCTGAGTCACCCCACACCCCCCGTGGCACCCCCTCTCGGGAGCTGCAGACCCTTTCAGAAGCTGTTGAAACTAGTCCCCGGCCACCCCCCGCCCCCAAACCCCCAAACACACAAGGTTCTGCCCCAGTCCCGGGGCCTTTATTGGTCGGGCCCCCGGAAGCCCCAGGCGCAGACGGGGGGTGGGGGCATGGCACCCAGCCGGCCGTGGGGAACCAGGGGGCGGTCGGTGTGATAAGATGGTGGCGTGCGTACGTGGCGGGCGTGGGCTGGAAGGAGCACTGCCAGACGAACTGCGTGACACTTTGTTAAATCTGAATTTCACACAAACAATGAATAATTAATTCTGCCAGTGTAAGCGAGTCCCGATTATTGCAGAGAACACATTTGTATGAAAAAATTATTTGTTGTCGTCTTTCTGAAATTCAGATTTAACTGGGCGCCCCATTTTGTGCTTTTTGGGTTTTCTTTTTTTTTTTTTTTTTTTTTGCTAAATCTGGCAGCCGTAGTAGGAAAGGAGAGTGTGTAATCGAGGGTGCATTTTAATGTTACCCAAACTCCGAGCCTGGTTTTCCGGCAATATTTCTTAACCGAGATTAAGAAAACACTGAAAACTTGGCCACATTTAAATCTGCACATAACTGACAAGTAAGAAAATGCTGGAACGTGTAAATCGCCTCTCCAGAAACCTGAAAAGCTCCCCAAACACGCTGGATGCGAGGGGCGAAGTGTGCGCTCCGAGCAGCCCGCTCCCGGCAGAAGCCCGGGTTTTTGCAAAAGCACTTAGCTCAGTTCCTGTCTCTTCCCGAGACGAGACGCAGCTGGGCTCTCAGTTCCCAGGCTTGCGAGGCATCAGTCACTTGCTGTCAGCGGCCCACAGAGATCACGCACGTCCTTTCTCGTGCAGCCTGCAGCTGCGGTGCACGTGGGACTCACAGCCCTCGCAAACCGGCAGCGTCTGAAGAACAAATTCGGAGACACGGCAGGCAAACCAGGACTTCAGATGGCGATCCTACGCCCGCAGCCCTCAGCCACCCCACCCACCCCAGACTCCCGTTACCCCCAGCGGTAATGACAGACGGGGTGCCTGCTGAGGTCTGAAAACACCTTCTCCCTGGCAGGAAAGGGTCTGCAAGATTTTCGTGCCTGGGTGCGTCTTCTGAAATCCTTCCGACGAGCCTTTGAGAACTCAGAGTGAGATGGAGTTTTCTGACTTGTCCTCACTCTTCCCCGTCTCGGCTTCCTCTTCCCTCCCCCCAGCTCCGTCTTCTCTTTCTTTGGCCTGCACACTGGGTTTCTGGGGTGTGATGGACTTGGGGGACAGGCCCCCGCCATGGAACCCGGCTATTCCAGAGGCTGTGAGCGGACCTGCCCGTGTAGGGCCCAGCCGCAGGAAGAGCTTGATGTGATGGCCGGACGGCCAGGGCCACTCCGGAGACCCGCCCCAGGGACTTGCGTGGGCACCCCGACCGTGCGCAGGTACCCCAGGGCGCTAGCTGCCTGGACCGGAGATGGGCGGAAGGCAGCTCAGTGCAGCTGTCCCCAGCCCCGCCCCAAAGACGCACTCCCTCCAAGACGATCTGGGGAAACCTGGCTCGTGGGGCCCGTGCCAGCAGGGCGTTCATTCGGCAGGACTCTGGTCCTTGTCCCCCGGTCCCCGAGTGGGAACACGGCACCACCGGTGAGCCCTGCCTCTGTCTTGTGAAGAGAGAACAGGATCGTAGCAGGAATTAACCTGCTTCGAAACGCAAACGGGCTGCGGTGCCCCAGGCTCCCGCCGGGAGGGGGCGGTGGTGGCCCAGGAGGGCCAGAGGCGGGGGTGGGGGGGCGCGGGGTGACGCCACCGCGGAGGCGTGTGCCCGGAGAAGCACATGCTATTCGATCATGTCATCCTAAGTGTTGGCCAGCGGTGCATGGAACAGTGAGTCATGACGGGATAGATGGCTGGGGTCAGCCTGGCCGTGCTGCAGCTGCCCCGCCCGGGCCGGACCAGGACCAGGAGCCCTTGGACCATCAGCCAAGAGCTGGTAAACACGTCCCCCAGAACGACCGCTTTGCCACCAAGCTGTAGGGCCCAAGGGAAAGCGAAGTCGAGGCAGCCCTCTCGGGAGAGCTGCTTGGCTTGAAAGGGAAATTTAATTTAAGACCAAAGTGTGTTTGGTGTCACGTGAGCTGGTCTTAATTATCATTATACAGTGACCTGAGCCACTGGGACTCTGGAGTGGGGCCCTCGTTTATGGAGTAAGGAAACGTACGGTCCACTTGAGGCTTGAAGAGAGAAAAGTCGGAGGGGAGCCTGTCAACGATCCCTAATTACTCACGATTTTTGCTCCTTCTGGGGCCATTAGTTGGCGGCCAGTTTACTGTCCCCCGGCTGCAGCCCTGTGTCACCCTCTGGATCCAGAGGACCCCGAGAGCCACCAAGTCCTTGCCAGGCATAGTGAGGGACCAGTGCCCTGCTATACCTCACCTGAGTCATCTGTGTGACTTACCATATCCACAGAGCAGGTACTGTCCTACCCATGTCACCGCCAGGAAGCCCAGGCTCTGAGACAGGAGGCAGAGCCCAGGGCAGGTGACGAGGAGACGGCGGGGGTGGCCCACCTGCCCGAGACCCAGGCCATGCATCCCCTTCCGTAAGCTCTCTGAGCCTTTGCTTTGCCATCTACAAATGCGGATAATGATGGTCCCTCCTCCATCAGGTTGCCGTGGGGTTTAAATTAATACACGCAAATAGCCCGGGCCTGGACTCCAAGGCCAGCCACTCACAGCCCCCGGGGTGGGGGAGTCCCAGCCTCTGAGGTGGGCCCTGGAGCCAAAGCGAGGGCAGGTGAGGGTGTCGTGCTGTGCGTCCAGCGTCCCGGGCAGGGATCCCCCTTTCCTGTGGGAGCTCGGCGTCCTGGGCCTTCCGGGGCTGACCCAGGCCAGGCATGGAGGTGGGACCAGATGCCCACCCAGAGAGCCTGGTCCTCGGGTGATCCGGGCAGATGCTGATGACCACAGAGGCTGACGGCTTGCAGGAGGAAGTGGGGACCATCGTGGAGAGAGGGCTCCCCTCCAGGCTGCTACATGGGGTCCTCCCGAGTCTGACCTCTGAGCTCCCGCACGGGGCTCCTGGCGCAGGTGAGCAGGGTCAGGGCGGGCTTCCTGGACGCAGAACTGAGCCCCTGAGGGCCACTGGGTCCTGGCACGTGGCCCGAGGCCTTCCTGGGCAAGGCTTGCCAAGGTAAGCAGGACACCATGTAACTTCTGTGCTGCTGGGAGGTCCAGCCCAGCGGGGACTTCTGAGTTTCAGGGTGTCCCAACGTGGACACCTCCATCCACCCAGAGATGCCTGAGAAGCTCCGTCTTTCACAGTCCCTGAGCGAAGGCCAGAGGACATTAGGACCCCCAAAATACGGCCGGGAGCCCCATAACCAGCCTCCCCTCCTCCAGGACAGACAAGTGCACTGGCAGCCAACACCATCGTCACAGGCACCAGGCGCCCCTCATCTTAATGGACAGGAGGAATTCTTGTAGCAATAAAAATAGATTCAATAAACAAGACAGAGAAACTATAAAAAAAAAAACCAAGGTAGTGAATATTCATTGATGCTCTCCGAGAGATCGCTGAGACAGTGTGTCAGAAACAGATTAAAACACGCACACCTGTGCACACACACACACACACACACACACACACACCGTGAGCACACCCGTGCCCATCGCACCCGCAGGCCCACGTGCACCCTCAGCAGCAGCCCCGCTGCCCTCTCTGCTGCCCAGACGCACCGTGGAACCCCTTGTCCTGGAGGCGGGGGGCCTCCCACGACTGTAGCTGCAGAATATGATGCCCAGAACCTTCCTGACACCACTTCCTTCCCACTGGGTCACACCAGGCTGACAAGACAGCCCCTGTGGTGCAGCCCGGAGCGTGCAGTGGTGCAGCGGCTGGGAGGCCTGGGCAGCTGTGGGCCGCAGGCCGCGCCTGCCGTGGGCTGGGCTGGGCCCTGGAAGAGGACTTGTGCCAGTTCCTTCAGCAGAGGGAGCGGCCGACAGCTCCACCAGCGGCCTGGCTTCCGGGGCGCCGGGCTCCCTGAGGCACTCACCCCGGAGCCTGAATCACAGGAGGAGAAGGGGACCACGTGGGCCCTGCCGGCAGAGGCCCGGCTTCCGCTGCCCGGCAGCAGGGCGTCTGCGGTGACCGCTTTCGTCCACTCCACAGAGCTGAGACGCGGGCCTCCACTGCGTGAGTCCGGGGTGGGCACCAGCTAGGGAAGCGGCTGCGGCCTCCCGAAGGCCGGAGACCAGCAGGGGACCACGGGCCCACGCCATCACTCCAGGTGCAGCGCTCAAGGACTCTGAGAGGCCGCAGGAGCTCTGGCTGCGCCCAGGGAAGGCCGGCTGGGGGACTTTACCCTGAGGCAGTAGGGAGCCACAGAGGGTGTTGGAGCAGGGGAGCGACCGTCCAAAGTGCACGGGACACCATGGGGGGCAGGGTGGGGGCAGGGACCGCTATGGGGTGAAGGTGGGCTTGGTCTGGAGGGCGTGACCCGGGGGCAGCCGTTCCCTGGAGAGCTCTCGTGGGGGTGCCGAGGGCTCCTGCTGGGCCTCTCTGGGGTGAGCTGGGGCCTGGTGGTGGAGGGTCGTGACTCAGGGAGCAGTGGCATTTCACCAGGTCCAGGGGACCAGCTCGACCCTCCCAGACTCAGCACCTGGACAGGAGGGGAGCGGCCGACAGCTCCACCAGCGGCCTGGCTTCCGGGGCGCCGGGCTCCCTGAGGCACTCACCCCGGAGCCTGAATCACAGGAGGAGAAGGGGACCACGTGGGCCCTGCCGGCGGAGGCCCGGCTTCCGCTGCCCGGCAGCAGGGCGTCTGCGGTGACCGCTTTCGTCCACTCCACAGAGCTGAGACGCGGGCCTCCACTGCGTGAGTCCGGGGTGGGCACCAGCTAGGGAAGCGGCTGCGGCCTCCCGAAGGCCGGAGACCAGCAGGGGACCACGGGCCCACGCCATCACTCCAGGTGCAGCGCTCAAGGACTCTGAGAGGCCGCAGGAGCTCTGGCTGCGCCCAGGGAAGGCCGGCTGGGGGACTTTACCCTGAGGCAGTAGGGAGCCACAGAGGGTGTTGGAGCAGGGGAGCGACCGTCCAAAGTGCACGGGACACCATGGGGAGGCAGGCTGGGGGCAGGGACCGCTATGGGGTGAAGGTGGGCTTGGCCTGGAGGGCGTGACCCGGGGGCAGCCGTTCCCTGGAGAGCTCTCGTGGGGGTGCCGAGGGCTCCTGCTGGGCCTCTCTGGGGTGAGCTGGGGCCTGGTGGTGGAGGGTCGTGACTCAGGGAGCAGTGGCATTTCACCAGGGCCAGGGGACCAGCCCAACCCTCCCAGACTCAGCACCTGGACAGGAGGCCTCACCTGGGGACAGGTGGGCCAGCCGATCCGTCTGCCCCCGAGCCCTGACTCGGTCTGTCTTCGGCACCTCACGGCCTTTCCCCCAGCCCCCCGACACTCTCCCACGGGAGGCCTCCCCGGAGACTTGCCCCAGGCAGAGCTCCAGGCTTTGGGACTTCCTGCTGCCTTCTGTCTACATCCTTAGGCCCCACTCTGCGAATCCAGCAAAACCAGCTGGGGCCGCTACCCCTCCAAGAATGGGGCTCCCCCGCCCTTCCCCAGGCGTGGGTCTGGGGGTGGAACCTCAGGCGCCTGGTAGCACAAGGCCCGGCCATCCGGCACAGGGCTTCCCACGCTATCCAGCCTCCTCGGGCCAGAACCAG
>NW_011888939.1:13968-17200 GCF_000151845.1 Pteropus vampyrus
AAGGACCTGGAATAGTCAAAATGATTTTAGGGAAGAAAAATCAAAGATAGTGGACTTACCTGATCCAGCCTCAAGACTTATTTTTAAGTTACAGTAATCAAGACAGAGAGGGACCGATGCAGAGACAGACGGATCAATGGCACAGAACAGAAATCCCAGACTTAGATCAGACACAAGACCGCCTTCTACAAAAAGATATTAAATGCGATGGAGAAAGGATAATCTTTTCAACAAGTGGCATTGACACAGTTGGCTATCGACAGGAAGAAAAAAATTAAGTCCCTACCTCACACCATTCACAAAAATTCGGGGGAATTAAAGAGTTAAACGTTTTAATACATACACTAGACACATTTCAGAAGGAAAAAGTCAAGTGTGTTTTTATGTCCTTTGGGGAAGGAAAACCTGTGGGGTAAAACACAAAATCTGGAAGCCATACGAACATAATGGTCATATTTTATGTGTAAAACTAGTTTACATCTTCTATTTAACCAAAGATGCTATTTTAAAAATGCAAAGGACAAGTAACAGACTGGGAGAAAATATTTGCAACCCTTAAAATAAACAAGGAATTACTATTTAGGAAATAGGAAGAGTCCTTGCAGGTAAACAAGGAAATTATGGCAAACCCAATAGAAAAATAAGCAAAAAGTCGTAAACGGGCAACTCAGAGGAGGGAAATACAATTAGCGTCACTCAGAGAAATTCGGATTAAAGTAGCGAGACGGTTTGTCTCGAAACTAACACAAATTTAGGGTAGTGGAACTACCCAGTGCTGGCTACACCGCTCATCGGCGCCGAATCTCCGCTTCAGCGCTGTCCCAAAGGGGCGCTGCTGTCCCCAGGGTGGACCCTGTGTCGACATGCTCAGATGCTCCATCGAAGGTGAGCCGAGCCTGCCCCCGGGTAGCACAGCCCGCCCCTTGGGCAGGGGGAAGGGGTGGCGGGTCGCGAGGGGGCGGGGGAGACCGCTCCGCCCTGCGTGAGCTTTGCACGCTCAGAGAGAGGACGGCGGCGATTCTCACGGAGGTCGGGAGGCTGACGCAGGCGGGAACGAGGCAGACGTTAGTCCCACCAGGTCGGCGGAATCGGACACCTGTGTGCCGATGAGCACGGAAGGTCCTGTGTGCCTGGCCGGGGTGCCCACGGGCGGGGCGGGCGCCGGCCCTGGCCAGTAGCTGCTCTGCCTCTGACGTCTGAGCCGGCCGAGGGCACGGCCTCCCTGGAGCTCTGAGTGGGAAGATTCTCAAGGACAAATTTAATTTATTTCTGTTTCCCACAGAGCAAAGAGCCTGTCACTCTCAGCAGAAAGCGTGATTGCTGTCGTCAGCGCCTCTGCCGGGATGCGGGACACCTGCCGAGGGCTCTCGGCCGGGCCTGCGGCTCTCCAGCCGGCCGGGATTTACGTAGCTCCTCCTGGACGCGCCACCGAGCTGCTCACGTCTGAGACGTGCCGGCATGGCTGCTCCTGCGGGCGGCAGGGGCTCTGGCCAGAGAGGCCACAGGGGAGGAGGACACTCCAGCACGGCTGGCCTGTGCCAGAGAAGCCTCCTCCCATGCAGGGAAGAAGTTGGGGGGTGGGAAGGGGGTGGAGAGAGCACGTAAAACATCGTGGAAGGGGAGCCGATTTGCCTCTCTCCTGAGTGTGTGTCCTGAACCCCTGACGTCCTGGAGCCCTGGGTCCCCCATCCTGTGAGGCAAGGAGCCCCCAGTTCTGCCTTCACACCGTCTCCCTGCCACCCCTGGGCTCAGGTCCTCAGGACGCCCAGGCCAGCTCCCTAGTGTCATTTCTTCACTGGCCTCTTCTAGTTGCTGCCCCTAGACCAGCCAGCCCCTGGACGTCCCTGGAGCAGGGCCCAGAGTGTGGCTCCTTCCCCCACGGTGACCTTGTACTTCCTCCCTAAATGCCCGGAGTCCCCATCTGCCCCCACCTGCCACTCCCGCCCTTCCGCCCGCTCCCTGCAGTGGGTCACACTCAGCCTTCACCCTGTCCCTCTTTCCTTCAGCCGGCTGGTGCTGTTCCTGACCCCACGTGGGTGCCCCACGCCCGCCCCGCCCCCCACGCGCCCTGGAGTGCCCCTGGATCCAGGGCCTGGCCATCGTCCCTCCCTGCCCCACCTGCTGGAACCTTCCGCTCCCCCGGTGTCTGCAGTGGGCAGCGTTGAGGGGCAGCACAGCACCTGGGCTCCTGGCCTCTCTGAGTTTGCCTTTCTTCCTGTGAAACAGGGCGGCCGGGACGGCCAAGCAAGGGCCCTGGCTCAAGAGCAGTGTTGCTTAGCCGCTGTCGGGAAAGGCGTCCTGGGGACAGACTTCTGGGCAGACCCAGGAGCGAGGTCCACTCGGCCACTCAGCCTACAGTCTGGGGCGGGCGGCAGGGGGGGCCGGCTCCCCCAGGCCGGCCCCCCAGCCCCAGCCCCACCACCCCACCTCCTGCCTGCCTCTGGGGACACACTCTCAGGGGCAGAAAGACGACAGGAACACGCAGAAGGCCCCAGGCTCCGAGTGGAGACCTTTTTGCAGCTGCAGCTCCTTCTTGGGGAGTCACGGTGTTGGACCCTAAGGTCATCGAGGTCCCCTGCAGTTCTCCAATCCTCCGACTCACCTACAACCCATTCCCCACTGTGCGTCCCCTTGAATACAGGGGGGCAGAGCACTCCCTCCTCCCTGGGCAGCCGGGGAGTCTTCCCAGGCAACTTTGTCCAGCCCGGCTCTGGAGTGAGTGTCGATGGCTTGTCTGTCTCTGAAGTGACCCCCGTGTGCCCAGCTCCCCGTTCCCAGTGCCCACAGACCTTCCTCTCTGGGGCCCCCAGTGCTGACCTTGACCTCAGCAGGACACTGCTGGCACCGCCTGGAAAGCCCTGAGCCTGAGCCCACTGCAGAGGCCAGTGCCGTGGGCACGCCTCCCAGGGACCCCCACTCACCACCAGCAGCACCGTGAGAATCTTCCCACGCAGAGCTCCAGGGAGGCCGCGCCCTCGGCCGGCTCAGACGTCAGCGGCTGTCCGGGCGGGTGCGGGCCCCCGGGTCAGCGGCCGTGACCCACGGCGGCTCCAGGCAGCGTGTGCTCTTTCTGGTCACGGGGTTTTTCTCCCTCCGTGACGCAGGAAGCTGCTCTGATTCAGTCACCGTGTCTCACCACCTCTCACGGGCTGCAGCTAAGCAGAAACCTTTTTCCTGGTTTCGAGGCGTCGTCGGCTTTTAGAAAAGCACCCTCTTCTGGACTGCAGGCCCT
>NW_011888939.1:18421-22841 GCF_000151845.1 Pteropus vampyrus
AGGCCTAAGAAAGTGCCACACGCTCGCACGGGGCCTGCTCGGCCACCCTTGCCCGGGCCCCGCCCCACACTGCGGCCTCTGTGGTGGTGCTCGCCAGTCCCCTGCCTGAAGTCGCCCCACCAGCAGTGGGGCAGCTGGGACTCGACCTCCCCCTGTTCTCGAGCTCAACCCCCACTCACGGGGCAGTCACCCTGAGTCATGGGGCACTGTGGGAACCCGGGCGGCCACCTCCCCCAGGCGTCCCTGAAGCTCTGGGCCTTTGGATGAAGCTCTAGGCCTGCGAGCAACGTCAGGACCAACCCCATCCCCGCCAGCCTTGTCCATCCATTCCCCAATCTCTCCAACGGTGAAATTTCTCCATCGATCCCCACATGAGATCGGTTTGGGGTGACCCACTCCCCACTCCTCCGTCAACTGCTGCTCAGAGATGACACCGCTGCAGGGTGGGAGCCCCAGCCACGAGGGACACGACGGGACGTGGCCGGGAGACAGGCTGGGGCTGGTCCCTGCCGTGTGGGCGGGCTCCAGGCAGCCACCAAGGACAAGGCCAGCAGTGAGTGGCCGGCGTCTGTTCCAGGTGTGGGCACGGGGATGCCTAGATCTTGGAGAGTCTCTTCTAAAGAGACCTCCGTCCTCAGCTCACCGTCCCCCGCCCCCCATAGGCTGACGGTGGGGCCAAAGGAGGCCGCAGACCCTCAGGAGCCCCAGTGAGCCAATCGCCTTCGTCCAGAGTAGGGCCGAGGGCCAGGTAAGGGCCCGCCGGACCTGAGGGGCTCTGAGTGCCAGGTGGCCTGTGGGGCCACACGCAGATGGGGAGAGGAGGGAGGAGGACGGACAGGAGCCCGGGCGAGCAGGGATGACAGAGCCACACAGCTCAGGCGGGGGTGGGGAGGTACGTCGCCAGGGCCAGCTCCTGGCCCCAGAGGCTGAGCGTCCCACGCCCTGGAGCCTCTCAGTGACCCCGTCCTCCCAGAGGCTCTCCCATGCTCCCCTTTGCCCTTCCCTCCCGCCTTCCAAGGAGGCTGAGCGGAAGGCCCCCCCTCCTGGAATTCAGGGCTCAGCTCCCAGGAGATGGGACGGAGGAGAAGGGAGACGGGGAGAGGGGGAGAGGGAAAAAGAAGGGAAGGGGGGCAGCTCTGCAAACGCCGCCCCCACGCCGCCCCCACGCCGCCGACCGGGCGAGAATACGCGCGAATCGATCAGCCGGTCTGCGGTCTGCTGGCTTCCGGCCCCCTCCGCTCTCTTCAGGCTGGCGTCCGGGAAATTCGTCACACCAGGCTTTTAGGCACGTTTCTGATCTGGCCGTGTGGGAACCACCCCCAGGCCCTAGGCACACACAGCTGCTCATGAGCACTCCAGACGACCCAGTGGGTCGCAGCCCCTCCAGTGTCCCTCTGCAGAAGCCACCGTGTTCGAGCTCTGTCCCCCAGGGCCGCCACGGGCAGTGCTGGCCGCTAGTGGAGCCGCACTCAGGCTCCCGACAAACCCAGCGGAGAGACTGGGGCAGAGGCGGAGCCCCGAGCGCGCCTGAAGACGGAGCTCCAGCCGGGACTGAAGGGGGACGGCACGGCCGAGCCCCGGCCCAGGAGCAGGGCTTTGGGGAGAGGAGCGGGCCAGCCCGGGGGACGACGGCGCCCCCTCTCCTGTGCATCTCCCTCTCCAGAGCCGCTGTGGTGCCCCCCACCTCCAGGATGGAACGACAAGGTGGCCCCAGGCAGAGGCCCAGGTCACCAGCGCACACGCTCCACAAGAACAAGGGGTGGGGAGTGTGCGTCTGAAACAGCCGTGCTTTCGGAAGCAAAGCTCCGAGACGTTGGACAGCGTCCCTCTGCTCCGGACCCCCATCTGTGCACAGCCCCGGCAATTTCTGAAGTGACACACGCCCTGCCCTCTCTCCGTTCCACACCAGAGAAGCAAAGCTTCAGAGAGACGTGTGACCGACGGCCTCGACGTCCGCAGGCTGCATCCTGGCGTCCGGCACGCAACATTGTGCAGTGAAGTCCCTAACGCTAGAGATGGAGGGATAAAACGCCCTGTGGAAACTCCCAGACGGCCCCACGCGCTGGACTCCGAATGTCCTCCAAGGACCCACTCTCCCCTCTCCCCCCTGCCCCTTATGGGGGTGTCCTCACCCCCATTGTGCAGACGCAAAAACTGAGGCCACGAGGCTTGAGCCCAGATCCAGGGCTGACCCGGCAGCAGCCCCAGAGCCTGGTCCTCGGCCGCCGACACTCTCGGTAAAGATGCAGGGTCCTGGCAAAAGCTGCCACTGCCAGCCCACCCAGCCCATGGCTGGTTCGGCCAGCATCTTCTCAAGGTTGACGGGTGTCAAGTTCAGGCTCTCTTTGCTCCCTGAGCCCCAAGAAAACCCGTCTCTCACCCTCCCTGCTGACCACTCAGTGGCTCAGCCTCGGTGTCCACCCAAAATGGCCCATTCAGGCACAGATGTCCCCGGGGGTGTCTCGCAGAGACCTGGATGGCTCAGCTCCCAGAGGGGCAGCAGCTGAGAAACACCGGGGAGACCCACACAGATCTGGGGTGCATGGAAGCCGTGGCGGAGGAGAGGAGAGGTTCACGGGCACTGTGTGTACCCCGAACCTGCCTCCACCTCGGGTGCCTCGCTGGCCCCAGGCAGCTCAGCCTGCTAGCCACGCGCGCCTCTGCAGGGGCCACGGGAGGGAGCTGCACGTGCCACCTCTGCGTGGCCTCCGCGTGGGTGGAGTCTGTGCAGACGGCTGTGACAAGACGCTGTAGACTGGGTGGTTCACCAACAGGACACTGTTCGCCACATCTCTGGAGGCTAGACGTCCGAGATCGGGCTGACAGCGAGCTTGGGCTCCAGGTCGCAGGGGGCCGACCTCTCCCTGTGTCCTTGCCAGGAGGAAAGGGTGCTGGTCCCAGGCACGAGGCTCCACCCTCATGACCTGATCCCATCTCAAAGGCCCCACCTCCCGACACCATCACCATGAGGGTTAGATTTCAGCCTATGAATTCAGGGGACACTCACCCCGTCCACAACAGGCAGGGTGGGTGTCTCTGCTGCCTTTGCCAATACCGGGTATGGAAGGGATGGCCTGGGGCAGAGAAACGACAGCACGGGGTGGACGGCGGGGCCCCCCTGGGCTGCACACACAAGAAGCCTACAAAAGCTCGCGTAAGAAGGAGCAGTCAGGACTTGGGGTCTCGTGGAACCCCAGGACGGCCCGCCCGCAGCCCCGAGAATCCCAGCAGCCTTCCACCTCAGCTCCACAATCTTCTCCCAAGAAGCGGAGTGGGACGAGAGAGGCAACCTGGCCCCAGGAAGGGCCCACGGGGCCTCGGCCACATCCTGCCCAGTCACCAGGACGGAGAAGCCTTCGGCCGGGGAGCCGGGCTGCGGCGCATGCCCAGCTGGCGTGTGTGTTCTTCCAGCTCCTGAGCTGAGTTAGGGGCCCCTCCAGGCAATAGAGTGCAGGAGAAAGCAGACAGAGGGGCTGGGTCCAACCTTCCCTCCACCTCCACCTGGCAGGTGCCGGAACCCAGCTCACCTGGTAGGGGGAGGGGCACAGGTGTGCGAGCAGGGTGCTCTTAGCACACAGGAGATGGCGCAGAAAACTCTCGTTTGGGCCTCACGACCTCCAGGAGTCACGGGGGGATGCCGACAGCACCCCGCTCCTCACACGGGCAGACCAGGGCCCGGGGAGCTCAGGGCAGCCCCCCACCCCCGGCCAGTCGGGAGCAAGACCAATCTCTCGGTGCACAGCGAGCTCTTGGGTCCAATGGCAGTGACAGGGTGTCCCATGGAGGGGGCAGGAGCGAGCCAGCGCTCCAGCCCCCGGGGGCCGCATCGGCTCTGTGACCAATCTGTCTCGCCCACGGGGCTTTTCAGATGCAGCTGCAGCCGCGGCACCGCTCTGCAGAGACCGGTTTCCCTCGGGGATGACTTGCAACGGAGCAAATGCAGTGTGCCCCGGAGAGCGGCTGTCACAGCGGGCAAAGGGCCCTGGCAGATTCCAGGTCTCTCTCCCCGCCTGCCTGCACGGCTGAGGCTGCGGAGAGGCCGACCCACGCGCCTCCTCCGGCCGGCCCCTTGTGCAGGAAATGGGCCAACTGCCCCGCTGAGATAATGGCGCTGGGACACAAAGCACCTCCCCGGTCATCCAGGTCACTGTCCTCGGACCTGTGCCAGCCCCCACCTCCCAGCCCTGCCCCGTGACAGGCCAGAGGAGGCCGGGGTCCCCGGAAGTGCACACCGACCTTCACACAGGTGAAGCCTTAGTGCCACCTTCTCACGAAGTTACAGGCATAGCTGTCCATCCAGCTACACCCCGGAGTGCGTGCGCACGCACACACACACACACACACACACACACACACACACACACTGCACACAGAAGCATGGACATGCGTGCGCACACGCAATCCAATCCACATATGTGCT
>NW_011888939.1:22891-26924 GCF_000151845.1 Pteropus vampyrus
CCAGGGTCCCCGGAAGTGCACACCGACCTTCACACAGGTGAAAAGCCTTAGTGCCACCTTCTCACGAAGTTACAGGCATAGCTGTCCATCCAGCTACACCCCAGAGTGAGCACGCACACACACACACACACACACACACACACACACACACACACTGCACACAGAAGCACGGACATGCGTGCGCACACACAATCCAATCCACATGTGTGCTTATGCATGTCCACAGGACTACAGAACCCCACAGATGTACCCGTGACATGTATGTGCACACATGTGCACACACGCTGCACACCAAAGGTGCCCATCTCGCGAACATGCATGCTGTTGCACATGCAGTCTGCTGCGGGCCTGTGCCTGCAGAGCTGGCTCTGTTTGGTCCTGGGCCCGACCATCTGGCCGGGCAAGGGGATGAGCTGTGTGAGCAACCTTTGATCAGCATTTGGCAGGTCCAGTGGGGTCTTCACGGGGTTGGGCAGCGGGGGTGGGGGGCAGGCCCACAAACCCTCTGATCAAAGACAGGGCGCTTTGCAGGCTGTCAGCCACTCGGCCAGGCCTGCGTTCCCTGGAGCAATGGTGACACAGGCCCACAGACGCCTATGGATGTCCGCCTTGCTCCCTCTCCCTGTGGCCACCAACACAGGTTCGTGGGGGGCTCCTGATGCCTAATGCCAGGAGCGGGGGACTGCCTCTCCACTTTGCTTATGGGGACAAACTAGAGTCACTGCGAGACTCTGCCCCGGCCCTGTCTCTGCCACATCCCCAACCACGAACGCCCGCCCGCCCCACTGGAACCCAGCCTGGGGTATGTCTGGCAGCACCTTGCCCATCACGAGCTCCGACACTCAGGCCAGCAAAGGGCAGGCCCACCAGCATCAGAGACAGAGCTGCGGGTGGGAGTGAGCTGCCAGCGTCCCCAGCAGCGCCCCAGCTCCCGGCCACGTGGCGAGGGATTCCTGGGACATGATTGCGGGAAAAGCGCCCTGCGGCCCTGTTCTCTGGGGGGGCTGCCCTCGCAGGCTGGTGCTGGCACGAGGAATTGATTCAAGGACATCAGGCTGCCCCGTGAGGCCGGAGACCCGTAATTTCATGAGTTACAGGAGGCGGTGTCAGAGCTCCACCATCATCGTCCCCGAGGACGCCGAGGCCACCGACACTGGTGACTGGCCAGAAGAAGCCTCCATGTCCACCGTGGCCTGCGGACCGCATGCAGCACTCGGCTCTGCCGCAGGCCTCTCGCTGGCCGAGCCGGGGCGCCTGGCTGCGCCTGAGCCGCAAGGGGGTCTGGGGAAAGCTGTCCTGGAATTTCGGCTGGGGAAGGAGGGCTCGCCGTACGGGAATGACCAGGTCATCAAAACACGCTGGCGGCCGCACACAGCAGGTGGCCACCTCGGCCCCGCACAGCCCCGTTCACACTGCCTTATTTCCAGCCGGTGCCGAGAGCCGAGCCCGGGTGGTGACTTGGGTGTCTGCTTAGTCACCATGGTCCGTGGACTAACGCCAGCCCCAGCTGTCTCTGTGTCCTCACTGGCCTCACTGCTGCCTGGTCAGGCCATCCGCTGCCACTTCCTCAGGGCTGGCGGCCTGCACCCGTGTTGGGCATCTACTCCCGTACTGCTCAGCACTGGTGCTGAGAGCAGCTGGATCTGCCCGGGCACCGTGAGAAGAAGGGGCTTCCTAGAGGACACGGGGCAGCTCAAGGCATTTCTGGGGCGGCCAGAGCACCAGGCCGGGGGGTCTCACAGCGAGCAGCCCCTCCGCGGGACCGCCTGGCATGGCTCCCTCCTGCAGCCGGGGTGATGCGGGGGCACCTGGAGGGTGGAACGCGGGCCCGCGCCTGCACCCCAGCTGCGGGGGCGTCTTCCTCATGTTATATTCCTCGTGGCTACGTGGAGAAGGCCGGACGCGACGTGCAGAAGCCACTGGCACAGGGCGAGCCCATCACAGCCACAGGCAGCCAGGCTCGATCCTACAGGGACTCTCCAAGAAACCTCGGAGAACTTTACACCCACGTGTCTCAGGAGGGATGGGAGAGCCTCACCTGATTGGGTGAGGCCCACCCTCACCAGGGAGGGCTGGCTGCTTCATGCAGTCTGTGATTTAAATGGCGATCTCATCCACAAACGCCCTCACAGACACGCCCAGGTATTGGGGCCCCGCCTGGCCCCATGACCTGGGCATATAAAACCCACCAACATGGTATTCGTGGTAAGCAGCATAAACACCAGCAAAAGGTGACTGGGTGTTAAGCACCCTCAGTCCCCCGGGCCTGCCCTCCGCCCTCCGCCCTCCGTGCTTGGGGACCTTCTCATCGGATTCCGTACTGCTGTGATGAACTGTCCCCTCAAGCCCTCTGGGGGCCCGTGGAGCAGGGCGGGGGATGGGCCCTAAGACACACACACCCGCTAAACTATTCAGTCAGCTCCAGGCCGCTGTGCGAGCCTCGCCCAGACGAGTTCCGAGCCCGTGGGCGCTGTGCCTGGGTCTCCAGCTCGCCTCCCTCTGGGGTCCTCACCAGCCGGAAGGACACTCCCAAAACATCAGGTGGCTTCTCCTCGTCACCCACTCCTGTGCCCTGAGTCCAGGGGGCTGCTGGAGAGGGAGCTGTGGGAACGTAGACACACAGCGGGAGCGGGAGCTGCTTTCCCTCGGTGCACACACGTGCTCACACACACATGCACAGACCCGCAAAGGTGCACACAGGCGGGTACATACGCGTGCACTCACGTGCACACCTCCACTGCTCGACCCCGTGACCCGCGTCAGGGACCTGCCTGGAACGGAAGCAGTTCCTGTGGAGCGGGGAGCAGGGCCGTTCCGTGGCGAGGCCTCCACACGAGGCACAGGGTCGGGAAGAGCTTCATGGCCGGAGTCCAGACTCGGGGCCGTGCTGCCCCAGGAGAGGTCCAGCGGGCTCCGGAGCAGGAACCGCGCGGGCCGCACACACGCCCACCACCATGTGGGGGGGTGGGGTGGGCACGGTTCTTCCCTTACTCCAGAATAAGTCCTTCCCCTTAACGCATCTCTCAATCTCATCCGCCATCTGGGCCGCCTCCTCCTGGAAGCCTCTCCTGGCTGGAATCCTCCCTCCCTGCCCGGAGCTCTGGGCACTTCACCCAGGTGCCCGATGCACTGTCCTCCTGGAATGACCGCACTGGGCCTCCGAGCTGCTTCTTAGCACGGGGAGCACAGCTCCCTGCTCCTGGCCAGTGCCGTTCCCAGCCCGGCCCCTGGCCCGGGGCTGCACCTACACCGCGACTTCATACACACTGTTGCCTGGGTGACCACCGAGCCCATCACGCAATCCGCATGGCTGCTGCTGACCCAGCACGCAACAGCCCACAGGGCGAGGGGCTCACCAGCCGGCTGTAACCGGACTACACGCAGCCGGGCTGGGCCGGTCCGGTCCCAGGAGTCTGTCACGTGTGAAGGGAACCGGACCTCGGGAGACCCAGAGTCACAGCCCGAGCAGCAGAGCCTTCCAGCAGCCCCGGCTCACGCCTCCCCTCCCTGCTGTTGGTCACACCCCTACCCGCGCTGCCCAGGAGCCACAGGATCCTTGAAGACCCGCTTTGTGGGCACGGTGGCCGAGGCCCCGCCGTTCACAGGGAGGGTGGCCGGAACCCAGACCGCGGCGTGCTCCGCCTGCCGCGTTGTCCCCTGCGCCCCACTGGGTTCACCATCGGCAATGTAGCAGCTGACATTCTGCTTGAATTTAATCACTCCCCATTGTCTGCTGCGGGCTCCCCAGCTCTGCGAAAGGGAACATTCATCCCAGAGAGGTCAGCGGTCTGGAGCCGCACGGGAGGGAAGTAGCTGAGCCTGGCCGGGTTTCGCACCCACTCAGACGGTCGACACCCCCGGGGGCCCCCATCAGAGGCGGCGCCTGTGGAGGCGCGTGCGTTATTCAGGCCCCCGCTCCGCCACCCCCTCTGGCTCAGACGCACCCTCCCAGCTCAGCCCACGGGTGCCTGGGGGACCCCGTAATGGTTCATTAGACACAGTTAGCGGGGTGCCTGCCCAAGCGCCGGCGATG
>NW_011888939.1:26974-28078 GCF_000151845.1 Pteropus vampyrus
GGTTTCGCACCCACTCAGACGGTCGACACCCCCGGGGGCCCCCATCAGAGGCGGCGCCTGTGGAGGCGCGTGCGTTATTCAGGCCCCCGCTCCGCCACCCCCTCTGGCTCAGACGCACCCTCCCAGCTCAGCCCACGGGTGCCTGGGGGACCCCGTAATGGTTCATTAGACACAGTTAGCGGGGTGCCTGCCCAAGCGCCGGCGATGACAGCCATGCCAGGGGACGTGACGTGAGCACAGCTCAGGTCTAATTAGAGAAAAACAGACTTGACTTTGGGCGATCGCGAGCCAGCTCTGCGGGGCGTGACAGCCGCCGATGGGGCTTCTGTGTGAGGCCTGATCGTGGCCCGCAACCCCCACCCCAGCTGCTGCTTTGAAATTTTCTTAGTGGGGGTCAGAGCTGCATGGGCCAGATGAGGGGGTCCGCGCCCTGGGTTCTGAGCAGGGGAGCCACTCCCCGTGAGGGACGCGTGAGATGGGCAGGGGTGTCTTGGGAACCCTCTTCTTGTTTCGGGCCCCTTTGGGGTCCTATCAGCCCAGACTCGGGGCGTCCACGGATGACTCGGTGAGAATATGACCTGAGGACCTTGCTCTGCGCCCCCGTGCCCTCCGCCTGGGGTTTGGAGCCCAAATCCCGTGCCCCTGAAACCGGTATTTTGCTGTGGGCAATCTTCCGGCTGGCACCAACGGACGCAGCCTGCTCTGCGCCCTGATGGCAGCCCAGCCTCGAGCCAGGCTCGGCCGCCAGGAAGGACAAGCCTCTTCAAACGGAGCAATGTTTGTTTTTAATTATCGAATTAACTACCGGCATCTTGCTCAAATCCCCCACGCTCCAGGGGGGTTAGTGCCAAAGCAAACTGGGAGCACACAGACAGAGCCTGCGTTTCTCTGGGCAAAGGTCTTGCCTGGTAGTATGGCCTGGTCCCCCGCAAAGCAGGCTTCGCACAGGGTCTGGGCACCCACTGCCTAACGAGGCTGTGGTCATGGGCTCAGCCCCACAGAGCTCTGCGGGCCCAGGGAGCTTTTTCGGGGCACTCAAGGGGAGCCAGGGCCTTGCCGGCCCAGCAGGAACAGACCCTGACCGCACGGCCCCAGGGACACGTG
>NW_011888939.1:28142-30707 GCF_000151845.1 Pteropus vampyrus
AGGGGAAAGCCTGGCCTCACCAGCCCTCGGATTTCCCGAAGCCCCCAAGCTGACCCCTCGGTGGCTTGTGGTCCTGTCCAATTAAAGACAGAGCCTGGGGCTGGGGCCTGAGGCTGGACCAGGCGAGTATCCAGACCAGTAGGTTTGAACCAGGGCCGATGCTGCCCCAGACGACACTCGGCCATGTCTGGAGGCACTTCTGGTTGTGATCACTGGGGAGAGGTGCCACCAACGTCCTGTGGGCGGAGGCCACAAATGCTTTGAGGTGCTGCACACACAGCACGGCCCACAACAGAGAACGGCCCGACCCGGAGCACCAGCTGCGCAGAGGCTGAGACGCGCTGCCTGGAGGAGGAGGCGTCGGTCTACGACACCAAGGACGACCAGCCCTGCCCTTGGACCTGGGTGTGGACGGGTCACTACAGCCCGCCGTTTATCCCCTTACTGGGCACACTTCCTGCGTGGAAACTGAGCCACCCGTAATCCAAAGCAACTGGCTGCCCGGGCCGACCCTCCGGGGGCCGGGTGGATTGTGGTGGCTTCCTGGTGTTCCCATGGGACCGAGACCTCACCCCCCCACACACACAGCACACCCACCCGCTCCTGCACGCCCAGGCATGCACACGGGCCCACACGTGCACACGCACCGCACGCGTGCCTGCGTGCTCGGATGCCGTGCACACACGCACCCTTGCTTCACGGGCCACTCCCGCGTCCTGCCGCCCCGCCACCGCCGGCGGCCTCCGGCCTCCAGGAGAGAAACGAGCCAGACCCAGATGTGGCTCGCGGTGGAATTCGGCACTGCCCCTCCCGCCACGCGCGTGTCTGGCCCCTGCGCTCCCCGGCGCTCCGGCGGTCCACGCCCTCGGTCCCCGCTCGCCGCGTCCCCCACAGCTTTGAATCGCATCCTTTTCATCCCTAATGTTATCGCTTACATCCCGGCTGAGCCACTGTGGCGCTCTGAGCCCTCTGCGGCTGAGGTTCCACGAGAACGAATGCAGACGACGGGAGCCATTGTTGACGGCCCAGACCCGGCCGCCGGGCCCCAGCCGGCGGCTTTCATCGCCCAGGGCGAGCTTCACGCCGCCACTTCTAGAAACGCTTCCAAACTGACTTTGCTTGATCTCTTGGTAGCAATTTTGTTCAAAGCCTCCTTTCTTATTACATCTGCTCTTCGGGGCATTTGCACCCACGGTGATGGCTCTATAATCAAGGGATTGCAAGACCAGCCAGGATTCCTACAGCTCACCCTCCACCATACAGCCGGCCCCGGGCAGAGCTACGCCAGAGCAGGGGCATCTCCGTGGTCAGAGGGCACACGTCCCATCCCGGGCTCCTCCCTGAGAGCTGGCAGTACCTCCCGAGTCTGACCCCTGTTTCTCCTGTTCTGGGACCGTCCTCGCCTCGTCCTTGCTGAGAACCACGCCTTAGCAGGCCTGGCTCGTCTGCTTGTGGAGAGGCCAGGCCGGACAGCACGTCGGCGATCTCAGGAGAGTGAGTGAGAGCTGGCTCACCCCTGGGGTGCAGAGTCTCTTCCCAGAGACCAAGCCTGGGGCGCTGAGCCCCAGATGGTCCCACCAGGCCCTCGCAGCTCCCCGGGCAGTCCGTGGCCCCAGCCAATGCATCGTCCACCCCTGCGTGGGATGCTCACACTCACATGTGGTCATGACCCTGCGCTCTGAGTGCAGGAAAAAAAATCTCCAAAATATGAATTATGAATTGAAAACCCAGACAGAGCAATCACGAGCAATAAATAATTCTGAGCTACAGACACATTAGTTAGCTGTGCGGTCCTCTCTCAGGACTGTCCCACTGCCAGCCACGGGTCAGGGCAGGCACAGTCCAGCCCACTGGCTCGGTGGGTGGAGGAGCCGGCAGGGACTTCACAGCGTCCACACGGTGGGGTGGGCGTCGACGGAAACGCCGCAGGGCTGAATAGCAAGGTCGTCTGGTTTGACGCATCACCTGGTGACTTCTTAACGGGCTGCAAAGGGTTCCAGGCAGCCGCAGAACTCCTCGGGGATCAATCAGGTAAGACCCCGACCGAAGCTGGAGCTAAAGGGATTCGTGATCCAGCTGGACACCCCGACGTGCTTCTCCAGACACTGCTCTCGAAGCCGTTTTTGCCATTATCCTGGTAAACTTGTTGGCATCATGACTCTGCCACGTCTCCAAGCAAAGGTCGACCTTAACCGGGAGCCGCTTACATCGTCCCAGGCGGAGGCCGTCCTTGCTGGACGCGGGTGCCAGAGGGCTCCTCCCGGGTTCGAGGAAGGTCTGGCAAGTGAGGCCGGAGCATCGCATCTCTGCGATCGTCATTGTCGGAAGCAGCATCTGTCACCGCATCTGTCACCGGGTCACGGGCACAGGGCATCGTCGTCATTTCAGAGCGGCTGCTTCGTGCCGGGCCCTGCGCGTTATCCCGTTGGATCTCAGCGACGTTACAAAGTGACAGTTGTCATTACCCCCTCTTTACTCATGAACGAGGAGCTTAGAGGAAACAGCCACCTCATCTGCCCCAACCCTTGGCGTCTGAACTGCAATGACGCCCCCTCCCTTGTTCAC
>NW_011888939.1:31584-38965 GCF_000151845.1 Pteropus vampyrus
AGTGTGGGGGCCGAGGGCGCCGTCTGAAGGTTTGTTGGTGGCAGGAGCACCTGGTGGGGAATCAGCCGTGACACCAGCCCTAGGACGCAGTCACAGGGCGGCAGCAACTCCGGACCCCGGGAAGCGAGGCCTGGCTCCGGCTCTGGGGCCCAGGAGGTGGCGTCGTGGGGGACCCGGTTTTACAGGGTGGGGGCCGGGGGCCCGAGGCCCAGACTCGTCTGGATAGGCGGGGAGAGGAAACCCAGCCAGATCCCGTCTCCCTCACACTCATTCCCTCGTTCACTCGTTCATCCACCGGACAAGCAAGGCGCGTGGCGGACTCCCACAGTAGCGAGCGAGCGAACATCCACCTGGCGCCACCACGGCACTGGACGGTAAGTCCTGGACACTCATCCAAAGAGCGCACTGGGCAAGACGAACAGCCGGGGACCCCAGCGGTGACAGGTGCTGGGAGGGGGGCAGGGCTGGAGGGCAGGGGTGCGTCCAGCGGGAGCTCGTGCAGGATGCAGCCCTGAGCCCGAAGAGCCTGGGGGCCAGCCCCATGGAGGACTGCCTATGGAAGCGGGGCCGGTCTACTAGGACAACCAGTCACAGCGAGGTGACGAAGGGGACGGGCACCGTGGGGCGGGGTGGGAGGAGCTCTTGGCAGTAGTGATAGAGTCTGCAGAGAAGCCCACGGGGGCTGGTCCTCCGGGGCTGGCCTCGGCTGGGTGGGAGGGGCCTTCACGGCCTGCAGATGTGTGAACCGCCCCCCACGAGCCGAAGGCTGGGGTTCGATAGCTCAAACCCCCACTGCTTGCTTCTGTTGGTCTTGCGAACGCTCTGCTGCTGCCCCCCACAAACACCCCGCCTCGCTCTGGACTCCATCAGCTGAAAACATTGACTCAGTCGCCACAGATTTTTTTTTTTTCCTCCTCTTTTGCGTGAAAAATCGAGTTCGGGCACCGGCTTTGGGGACCGATTTCTGGAGAAGCAGCTCTGAGGCAGGGGACGCACCACGTCATGAGCGTTTCCGGGTCAGCAGAAATCACAACCAACACGGTCAGCGCATCACGCACCCGCCCTCCGCCTGACAAAGCTTCGTGAACGACCCGAGACTCACAGCGAATTTGCCGGCGAGCCCGGCGCTCCCATGCAGCCCCCAGTGGCTCGCGGGGCCAGCACGGAGGACATCTTCCACAGGCCAGCCCGCGTCCGGAGCCAAGACCTCCCTGGTGTCATCGCGTCTCTTGTCTCCCCCGATGACCTAACCCACGAGCTTACAAAGCAAACTGCCACCTCGGAGACACAAACTCCACGACCCTCGATGAGAAGACGAGCTGGGGTACCCGGTGAAACCCCACGGGCCTCCGTCCACGCGAAGCGAGGGTCCGTCTGACGGCATTGGAGCGATCCAGACACCGCCCTGTGGCACCTGAGGCCACTGGGACCTGGAACCTGCCGGCAGTAGGTCTCCAGGGCTGGGCTGTGTCCTCGGATGAGAAAGGAGAGACTGTGAAGAGGAAGCCAGGACTCAGAGAGGTCAAGCGACTTGCCTGAGGTCACGCGGCTTACAGGCCGGGTGGAGCCAGACCCAGCTGTCTCTAATTACAGCCTCCTGGACCCCGGTCACCTCAGCGAGTCTATTCAAGTGTGGCTTATTCTTCTAACAGAACTTTCCAGACTTAACCGACAGCAACACCCTGCTGGATGGAGCCGTGTGGCTCCCTGCCACCCAACAGGGCGGCCACGTGTGGCCGTAGAGCCTGATGTCTCCCTGCATGGGATTCGGCCCGTTTACAGGCAAAGGGACGCGGGGGGGCGGGGGGGGGCGGCGGCCACGTTGCACAGCGCGTCTCTAGGCCTTATCCCACGGGAGTACTCCTCTGACACTTCAGAGCCACCCAGCCCGGCCCAGCCCAGCCAGGGAGGCTCCCTGAGGACCTGCCCACGAGCCCAGTGGCGCCTGGATGGACATACGCTGAGGCCAGCGGCGGGCAGCTCTGTGGGGCCCAGGAAGGGCCACCGTGCCAACATCCAGCCCTAGCCGTGTCTCTGGGGTGCTGCCTGGCCTCTGTCCTGTCTCTGGGCCTTGGGGAGGCCGCAGGGTGCACCCTGGTGAAGCCCGCTTTCGGGGAGCGGGGCACACTGTGAGATGGGGACAGTGTATGGGGGTGAGGGGAAGCGCCAAGCACCATGCCCTGCCTTCACCCTTTACGAGCCCCGCAGGCCTGGGCAACCCCCTGCCCGTCTGTGAGTAACAGGGCACCCCACTCCCGCCCCACCATGCGGCGAGGGGGGACACGGACGCCTCTGCTCTGCGGAGGGCGGAGCCCATGCCCGGCACGTCCCAGCGTCACTCAGAGAGGCAACTGCTCCCTCCAGGAAGCGAAGAACAAGGTGGCGATGATGGCCGTCCACAGCCCCGGGTCCGGCGGCAGTGGGCAGGCTCGGGCCGGCCCGCCCCTCCCGGCTCCACTTCATCCCGGACAGTGAGCAGCGAGCGCTCTGGTGCCCAGAGGCACCCAGGAAAATTAAGCTGAAAACTCCCTTTTCCAGCATCGGCTGCCTGAGGAGAGAAGGTTGCCATGGCAACAGCATCTGCCAACTCACTTGCGTTTTAGAGGTGAGGAAACAAATCCACGAGAAGGATCCGGCAAACCCCGACCCCCCTCCCCGCCCCACGCACAGCCTAGCAGCCAAGCGACCGAGCGGCTCAGGGCCAGCGCTTCTAAAAGCCGCCCAGGACTCGCCGTGGCTCTTAACACCCAGCAGCCAAGAATCCCAGACACCAAGCCACCCAGCCGGCTGCCAAAGGCAGCCTCAGACGCGAGGCCCTGGGGAGGGCGGAAGGCGCGAGGCCCCAGGTCTGCGCACGGGGTCCCGGCCCCTCTGCGGCCTCCGGCAGCGACGGGCAGACACTCTGGTACCAGAGAACCGGGGCCCCACACGGCTGCCCAGTTCCCCAAGAGCACTGGGGGTGAGAGAGCGTGCGGTGAGTTCCCCTGTGCCCTCCACATACGTGCATATGTGCATATTCAAATTAGAAACTATTGTCTGTTCGATGCGCATGTGTGCACACACGCACAGGGACGCAGCAGCGTGCATAGCTCCCCCAGTGCCAGGCTCTGTGCCAGGAGCCAAGGCGGGGACAGAGAAGCACCCAGGCCGAGGGCAAGCCCTGAATCTGGGGAAGTGTGAGCACAGGTGAAGAGCACCTCACCACACCCAGGTAGCAGGGAAGACGCTGGGGAGGCTTCCTGGAGGAGGTGGCATCCAGGCGAAATTCTGCAGCATGGCTCAACCCTGTGCAGAAGGAGCAGGTGGAGAAGCAGGTGGCACAAGGACCCCACGGCGAGGACCTGAGTGACACACGGCCCAGTCGAAGCAGGGCGACAGGCAGGCCTGTCCCGGGAAGGAGTCTGGGGGTAAATCTACCCCAACCAGACTGCACTGCCGCCTACAGGGGGTGCTCAGCGGTGAGAACCATCCCTGGCTGCCACCTGGGGTCCAGGGCCGGATGGGAGGAGGACCAGCGCTCACGTGGCCTCTGCGGGGAGGCGGGGTTATTGGCTGTCCTCGGCCAGCGAAAGCCGGCGGGGTGAAGGGGTGGGGGCCGTGAGACCCCGAGGATGAATCTGCTGCCCCGGAAGTTCAGGGGTGCACCAAGGTGCTTGCGCACATCAGAAACCCAGGGAAGACCCCAGGGCCTGTGGGGGGCGCTGTCGGAGGGAGCAGGGCACGTGCCCTGGGACTTCCACCCCAGGCTCAGGCGGGAGGCTGAGACCAGGGTCCCTGGGGAACTGGAGAAGGACTAGAATGACTTTCGATGCCTACAGCACCCTCGTTTACATGCAAACGGAGATGCATTAAATTGCATTGATTTCCAAATCTAATTTTGTAAGCAACATATATCCGTCAGAAAGCGGGGCGGGACACACGGGGAAAGCCCAGAGAAGACAGAGATGCCCACGGTCCCCTCCCCGTCCACACGGCTCGGCTTTCCCCTCATCCACGTGGGGCGTGTGCTGTTCCAGAGGCCACCTTTCCACGACGGCCGTCCGTCCGCCTCCCGGCCCGGCAGGCGCCTCACACGTGGTCAGAGAGCATTTGCTGAGCGAGCGGACGAGGAAGGAGCCTTTTCTCCTCCCTCACATCTGCGATCTCGTCGCTGTCACGTCCCGCGGGCTTAGCGCTGCGGCCACGAGAAGCAGCCACCACGCCCACGTGAGCTGCTGCCCAGTGGCCATCCCAGCGGTCACGTCTTTGGCCTTCTCTCAGATGACCGGGTGGGAGAACCTCCCCTTCTGCAGGGCGCCGTCAGGAGCCGATGCCCCTGGAGTCCCCGGGGCCGTGTCTGCCAGCCCCGCCACCCCCCATCCTGCCACGGTGGGTCAGATCATTGTTTCCAAACTGCTTTTTTGGAAGAAAAATTTATCCCTTACAGTTTGAATCCGAGCTTCCCAAACCCTCTGTGGTGAAGACCAGTGGTTGTGCCCACGTGGACCAACGCTAGTGAAGCGAGCTGAAAACATAATTCTTAAAAAAACACAAGTTAAGATCCCCAGTGTTTTGCTGATTAGATTAACAGACAAAAAGCATCCTTTTTCTCTGTTTTCATGGCCTTTTCGTCATGAGCGCTCACCGGCCAGCTCGGGGACCACTCCTTGGGCAGGTCTGCTCCAATGGGTCACGCCGCCCGTGGGGACGACCACGCGCAAAGCAGCTTCTCTTGCATGTCCGGCCCCGTGAGGTGAGCGGCGAGGAGCTGGCATTCCCGCAGGCTGTGCCGGGGGCTCCTCCGGGGTCCCAGGACGCCCCTCCCCAGCCACACTGCCCCTCTCCGTGGCCTCAGCTCCCCACACACCCAGAGCAGTGCAGCCTCGTCAGCGGACACAGAGCTACACGCAGCACAGCAATTCCGCTCCCGGTGTGTGCCCGGAGGGGCGAGGCTGCGTCCGCACAGCGGCTGTGGGTGGTGCGTGCCACAGGTTTATTCATAGCCCAAAACTGTAAAGAAAAGAGAAAGCGCCCCCAACAGGAGGACACGCACGCTGTGGGCTGCGTGTGACGTCACCGAGGGAGAGCCGGGAGCCCAGACGTGGATGAGGAGGCCCCGAGGGCGCCCGATGGCCACTAGCCCGTCCCACCTTCCGTACCCAGTCAGACGGGAGAGAAGGGGCCTTCGCAGCCGTGACAGGCCTGCCCAGCAGCTGTCCTGGAAGCCACAGAGGGGACTTCATGCTGATACAGGGCGTCCGAGCTCAAGGTGGCAGCTGGGGTGACCAGGGGGCCTGCAAGGTCTCTTCCAGCTCTGAGCTTCCGACACCCCACATCTCTCGGGCTAATTCGCACGTGCTGGGCACGTCGTTGGCACTTAGCAAACACCTGCCGAGTCTGAGGGCCGAGCGTCTCCACCGCGCTCTGGCAGTGTGACGTGGGAGTGCTCCTGGCCAGGCTCGGTCTCCCCGGCTGTGAAATGGGCGGTTCGAGCTGGTGATCCCGGGAGTCCTGCCGGCCCGCTCTGCCCTCCGAGAGCCTGGCCCGCCCCAGGCCCCAGCCCTCAGCGAGCGTGCTCGTCACGGACGGAGCCGGCGGTCCCCGCCGGGGAGCACCAGCAGGTCCTGTTGTCTCCCGTCCCCGGCAACACAAGCTCAGATGCAGAAGGTGACACAGGCGTGTCTACCTGATCAGCTCACCTCCCTCGGGTTAGGGCTAAAGGGATGTGCTCTCCGGGTGACCAGAAGTGGCTTCCGTTTTGAGCAAACGGCCTCATCGAGACCTTGTGGCTGCATCTAATGTGCAACCAAACGGTCTGATGCTCACGGTCACGTGCGAGCCCCCCATCAAAGACCGTTCCCCTGCCTGGCCGGTGACTAACTGCTGATTCTTCCTGTGTGGACAGTGTGGGAAGAGAAGCTTGTTAAGGGAGTGGCCCCATCCTGCTCACTCCCCACCTGGACTTCAATTAGCTGAAATGCAGCCAACACTGGCAGGAGGAAGTGGGGGCCCAGCTTCGAATCCCTGAGCTCTTCCAGACCAGGCGTGAGGTGTACCTCTGCCTGTCACCTATCTGCAGGTGCAGGTCACACCTCAGATGTCCTCAGGCAGGACAGAGCTCCTCACTCAGGCTGCTTCCTCAGGCAGGACCTCCAGCCAGGCTGTCCTTGGTCCTGCGTAGCCACGCCCCCACCAGGGAGAGGAGCTCAACCAGGTGACTCTGGGACCCAGGGACCTCCAGCTACGACCCGGAGCCCCACCCCTGGGCTTGCGAATGAGAAAAGCATGCAAGGGTCTGAGGGAGAGGAGCGCCTTGGCCACCTTCAGCCAGGCCCCCTGAGCCCTGCCCTCCACGGGGCCCCAACCTGGGCTTCCATGTCTGTCTCGCCTGATGTCACATGAAATGAGGCACGTGTGCTGCCTCCTGTTAATCCATGTGTCAGCTGAATCCTCAGGCTCGGCCACAGAGCCCGAGAGGGTGGGGGATTCCCCCACCCCCCCCGGTGGGGGACCTGTCACTGCCTGGCACAGAGGTGCCGATCAGAAGGAACCAGCGGGGCCATCAGGCTAAAAACTAGTTAACAAAGTCTGGGTCCCTGAGCGAACTGCCAGCCAGAGGCCCCTCGGAAGGCCAGAAGCTACTCGTGCTTCCAGTGGCCCCAGGCTAGCAAGTGTCTTCCGTTCTGAGCCAGCAAGAGGCTGGGAAGCCAAGTTGCTGGTCCCCGTGCCCATGTCCGTCTCTGTCCACCACCTCCTGCCACCCACTCCCTGCTCCCACACGCCCTCTGACCCCAGCGTCTCGGGGACCCGCTGCAGGGTGACAGGAGCAGCTGCCCCGGGGACCAGGTGTGGCGTCACGTTCCTGCCCCCCGGAACATGAGCAGGACTCGAGCACGCGCTGCCTGGCTGGGGGGCCCCTGGGGAGCTTTCCAGGGACAGAGGCAGCCCCTCTTCAGGCTCTGACCCCCCTGGAGCCACGACGACCCTGGGAGGCCGGGGAGGTTGTGGGGAGCTCCCTGCACCGTGAGCGTAGACATCAGGGTTCTCGGTCTTTCTCGGGGACGAGGGGGACATGACTCTAGGCTCCCAGGAGGGAGGAGGGCGAGAGGCACTGTCCAGACATCGCGGGCGCTCGGTCCACGTTTGCTAAGCGAACGGGAAAGAGGGCTTCGATGTGAGATGATTTGTCGGCCACCAGGGCCAGTCCCCGGCCGGGAGGGCGTCTGGATCCCTCAGCTCTGCGAGGGCCCGAGTCACAGCCCGGGGGTTCGGGCAGGGCCTCCGGAGAAGTCGATGGTCCGCGGAGATCCAGCAGGTCAACAGCATGCAGCACAGAAAGAGCTGGCCCCACCTCTGCGGAGGCCCAGCGACGCTCGGACATTCTCACTGCTGCTGCTGAGCA
>NW_011888939.1:40145-43071 GCF_000151845.1 Pteropus vampyrus
TCGGTTCCTGTCTGGCCCCGTGTGCGTCCACTGGGTCCCAGCAGGAAGCAGACGCGCGTCGAACTGAGTGACCGAGGACGATTTGCAGAGCTGTGGGCAGGGCTTGGGAGGCCACCAGGGCAGGGGGCGGAAACCCAGGTTGTCACAGCTCCAAAGCCAGGAGGGACTCGGGGAGGGGGGGCAGCAGGAAGGTGGGCCCTCAACACCCACCGTGGTCTGTTTTCGGCAGGGGGTGAGGCTGGGGCCCTGGGGTCAGAGGGAGCGGGGCCCGAGGCTTGCATTTGAGCTGTGGCCTTGGGCTCACCCACCCCCAGCCTGCTCCCTCCTCTCTGCCTTGGGGAAAACCACCAGACCTCTTGCTCGGTTGGACGAGACGAGGCATGTGACGCCTTCGGATGGAGCCCGACACACCAGAAAGTGCCGGAAAGTGGGCGGCCGTCTCAGCCAGGGCCCCGTGCAGAGCCCCAGACCGGCCACAGGCAGCGCGTGGCGGCCAGGGGAGGCTGCTGGACAGGTCACCCTTCCTGAGGTGACTCCGAGGCATTGATCCGGACCCACGAGTCCGCAAGGGAGGCTGGGGTGTATGCATGGAAGTCCCTTCCCGTAGAAGCTTCCAGAACGGTGAGGGGAGGAAGGAGTCTCCTCTCCGTGTCCTGCTCTGAAAGCCCGGGACCCCACGGAGGACCTTCGGAAACCCTTCGCCAGCTCTCGCTGTCCCTTGGCGGCCACACCGAAAGGGAACCTCCCAGCAGAAGCAGTCCCAGGTGGACACAGGGCCACCAGAGGGAGCGTGAGCCCCATGCGTGCAGAGCCTGGGCCGGACGCAGACACACGCAGAGGGAGCACAGTGGTGACGGGAGCGACCCACTCGAGGCTGACCGGAGACCAAACAGAAACAAGGGCCACAGCACAGCCCGGGCATCTGAGCGCACAGGCGGCCGAGCGGGTCCCGTGTCCCCACGCCCCCGAGGCGCTCCACAGGCCAGGGCACACCCTCTCCCCTCGGTCCCCGAGAAGCTGGCGCATGGAAGTCGCTGAGCTAACCAAGCCCAAAGAGGGGAGAGACACAGCTGCCCACAGCCAGACGCCCAGAGGGAAAAGGAAGCCAAAAGCAACGAAGAGAAGAAAAGCCGAGAGAGCCGGCAGGACGGGAGGGAAGCACGGGCGGGGGACGCCCCCTCCGCTTCCCCGGTGGCACTGCGGACACAGGCGGCCCGAATGTTCTAGTAAAAACAGCGTCACGTCGGGCTGGATGCTAACGCTGTGTGTGACGCACGGTACGTGAAACACAAAGGTTCGGACGGGGAGCGGAGGGGCGGGGAAAAGGGGACCCCAGACGACCGCTCGCCAGAGAGAGCTGCAGAGGTGACTCCGGAGCCCCACGAAGCAGACCCCACGGCAGAGGCGGGCCCGGAAACACGAGGATCACGCATACGGCAAAAAGTTGACCTCATCGAGAAGCTGGGCCGGTTCTCGACGTGTAGGAACTCAAAACTGAGAGCTCCCCAAGGCGAGAGACGAATCCGCCAGCAGGTAGAAGATGCCGACGTGCCCTTCCTGTAACTGACAGATCAAGCGCACCGAAAAATCGAGAGGGGCTCGGGAGGTCCGAATAACCCAATTAACACCCGTGATCTCGCGGACGGTTAAAACAGACACCCCAAAACCTCAGCAGACACATTCTTTTCCAGCACAAAGGGAATGTTTTTCAAAACAGATGACATACCGGGATGAAAACAAGTCTGAACGAATACAAAACCTTTAGAAACAACCAGACCACATCCTCTGAACACAAAGCAATTAAGTTGGCAATCAGCGACAAAAAAAAAAAAAGACAGAGAAAACTACGCTGGGAAATCAAGAAAAAAACTATTCTAACTAACTCATAGTTCAAAGAAAGTATCAAGCTAGAAATTAGAATACATTGGGTACTGAAAGGTAATAAAAATACTGCATGTCAAAGCTCGAGAAAGGCAGCTAAAACAGTCATTCCAAAGAGATTAACGGTTATTTCAGAAAAGCTGGAAATGCGTGCGCTAAGCACCCATCTGAAATATTAGCAAAAGAACAGACTGAAACAAAGTAGCTCAAGTTATAGAACGAGTAAAATAGAAACACGTTGACCAGAAGCCCCTGGAAAAGCCAAAACCGGTTCCTAGGGACAAAAAGGATCATACAGACTAATCTTCGTGCACATCGATCGAGAATAAAAGGAACGAATAAAGAATATTGGGAATGAAAACGTGATCACGCACGCGACCACGATTAAACAGCGCAGAGGACGTCGTATCGACAAGCGGAAGCTTCACGCCAAGATTTCTGAAAGCCTAGACACGACTGACGAATTCCTAGATTAAAAACTACTTTCCAAAACGGACTCCGTAATACACGGGAAACCCAAACAGTCTCGTAAGCATCGAAGGAACTAGATCCGTAATTTAACAGCTTCCCCCGAACAAACGCGGGGCGCAGACGGTGTCACCCAGAACCTGGATGGGGTTTCGTGTGGCACGTCTGGTTCTGAATCAGGTACTCCCAGTCCATCCGAGGCAGAGGGATGGAGGGCAGGCACGCAGGGGATTCCGCTCACCCCGACCCCGCTCTCCCCCAGAGGTGAGCCTGGCTTCGCGGGCTGGCTTTGTCATCTCAGGGTGGAGGAAGGACCCCGCCCACTCGCCCACTCAGGGGCGTCGGGGACTAAGTGAGGGGTGGGGGAGGGGCGCCACTGTGGTCGGAGTGTGTGGCTGCAGCTCGGGGATCCTGGACTGCCAGGTGAGTGGGCATCGTCCAGGAGGGGAGCCTGGAAGCCTTTCGAGCAGGTGGCTGTGTCTCGCAGCAATGGGCTGAGCAGGAGGTGCTAGGGGTGGCAGGCAGCAGGCGGCAGAGGCCATAATCCAGGTGGGGGGGAGATGGTGAAGGCCAGGGC
>NW_011888939.1:45861-47790 GCF_000151845.1 Pteropus vampyrus
GCGGTTTCCAGCCTACCCCAGTGGACCGAACCTTGTTTACATTTGTTTCTCTCCTTCCGGTGGTTCTGTCAGCACTGGTGATGGATGGCTACATGTTGATGGATTTTTCAATCTGCTAACCATAAAAAGATTGTATTTTGACTGGTCTGATGCTTTGTTGCCGAATGTGCAATCCTGGTGTGATAATTACTGAATAAATATGTGCCCTGCAGGCTGGAACGTGGCTGGGAACATGGCTGGGAACATGGCTGGGAACGTGGTGCCCGCGACACCCTGTGACGGCCGCGCCCTTCCTCCCGGGACCCCTTGGTGGCAGGAGGTTTGGGAGCCACAGGCCAGGGCGGAGGGTCCCCTCCCCGGTTCCGGGCACATCACGTATGCACAGATGCACACGCCGACACACGTGTACGCCGATGCTCACACACTTGCACACAGACACGCACATACACCGGGCGGCCCACTCAGGCTGGGTTCCTGGATGCCAGGGGGCCTCGTCCTCCAGCCGGGCAGCCAAGGACTCAGGGCCACACCTGGGGCACCTCCGGGCTCAGAGGGCTGAGCTGCGACTGTTCCAGCGTGAGAGACCCTAAGGGGCAGGTATGGAAAGAGCCGATTCTGGCGGGAGGCCAGGCCCGGGGACAGGCACCGGGGAGCGCAGGCCCAGCTGTGCCGCCTGCAGGAGCCGCCCTGAGACCACAGGGCCGGGACGGGTGAGGGCTCCGGCTGAGTGACGGGCTCGCCCCGAGGGGCCAGTGTGGCTGGGGCAGAACCAGCAGGACACAGGCTGGGCAACGGGACAGAAGCCGAGGCTCAGATTGACCTGTCTGGGCCACTTCAGCAGCTCGCTCACCCTCTCGCAGACTCGCCTCCTCATCAGGGAATATAAAACGCTCCGATGAAGATCGAAAATGGCGGTGACATCCGCCCTCCGCTGCTGCCGCCTTGCCCGGCCCCGGCCGAGAGCCGGGCACGTACGGTGACGGCCCTCGGAGGCAGAGACCGGCGTTGTTATCGTCCTCCTTTTGCAGATGAGGACACCGAGGCACAGAGAGGGTGAGACTTCCCCGAGACCACACAGCCATCGAGTGCCGGGCCAGGGTCCGAGGCCAGCCGTGGGATCCAGGAGCTGTGACGCCTGCAGCAGGACTTGGCAAGCCCGTGCTGCCACGAGAGGCGAACACGCCCGTCCTCCCGAGCTCCGAGCCCCCGACTGCCCTGAGGCAGACCCCTCCGAACCTCCCTCGGGGTGTCGCTTTCCACCAGCTGCCTGAAAAAGCCCAGATCACCGGCCTGTGTGTTTTCAGTTCCTGCAAGAGCCCAGGGCCACCATGACAGAGGGCTCGGCCGTGGGTCCAGCCCCAACCGGGTGGCCCCCCCCAGCCACATCTACACCGTCAGTGCTAAAGGACTTAGCCACCCCCGCCGCCGGCTCCCACCGCCCCCTCCCCGCCAACTGCTCGCCAGCCTGCCGGTGGGGCTTCCGTGGGGTGCCGATGAATAATTTATCATCCAGTCACAGACAAGGGGGCGGGCGTATAAACACCCACATACGTGGGCACGGCGAGCACACGCGTGTGTGTCTTTAAACCCCAGAAACTGTCCCTCTGATCTGAGTCCAGAATGAACCATCCATAAGCGAGGCGGTCGGTTCGCCTGCAGCCGACACTTATCTCCCCAACTGCACTAACAGCCTTCGTCCATTATCATTTTGAGCAAGCTGCTCATTTTTAATGGAAAAAAAAAAAAAACACACAGATTTGTTTCTAAAACATGCAATGTGCAGGCGAGGGTCTCACTGTCCTGGGGGGGGCAGGTGTGCCTCGTGGCTGTGTCCGGGGAATTCCGATTTCAGCCAGGACAGCAGGAGAGGAGCGCGGGGCCCCCGGGACCTGCACTGGCCACCACGCACTGCCCCTCGAGGTGACCTCA
>NW_011888939.1:47840-48529 GCF_000151845.1 Pteropus vampyrus
GACGAGGCACGCCTTCGCCCAGGGTCACACGTCCAGCCTGGCACATGGTGCCCAGCACGCGGCCACCGGGGGCTCCGGCCTGACTCCTGTCCTCAGGGAACCCCGGTCGCTAACTACAGGCACCAGGCAAACTCGGAGCAAACGGCCCCCAAACTAAGAATTCGGGACGCGAGATGTTGCTCAGAGGAGCAAACGGCCAGCCTTCCCCGAGCCCGAGCCACTGGCCTGCCCTGGCCCAGGGTGCCGTGGGGTCAGCCTCTGCCTGGACGCTCCCGAGGGACAGAGCAGGGGCCCTCGCCCCCAACTCTGCACCGTGGGAGCAGTGGGTGTGGTCCCAGCACCACCCGAGGCTCCGGACTGCTCTATGCCTTGGTTTCCCCACCCATAAAACGGGGCCGCGATCTCTCTGAGGCATGAAGTTGAGACAGGCCAACGCGCAGCAAGCCCTGGGCGTGGTCGGCAGGCTGCCTCCTGCGAGAGCTTGCTGTCCCCACTGATTATTACTATGCCTACTAGTGTTACTCGGGGTCATTCGAGGACGCCCGGCCAGAGAAAGCTCGCAGCTCCTTTGGGAGAAAGCAGCTCGTCCTCCCTTCCGAGGGCCTGGCCCACCGCGGGAAAGGCTCCGACCTGCATGCTCCCACGACGACGCTGGGCTGCAGGCAACTCTGGGCCAGTGGGAGCTTCTG
>NW_011888939.1:48579-54438 GCF_000151845.1 Pteropus vampyrus
AGCAGTGGGTGTGGTCCCAGCACCACCCGAGGCTCCGGACTGCTCTATGCCTTGGTTTCCCCACCCATAAAACGGGGCCGCGATCTCTCTGAGGCGTGAAGTTGAGACAGGTCAACGCGCAGCAAGCCCTGGGCGTGGTCGGCAGGCTGCCTCCTGCGAGAGCTTGCTGTCCCCACTGATTATTACTATGCCTGCTAGTGTTACTCGGGGTCATTCGAGGACGCCCAGCCAGAGAAAGCTCGCAGCTTCTTTGGGAGAAAGCAGCTTGTCCTCCCCTCCGAGGGCCTGGCCCACCGCGGGAAAGGCTCCGACCTGCATGCTCCCACGACGACGCTGGGCTGCAGGCAACTCTGGGCCAGTGGGAGCTTCTGGAATTCCGACCAGGCCTGGTCAGCAGGGCCCTGGCTGTGGGACAGCCAGCTGCAGCCCCCGCAGCACTGAGGATGCGAATGTCCCACCGGCGAGGGTGTGGCTGGCACGGCCCGTCTGGGAGCCGAGGTGCTTCTGCGGCTGGCAGCCGGGCTGAGCCGCGGTCCTCCGGGACCCCCTGTTCTCTGCCCCTGCGTGACCAGCCGGCTTCCCCGGGTCCTCACGTGGTCTGTCCACTGTTGCGTCTGTGTCCTAACTGCCTCTTCTCGTAAGGACATCGGTCAGAGGGGATTAGCACGAACCCACAAGGCCTCAGCTCAACTGAGTCATCGCTTCGAAGAACTTCTCTTCAAACACAGACATGGGTTAAGCGTCTGGGGTCGGGGCTGCCGCGTGTGCATTTTCGAGGGAACGTCATTTAGCCCACGACAGCGCTCGACATACGTCTCTTGTCGAATAGATGACGATGGGTCGATGAAGGTGACGATAAACCGGCCCCGGTGAGAGCTTCGTTTGTGTCTGGCCCCGGGGCTCAGCACCCCAAACACGTCCCCTCCTTTAATTGTCTCGTGAAGTCTTGAGGAGATGTCACTAGTCCTCGTTCCAAACGAAGAAACCAAAGCCCCCAGAGGAGCGAGAACCGAGCACAGGTCACTGACCGGGAGCCACGGCCCGAGACACCTCGCCTGCCCAACCCCAGGGCCAGGCCCTTATCCACCTCGCCGAGTCCAGCACAGCAGAACAGCTCGACAGCGAGAACCCGCGCCGCCCGGCCTCGGCCACGGCCTGGCACTGCTCCCTCCACGTATTTTTATCCTTCACACTATTTAATGTCATCTTCATGGCAGTTGTGTGACGTAGGCGTCTTTATTCCTTTTCCATAAACGAGGAAATCAAAGGCAAAGGGTTAAAGTGATTTGACTAACTGATTAAAAGATGGACGGACGGACGGATGGATGGATGGACAGACAGATAGATGGATGGACGGACGGACGGATGGATGGACGGATGGACGGATGGATAGACGGACGGACGGACGGACGGATGGATGGATGGACGGACAGATGGATGGATGGATGGACAGATGGACGGATGGACGAACGGATAGATAGACAGACGGATGGACGGATGGATGGATGGACGGACGGATGGATGGATGGACGGACGGATGGATGGACGGACGGACGGACGGATGGATGGATGGACGGACGGACGGATGGACGGATGGATGGACGGACGGACGGATGGATGGACGGACGGACGGATGGCTGGATGGATGGATAGATCACTAAATAGATAGATGATTAAATAAGTAGATCGATGAATGGGGGAATGAGTGTCTCATCGGCATCTGCATCCTAAGCCACAGAGGATGGCAGGCAGGCCTACCGAGGGGACAGCGATGGCACCCCAGCCAGCCTCAACACGTTCCTGGGGCGAGGCTCCTGGGCCAGCCAGTCTGCCTGGATGGGACACCGTTAACAAAACGAAACTGTAAAGCAGCCAAAGACCAATCATTTCAATGAAACATGGAAACATCTGGGCAGGCAGCAAGCTATGAGTTCAAGTTTCCGGAAGGAAGCAGCTGTTCCGTGGTCACGAGGGAGTCCGGCTCACCAGGTGAACGCGTAGCAGCAGGACCACCGTGGGTCGCATCCACCTGCCCAAGAGCCAGGCACCGCCACCTACCGTGGCAGCGTCACAGCGGCATTCCTGCGGAAGCCGAAGACATCCCCGAGCTCGGGGGCTTGACCTGGCAAGTACCGGTCACCCTTGTCTGTAAGGAGGCTTTCCAGTTGCTTCAGAGAGATGGAAGTCTCCAGGCTGAAATGAACGAAGGTTGTCAGTGTGCCTGGCCCAGGGCCGGCACTCACTAGATACTCGCTGAGTGAATGAGAGGAACAGCGGCCGGCTCCCTCCTTCCTGCTTCCGCTGCCCATGGGTCACCCCTTGCTCGGCCACCTCCCACACTGATGGATATGCAAGGCTGCCGTGTCGGCAGGATGGAGGGCATCCGTGGGACCCTGTACGCTTTCTTCATGAGATTTCCAAGTGTTAATTACACTGGTGTTTGTGCAAGTGCTGGTCACCTTCTGTCCCCCGCTTGTGGGCAGAAAAGGCCAAGAAGGCGTTTGCTTTCTCCCCTCTGACCCACCTCCCCTGGCAGCTGGCACAGAATCTGCCACTTCATAGCTATGCGATGCTCAGTGAATAGATTATGAAAGTGTAGGTGCCCTTTCTAAAAGCCATCACCAGAATGCGAGACCCTCACGGGCAAAACCTGGGTATTTTCCACCCTGAAATCGCCAAAATTCGATACAGCATGCGACACTAAAAATGTTTAGAATTTCATTTAAATTTCATTTCAATTTAACGGACCAGTCTGCGGCCATGCCGCCCTGAACAAGCCCGATCCTGTCTGATCTCGGCAGCTAAGCAGGGTTGGGTCTGGTTAGTACTTGGATGGGAGACCACCTGGGAAGACCAGGTGCTGTAGGTGTAAAAAATAAAAAATAAGGGATTGTAAGCTGACAAGGTCCTTGCAATCTGTGAGGTCAACCAAGGGTTGCCTCGCCTAAAAACAATAAATAAACAAACAAACAAACAAACAATAAAAAATAAACAAATTTAACTGACCAGCATCTTAAAGGAAGGGAGGAAATATTACTCGTGACTGAAAAAATACTAAGGAAAAGCATTTTGAACGTAACCGAGAGTCCCTGGGGAAGCAGCTGGGAGGGGACATCTGGAAAGGACAGTTTTCATAATTCACATCTTAAAGAACCGTACGCGCCATTCCACCCGTGTCCTCATGTCTCATCAGAAACGGTGAAGCGCCAGGCTCCTCCGACTGACGCGCCTGCCGGCCCATCACCCCGAGACATCTGGACACTCAGTTAAAGGCCCCCTGGAGCCCTAATGGCGGAAATGAGTGACAGGCCAAATGACCGTGTTCCAGAGGGACCCTCCGGCTGGAGGGGAGGCACCATCGGGCGATTTTCTCAGCCGAGACAAGAAAGGGGGTGATGGAGACGGAGAGCTGGCCTCGGGGATCAGCACCACCGGACAGCACTCCCGTGAGGTCCTCCAGCTTGACCCTGTGAATGTGTGCATGTGTGCATGGGGGGGGGGCATGTGTGGGGGTGTACATGTGTGTAGGTGTGTGTGCATTTGTGTGCATTTGTGTGCGTTTGTGGGGCATGGCTATGTGTATGCGTGAGTGTGCATGTGGGACACACGTGTGCACTGATGCACATGTGGGTCACAGCATGTATGGGTGTGGGGGTACATGTGTGTGTGCATCTGGGGGGCACGTGGGGTGTGCATGCATGTGGGGGTGTACATTTGTGTGCATGTGTGAGCATGGGTGTGCATGTGGGGCACATGTGGGGGTGTACATGTGGTGTGGGTGAGTGTGTGTCATTTGTGTGCCCGTGTAAATGTGGGAAGCATGGCCGTGTGTGTGTGTGTGTGTGTGTGCATGTATGTGAGGGTGTGTGCATCTGTGTGCATGTGTGAGCATGGCTGTGTGTCCATGGGTGTATGTGTACGATGTGCGTGTGCATGGTATGCATGTGATGTGGGTATGTGTACATTTGTGTGCATGTGTGAGAATGGATGTGTATGTGGCACACGTGTGTGCACGAGTGTGTGTTGTGGTTGAGCATGTGCACGTATGTGTGTGGGGGCATGGCCGTGTGTGTGAGAATGTGTGTGCGGGGTGCACGTGGGGCACGCGTGTGTGCCTGAGTGTGCATGGGTTTGCGTGTGGGCGTGGCCATGTGTGTCCAGACCCCAGCCGGAGTGGAGCTTCTCGCCCACGCTGCACAGATGGTGCTGGCTTGTCCCCGTCAGCAGGGCGGACGGGCCACGAGGACGAAGGGAGGGCCTCACGCATCGACACAGCTGGGTGCAGGCGGCAGACCTCTGAGGGGCGGTGTACTTGAGAGTTTCGCAGCCCCTTACCCGCCCAGGGCAGTCCCTTCCAGCCCCGTCCTTCCTGTGTCCCCTCTGCACCCCATGCCAGGGCCCTCCCTCAGGCCTCAAGGTCATCTTTGGCAGAGAGGGGATAAGAGAAACACTGGGCAGGGCAGAAACCCTCCCCTGACCAGCAATTCTACTCAGGAGTGGGGCGAATTGTACCCAAAAAGTGTACCAAAAAGTACCACCCCACCGACACGATCTCTCTGGGGTGGTGCGGTGCCCACAAATCTGTCATCTGCCAGACCAGGCTCAGAGAGAGGACCGTCACAGCCAGTGGACAGGCCAGGCCCAAGGGTGATGGGTCATTGAGGGGGTCCTCAACTCACACCTCTGCCTGCCCCTCACCCACACCTGGGAGAGCAGCACCTGGCCTGTCACCGTGGTGACCCAGCTCCTGGCACAGTCTGGCCCACCCTCAGAAGGTGCCGAGGGCCGAAGCATGAGCACCTGGACCGGGCCATGGGGGAGCGAGGGCAGTCGCCGAGGCCACAGCAGACCCAGGCAGCCTGCTCCTGGCCTCCGGCCTGGTCAGCAGCGTGAACTTGAGACGGATAGTCCTGACACCCTTAAAAAGCACGTGTCCCAACAAAGACACAGCCAGAGGTCCCCTGTGTACTAGGAAGGGAAGGGGCCAGCCATGGCCGTGTGCGCGGCATAATTTCTGTAGAAACCCACATTTGCGTGGATGAAGCCCACGGGAAGGTCCAGAGGCCACTTGCAGCCAGTCACGCTCCAGAGGACGGCTTTCCCTCCCTTTTTACACCCTCCTGCCTGTTCTAGACTTCCTGCGATGAGTGCGGATGCTTGAGCTGCATTTTAAGATTCCAGAAAGTAACCACTGATTTTAAAAGAGAGAGCCTGGGGGCGGCTGAGGAGCACGGCAGGCAGGGCCGCAGGGCCAAGGGCCGGGAGTCTGGTGAGCGCACGCGTATCAGAGGCCAGCGGTGGGAGCCTTCCCCACGCGCTCCCGTGCTGAGCCTCACCCAGGCGCGGCCGGCCACATCTGTCACTCAGATGGCAAAGCAGAAGCACCAGGAGGCCGGAGCTGCCCAGGACCCCAGGCCAGCGAGAAAAAGGAGCTAGATTCAGTGGATCTGTGTCCCGGACTTTGCCCTCAGGCCCTGGCTGCCACACGGGTCCCCAGAAGGTTCTGGAAGGTGGGAGCCGCCCCGGGAGCAAGGAATAAAGGCGGTAAGTGGGGCCTGCACAGCGTCCACCCAGACACCACCACCCGCAGCAAAGGCCTGGCGAGTCCCCTCACCGCCCGGGTCCCCCACTGCCCGGGTCCCTCACTGCCCTGCAGGCAGGGATGGCAAGAACTAACTGGCCAAAACTTGGTCTTGCGGGGGTGTGGGGGAGGTTCATCTGAATGGCACCGGCTCCATGTGGGATCCCAGCGTCCCTGACAGGTGCACACACTCTCGCAGGCTGCACAGGTGTGGGCAGTGTGACCCCACACAGGAGCTGGCAAGGTGGACATGAGCCTTGAAGTTGTCACTCCTGGGT
>NW_011888939.1:55838-60353 GCF_000151845.1 Pteropus vampyrus
TGCTGCAGAAGTCTCCGGAAAATGGCTGCTGGCTGCTGGCAGGTGTGTAGGGGGTGAGGGAGGTGGCGAGAGGCCCAGGCCCCAGGTAGCATCGGGCGCCGACGGGTCCAGGGGCAGACAGCTGGCCCAGGGGGCCCGACCGAGGACAGCAAGGTGAACGGCAGGTGGCTGGGACGAGGACCGGAGGCCTGGCAGGAGGCCAAGCTAAGGGAAGGCCCGAGCAGCAGAGCAGCGGGCATCGGGGGCTCCTGCTTCGCCGCCGTGGTCTGTCGCAGAGTCCCCACTCTGCCTGGACTACTCCGTCCACACAGATCCAGGACAGCCGGGGATGTCCAGGCGTGGCTGCAGGGCAGAGGCGTGCTGCTCACCCACTGGTGGCCTGATTCCCTCCAACTCCAAGCAGCCAGGGTGTCCGAGAGGGGCTAGGGGCCATTTACTGTGACGGATGTCACTGAGCCCCCGCCACCATTACATACTCCCCCACCCACAACCCGGCAGGGCTCGGCATTTTCCCAGCATCCCTGAGGGGCCTTTGGATCCACACAAGGGGTGACCTCTGCACCTAGTGGAGCCAAAGACAGTGTGGGACTTGGGGTCCCCTGTGCTCCATGTGTGCTCCCTGGAGTAGGGTCCCCGTGAGCCCTTACGGTACCTGGGAGCCAATTAGAAACGTTGGTTGGGGCAGGGCAGGACTGGGGGTTCCAGCACCCCAGCGGCTCCACTCAGTCACATCGTGGCAGTGGCAAGCCCTGGACTCTGCCTCCCGTGCCTGATGGATCTGTCCGCCCTGCCCCACAAGGGCACAGCTGCCAGCGGTGGCTCTGGGATATCGACCAGCGTGACCAACATCCTGCCACCGAGGGTGGCAGTGGTCAAACAGCCTGAGCCCCACCCACTCCGGACAGGTTTGCCAGCTCCTGGCCCCTGGGTCTCGGGTGGACGGGGAGGGGATTGGCTCATCTGTGGAGGACCTGTGCGTCTGCTCCTCCCTGGCCCCTCAGGGGGACAGCGAGCCTGCCTCCAGGCCTCTCCAGGCCTGATACCCCCGAGAGCCCTGTCTCCACTGCCACCCAGCCTGACTGCCCTCCACCGTCACTTGTAGGCCCCCCAAGTATGGCTCTGCGTTTTCACCAAGAAGCAGCGCCGGGGGCCTAGAGGGCATGGGGGAGAAGGGATGCAGGGGAGGCTCTGCATGGGGTCCCCGGGCCTCAGCCAGGACAAGTGGACCACTGGACAGATGTCCAGTCTCGGTGACGGGAGGGGACCAGGACACGAGAAAGCCCAACGCCCGCTTCTCCCTGGCACGCGGACCTCAAAAAGACAGTAAGAGAAGCCAACCTTCTGCGGAGCCACAGCCAAGCATTTCAAAAGATAGGTCTGGGGTTTTGTCTCCTTAGTTTTAAAGACCTTTTAAAAACTCCGTATCGACATCCCTGGGAGCCAGGGCTGGGCGCACAGCTAGGCACTCCCCGGCCGGGCACAGCACCCGGACGTTTGGGAGGACGTGGGGGAGAGGGACCCGCCCTCGTGAGAGCAGCTGTGCCCGCGTGGGAATGAGGCGGCAGGGTGTGGGGCACCCCCGCCCCCGGCTCTCGCGCCCCCAGTTATTCTGCAGAGAATGTGTTCTCCATCTGCTCTCAGCCTGCTGGCTGCAGGACCGTGGGCGGCCAAGGGCCTCTCAGCCAGCAGGGCCTGAGGGCAACCCCGTCCTTGCCCTGAGACTCTGGGCCTGTTTCCGGGACCTTCCTCAGCACCGTGACGGCCACAGAGTGGGTTTCTGTGACATGCCAGGACGGTGGGCCTGAGGGCACCCCACCCGCCATCCCCTGTATAATGTAAGCTTGCCTTTTGGATACCATGTCTGGGATCCCACATTTGTAGAGCTCAGCAATTAGAGGGGACCCCAGAGGCGTGAGGGGGTGGAGCTGGGAGCCAGCATCAGCAGGCTGGGCGGGAGAGAGGAAGGGGACAGGCTGGTTGTCTCTGCTGTCAGACGTGAGCGCCCACGCATCGAGCTGGTAGAGACAGGCTGTGACAGCAGGACCTGAGGGACAGCTCTCTGCGGAGCCCCCGTCCGGCCCCCAGGCTCCCGCGGTCTGGCTCTGGGCGGGGGCAGAGTCTTTCAGGTAGAGGAGGCCGAGAGCTGCTCCCTTTCTCTCCAAACGTCCCCTCCTGCCTGGCCACCCCTCCTGCCTGGCCACCCCAGACAGGCCACAGGATGTGCCTCGCTTGATCGGGAGAAAATGGACCGGGGCCGGGCTTCCGCTCTGAGCCAATGTCTCCAGGCCCCTGTCCTGGGAAAGACAAAAGCCTGCACACGTGCGTGCACGTGGGTGCACTCTGCGTGGGCGCACACGTGCATGTGTGCGTGTGCCTGTCTGTGCGTGTGAATGTGCGCATGCGTGTGTGCCTGTGTGCGTGCACACCCTGCCCGGACCTACCCACAGCTCTGCCTGCCTCTGAGGGGCAGCACAGGTGTCCAGCAAAGAACCGGTGAGGCACGTGAGGACAGCGTTTGCCTGCCTTCTCCGGGGACCTACGCCTTCTCCAGGGACCTACGCCTTCTCCGGGGACCCACGCCTTCTCCGGGGACCCACACCTTCTCCGGGGACCCACGCCTTCTTCTCCGGGGACCTACGCCTTCTCCGGGGACCTACGCCTTCTCTTATGCCCTCCACCCCGCCCTCTGCCCTGGGCCTTTCCCACTGACTTTTCGAGTTCCTGCCTTGACAGGAACAAAACGCTCTCCCCCCAGCCCCACCCTTCGGTGGCTGCTGTCTCCCCCTCCCTCGTGGCCAGGTGGCAACCTGCCTGCAGGGCTGCTGTGTGGGCCCGTGTTCCGAATCAGGCTGAGCAGCCACGTGAGGACGTCCCATTTATGCCGCGGCCAGACCTGCAGCCATGAGCTATTTCGAACTTCTACCAGGTCCAAGCCTCAGGCAGTGCTGCACTTGGACTCGGCGCCAGCCCCCAGGAGGGGGACTTCGCCCTCTGGCCCCACGCCAGGGGCGTCAGCTCGTCCTGACAGCTCGGCTCCTCATAGGGGAGCGGTTTGCAGAGGTGGAAGCTGCTATTCTAGAAAACGCCCTCTGCTGTGTAAATACAACGGTGGATGACAAAAACATCCAAAGAATGGGCTCATTTCTCACCTCCCACTCTGTCCCCGGCCCACTCCAATCTGGCTTCCAGAAACAACCAGCTTCCTCCCCCAGCGCGCCCCCAGCTCCGCGGGACCTCCTCGGCCAGGGACGCACCCCACGCCCTGGCCCCGCAGCCCCAGGATGGCCGCTGGCCTCTCTCTTCCAGAAGCACTGGGCTTGGGCAACATCCCCAGGTGTGGCTACTGCACCTCTCTGTCCCCTCATCCTCCCAAAGACCCAGCCTGTCAAGAGCCCACTCTTTCCCCCACCGCCATCCATCACCAAGGCCATCCACCTCCCTCCCTTGTCCCCCCTCCGTCTCAGCTGCCTCCTGGCTCCCCTCCTTTGCCACCTTTCCGCCCTGCCCACTCCGAAGTACCCCCCACACGGAGACTTTGTCACCATACAAACCTTGCTGGAAACCCCCGTGGTTGGCCTTTCCTCACAGCGGGACCCACGCCAGCCTCCCGCCTGCTCCTGGCACCTCAGCACCCTGCAGTCCTTTGTTCTCAAAGCTGGCCACTCGCTGCCGCCATCGGCCTCTGCTCAGAGTCCCCTCTGCCGGGACTTCTCAGCCTGCCCCATGCAGGTGTCTCATTCGTCAGACCTCACTGCTGTCACCTCCTGGGAAGGTGCCCACAATCAGCGGGTGCTCCTGGCCTGTGGGGTTGGGGGGGTCATGGCAGTCACCCTGTGACCTGCAGTGCCCTCGGGCAGGGACCACACCCACGATGCTCACTGCTGTGTCCTTGACCCCAGCCTGTGGCTGGTACACCTGATGGTCCGCAGACGCCCTTCACCCGGTGAATCTCACACACGTATGCACACACGCACCCATGCATGCACATGCACATATGCACGCATGTGCGTGTACACACAGGCACACACGCACGCACATGCACACACATACACAAACACGGGCATGCGCACGTGCATACACATGCCTACACATGCACACACAAACATGGGCACACTCGCACATGCATGCACACATACACAAACATACACAAACATAGGCGTGTACGCACTCACATACACGTGCATATACACATGCACGCACATACACAAACACGGGCACCCACAGACTCACATACACATGCGCACACACATACACAAACACACGCACACACATGCACATGCACGCACGCACACACCTAGGCCAGACCCTTGGAGACGCACAGGGCTTTCGTCTCTCTATTCCGTGGGAAATGTCCAGGAGAATATTTGAGGACCGGTGACTCGGAATAGAAGAGGGGACAGCAGGGCACCCGCAGCGTGCGAGCACACCGCCATGCCGACTTTCAGAAGGGCTCGGGCTCAGAAACCCATCCGAACGCCTCCCCGTCAGCTAACACCTGCTGTCCGCAGCCCCCCG
>NW_011888939.1:66356-70514 GCF_000151845.1 Pteropus vampyrus
CAGAGTCCCCAGGGTGCTGGGCCCACCCCCCCAGGGGGTCCGATTCCGCAGGTCTGGGGTGGCAACTGAGACTGTGCCACTGGCCGGGACCACATTTGAGACCTGCTGTGCCGGACGAAGCCCACCCAGGGCCGGGGTGGGGGCCATGAGCAGTGGGAGCAGGAGGACAGGCTCGGGGGGGCGGTCAGCACGCGTGGGCGCAGGGGACGGGGAGGAGTCGCCATGCTTGGTCCTGCCCAGACTCTGGGGACTGGGCTCAGCCTTGTCCACACGGAAGCCACTCAGTCCTGCGTCCTGAGCCCGCAGCCCCGGGTAGGTGCCCACGTCCACGAGGCCTGGCCTTGGGCCGCTGCCTGCATCCGTCTACACCGGCCCCCTTCTTCCTCACAGTGACAGCCTGGACCCACGGCTCTTCTTACAGGTGGACAGACCGAAGCTCAGGAAGGGAGTGGCAGCGGCTTGCCGAACCCCAATCCCAAGCTTCCTTCCCAAACCTCTCTTGCCTGACCCTTCTCCCTGCAAACTCAGAAACTCAGTTTCCAGCCAGGTCCCAAGTCCCTGGGAGTATGTGCCAAACCCACAGTGCCCTTGATGCAGCCCAGACAAGCCCGTGCCCGTGCCCCTCCGCTCCCCTCCCCCCGACAGCCTCCGGCCTCTGGGCGGCCAGGCCTCCGCGCTCCGTCTCCACAGCGCGGCCCCACGGGCGGGGAGGCTGCCAGGCTGCTGTCAGGAGCCTGGGCGGCGTTTACGAGCAGCCTCTGCCAAGATTTGCAGCCTGGCACTTAAAGGCAGCTGGGACTCAATGACAGAAAGATTGGTTACCATGAGCAGCTCCTGGGAGCCTGTGTGTCCCCAGCCCGCTTATGGGGCAGGATTCGGGGGTGGGGGGCTTCTCGTGACATCAGTGGGAGGGGAGGGCAGGAGCCAGCTGCCAGAGGGGCTACCAGGCTGGCATCAGGACAGTGTGATTGGGGAGTAAGTGGCTCAGAGCTCCCCAGGGAGCAGTGGGCAGAAATGTGCTCACAGGTGTGTATTAATAGGCGTGTGAGGAAACCGCTTAGGGACCTGTTGGCCACCAAGAGAAGGACCTGCAGAGTCGAGAACTCAGCTGCAAGCAGAGACGCGTGTTAGACGCAGTGGCCGGGGTGAGGGGCTCCACCTGGATGAGGGGCAGTGGGGAGCCGGGAGCCCTGCCGGCCTGGAGTCAGGGTCAAGGTCATTCCCCAGCCCAGTGCAGCGTTCTCAGTGGCTGGGGTCCGAGGTTGAGCTTAGGTCAGGGAGCACCCGACGCCATGGCCGGCCGCACACTGGGGGCCCGGCGTGCTCACGCAGACAGGGCAGACGCTGCCGAAGCGGGCGGGCAGATTGCAGACGGTGCTCGCAGGCAGATTGCAGGGGGCCCGCACCTCCTCCTCTCAGCCAGGGTCCTGCACCCACAGTCTGCAGTCGGTCACTAGGACCCCTCCCTATCCAGGTGAGGCAGTGCCCTGAGGGGCTTAGCCGTGGGCCAGGCTTCTGACTCCGTGTCTTCCAGCAGGCCCCAGCAGCCCCTGGCAGGCCCCCCGCCAGCCCCACCAGCCCACACCAGCCCCCACCAGCCCCCACCAGTCCCCCCAGCCCCCACCAGCCCCCACCAGCCCACACCAGCCCCCACCAGCCATCCATGGCCCAGGATGAGCCTCCACCTAGATCCATTCCTCGTCCTCACCTGCCCTGACCTGTTTCTTTCTCTCCACCCTCTGCCATCCCAAGTGAGGGTCCTGCCCCCGTCCTGCAACGTACCACCCCCTGGGACTGGGACAGAGGGTAGGGACTGTGGCTGGTGACCGAGGGTAACGCTGGGCAGAGATGGGGCCATTGGAAGCTGTATGGCAGAAGACACACCTAAACATTCAACTTCTATCTCTAGAGTCCCCCAGGCCCCCTGGAGAGCGGACGGGTTCTAAGGGTGGAGCCTGGCGCATCCCGTGATGACAGGAAGTAAAGAAGTGCACACATGGGGGGGGGGGACATGCTGAAAGGACACGGGAGCCAAACCCAACGAGCTCCCGTGGCCAAAGCCGAAGCCACTGCAGCAAGGGAGTAGAGAGAGAGCGAGCTGCGTTTTAACCCTCGACGGGACCCAGGTCACGGCCAGCCCGTGCGGGCACAGACAAGAAACCGCAGAAAGAATGAACTGCGGAAGATTCCTAATTAACACGTGTCGGCGGCCTGAGCGGAACGGGAAGTCGAATGCCACAGTCAGAGCTGCTGCCAGCGAGGTCCACGGTGTCGCTCAAAACAGTGAACGGAGGTTTGGGGAGCAACAGAGGCTCCTGGAGCTCCCTGGGGACGTGCGTTCGTTCTAAAGAGGAAAACAGGACTTCACGTTAACTTTTTAAAAATCGGTGGCTCTGCCGAAAGAAACCCCGACTCCGGTGCAGCGAACGTCACTGAGACCTCCCGACATCACGTGCGCGCCCCCAAACGGACACACCGAGAGGGGCACCTTAATTTTCTCACGTTTCTGCTGAAAATCATAGCCTCCATTTAATCATGAAAAAATATTCGACAAACCCAAATTAGGGGACATTCTATAAAATAACCGGCCAGCTCTGTCCCAACGGCAGAGACCAGGCCCAGATTCCAATCACGTAGGACAGAAGCCTTAGAGGAGCTGCGTGTGGACACACAGAAAATCTCTGTCCTATCGTGTGACTTTTCTTTTTATTTTAAAATGATTTTGAGTGAAGGAAGCATCTCCTTGGCCACCTTGGCTGCGTGGACTCTGGCCGGCCCGTGCGGCCCAGCCCTCCCTCTGCCTGTCCTCCCTCTGTCCCCTGCCCCCGCGTCTAAGCCCCAGGCAGAGCTGCTGACCTTCCCCTCTGCGAGCAGCTCCCTCAGAGGTGGCCCCGAGCACAGACGGGCCCTTCCCCACGGGGAGCTCGGCAGCACCTGCAAAGAACTCTTCCTCGCCCTGCAACCTGCCAAGCAGCCCCCGGAGAGAGCCTAAGCCCCATCCCCCCCAGGAAGGCCACCTCCCGGCTCCATGTGTCGTGTCCCTGTAAAGATGACGTCTGAGGTGGGCCGGCCTAGCGGACAGTGCTGCAGCACAAGGCCAACTCGTAGCCACTAGCGCATGCACTGGTGGCTGCCTTGGGGTCAGGAGCCCATCCCTGGCCAAGATCACCAGTCACGTGAACATGGCAGCCTGTGCCTAAAATCCTTCCTCCCCAAAACTGCTCACCCAAATGATTCTACCATCTCCTACCACTCTGTCTATGTAACCCCATCTCACATCTTCCATTTAGAAATTTCTTCTAAGGAATTCCCCAGTGATCCCCCGCCCCCCTCAGGGGAATTCAGTAAAAGCACGACCTCAACAGCCAGAGGCAGAGAACAGGAAAGCGAACCCCTGCCTGTGGCCTCCTGTCCCCGTGCTCTGCCCAGACTGGCCCTCTCAGCCTCTGGGAACACAGAGACGCCCTAGAACTGTGAGCCCCCTCACCACCCCAGTCCTCCAAGAACCAAACCCCCTAACGAGCAACCGCAGGGCCCGCGTCATTCTGATCCAGTCGAGGTGGCAGCGGGAGGCCTGTGAGACAGGCTGTGTGACTCCTCGCTGGGAAACGGATTAATAAACCATGATGATAAGCGAGCTGGCTAGCATGGGAATGAGGCTCGGAGCTAATTGAAGCCATCCAGCAAAATGTCAGCGCCTTCTCGGGCATGAAACATTCATCGCGCTTAAGCCCCAGTGGAGACGCGGGGGGTGCTGCTTCCCCTGAGACGGGGTTAGGGCCACCAGTTAGGGTCACTCACTCTCCAGGCAAGTGGCCTTCTCCAGAGGGGCCATTTCTTGGTCCGTTCCAAGATCAGGAAGAAACCCCTGTGGGTGTAGGGGAGCTCTGCCCCATCCTCATGGGGCGTAGCCGGAAGGGGGGTCCTCTGTGCCCAGGAGGGGGGGTTCAGGGCCGCTTCTTCTGTCCAGTCTCAGCCGTGAGGTGTCCACTCCTGGGACTTCGAGCCAATCTGGAGGCGGATCACAGGTCCCACAGCCTGAAGCAGAGCCACTCCAGACCCCGAAGTAGCCTTGGGCCACTGCCTCTTCTCTCCAGCCCTCAGCCTGAGAGCCCCTCCTCCAGCCACAGGTCTTTCGGCCTGTTCCATTCATGGTGG
>NW_011888939.1:75079-78709 GCF_000151845.1 Pteropus vampyrus
GTTCATTCTGAAAAAATATATATACACACGTGGACTTAGCGATACCACTTCTAGGGATTTTTCCTAAGGAAGTAATGAAGCGTGTGCCCACGGATGTGGTGACACTTTAAAAACCCCGCTCCACGTGTCCAGTGAGACGGTCTCGCCCGAGGCCCGTGCGTGCGCCCACCGGAACCCCGCCCGCGAGGCGCTGGAAATGCGTCGTGGACATAGGAAGGCGTCCGTGGAAAACGGAGGGACGTGAACAGGCCACGAAAGGCCAGTGTGGGTACTGGGGTACTGTAGCGCCCTACGCCTTACGGAGGAAGGTTCCTGGTTATGAACGGGGCGCTTCCCGTAGCGGTTAGGGGGACCTTCTCCGCCTTTCTTGGGTTCTCGGGATTATCCAGGTTTGCCATTGTGACCGGTATCACTGGTGTAATAAAGCGACATGAGTCGTTTTTCGGAGGGGGCTGGGGGCAGGACACGTCAAGAGCCGGCTTGCAGAGAAGGGTGGTTTTGCTTTGAGCAAACTGATAGTGGGGAGGGGCCCAGAGCCGGCCCCCTCCCCCAGCACAGAAGGCACCTGGGCGAGCCCTGTCCCTCTGGGCCTCTGTCCTGTGTAGAAGGCAAGTGGCAGGATCCTGCTGTAATCCCCGCCCCCAGGGCCAAGCCCCAGGCAGCAGAGGCCAGCTGTGGGTGCCAGCAGCCAGCTCCCCGCAGCCTGATGACGCGCTCTGCCCGAGGCCAGCAGGTCTGCACTGGGCCCGCTGCCTTTGCCTGTGCTTATTTCCTGCTAATCAGCGTCACCGGGCCCCGAGGGATGCCAGCCCGGAGCCCCACCAGCTGCTCAAGGAGCCGCTCTCCTGTTCCGGGCACGCTTGGCTGGGTTTGGGAGGACTGGGCATAAGCGAAGCTGACAGCCCCATCTGCTTCCTGCAGGCACAGAGCCCTGCTCAACATCCAGGCCCACCTGAGGTGGGGAGCAGCCTCCCAGCCAAGCCCCAGGCCCCGCCGAGGTGCGGGGGACAGCCAGGACCCAGCACCCAGATGCCAGCCCAGGCGAGGGGCTGAGGCCAGATTCTCCGTCCAGATGGTGGCACGGGCTCGTGCAGAGGGACAGCGACACCTGTGGCGACTACAGCAATGGCCGTTAGTGACGACCGAGTGCTCTGATGTGCTGACCCCCTGACACCTCACGCCGGCCGGGCACCCCCTCTGCAGATGAGGGGACTGAGGCTCAGGAAGGCGGGTGTCCGGCCAGCAACCGGCAGGCTGGCCCGGACTGCAGTCGGCCCGAGTGGGGACCCTGTGCTCCCGGCTGTGCGAAGGGTCGCGGCTGCCTCAGTCCAGGCCCCCGCCAGCCCACAGGCTTTAGGACCTGCCCCTTCCGCATGGGACGCGGGGGAGGAAGCACCATTTGAAGGCTCCACAGAGGCGGGCGGGCATCGCGCAGGGGTCTGTGTGCTCGTTTCTTGGGAAGGGGCTCGGGGATTGGCCTGCGAAGAGCCGAGGAAGGCTGGGCGGGCAGAGGGCAGAGGGGCCGCGGAGGGATGGCAGCGGCTGAGAACCCTGCAGATCACGCGGGGCGGGGTGCGGTGGTCTCTGGAGTGGGGCCGGCCCCACGGAGTTGCCCCAAGTCGAGGCGAGGAGGAAAGGACTCTGCATGGGCTGGTCATCGCACAGGCCGCCATCTCCCACCAAAGAGGGGGAGATCTTGGACCAAGAGGACCCAGCAGCCCAGGGCAGGGGGCGGGCTGTGAGCAGGCACGGCCAGCAGCTGGGGCGGGTGCAGGGGCCAAAAGGGGGAATCGGGGTGGGACACCACAGCATCCGCCGTGGGCCTGTGAGGGTGCAGGCCCAGTCAGGACCAGGGCGCCCCGTCCTGCCCAGAGAGGGCGGGCCAAGGCGAGGCCCCCGCGGATCCCGTCCGCTCAGGGCCTGAGACAGGCTGCCTGGCCCACAGGTGCCCTGGGCTGTGAGCCGTGGTGCCAGCTGACCCGGGCCGATGCAGGGGCGGCAGGGGCAGTGGGAAGGGCCTGAGACACCCCTCCTTCCCCGCCCCGCAGCTGGAGCCCACTGCCTAAGCCCGGCCCCCCTTCGCCTCTCCTTATGAAGATACCGCGCTCACTGTGGGGAGTCCAGACCACCCAGCTGAGCAGAACGTCTCCCCAGACCCTCCCCAGAGGGAACCCACCAAAGGCTCAGTGCCCCACCCCGGCCACCTACGGTGGGCCGGTCCAGCGGGCTCTACGGGAATCGTCCGCTATCCACACTGCCCACACCTGCTTGTTTCACTCGACACCGCGGGAACAGGTGGACACTCAGCCTCTCCAAGTATACCTGCCGCAGCTTCGGGAACCCCCCCCCACCCCGGGCGCCCAGGCCTCTGTGCAGCTGGCTGGGCCTCCCAGCGCAAGACAGCCGACAGGAGCTTCGCGAGCAGTCACCAGAGGCCTGTTGCCTTTATGCCGTGACCTGGTCTGGTAAGCGGGAAAGCTCTCGGGGACCCTGGGATGGAGGAGGAAGATCAGGGCCAAGGAACCAGACACGCTGGGCTGCAGCAACGTCTCACCTCAATCAATAGCTATTTCCCTGCTTCCAATTACTTTCTCCCCACTACCCCGAGCCATCAGAGGCACCTGCCGCCCGTCAGCTGTGACACTTGAAAGAGATGCTGTTGGAACTCCAGGGCTGGGGGGGCTCCTCTCGTCTACGGTTGGCTCAGCTGTCTCGGGGGTGCCCCCGGAGAAGAGGCAGGACGCCCTGACGGGCCACGCCGAGCCGCTCGCTGAAATCCTCGGGGCACCGTCCCGCCGTGCAACACGTCCCACCTGCGCTCAGCTGTAGCGACTGAATGGGGGCCCTCGAAAGGCAAGCCCTAAGCCCTGGGGACCCGCGAGGGTGACGCATCTGGGAAAAGGGTCTTTGCAGGTGTGATTAAGTCACGGATCTTGAGATGAGGTCATCCCGGGGTAACTGGGTGGACACTAAACCCAGCGACAGTGTCCTTGTGAGACACAGAGGAGGAGAGGCACGGAGATGGAGGAGCCCGTGAAGACAGAGCAGGGGCTGGACAGTGCGGCCACGAGCCACGAGCCACGAGCACCTGGGGCCCCCCGTCGCTGGAGAGGCAGGGGGGACTTGGAGCCTCTGGAGGGAGCCCAGCCCCACGACACCCGGACTTCAGACTTCACCCTCCAGCACCAGAAGAGACAGAAGTCCCGTTGTGTCAGGCCCCTGGTTTGGGGACCTTAGTTTCAGCACCCAGGACACCCACAAGCCATCCTCGGGAAGGGGCCGGTGAAGGGCACAGCCCAGGCAGGAGTCCCGGGCTGGAACCTCGGCTCTCCGATGTCCGCGTCCTTGGCTAAGCTGCTACACTTCTCCGAGCCTCAGTTTCCACACCTGAGCATGGGGATAGCACTAGAACCTTCTGGAAGGTTCCTCTGGGTTCCAAGATCAACTCTGTGAGTCAGAGTTGCGAGTCCTTGATTCTTTCCTCATTCCTGCCAGCATTTGCGGACCGCAGTTTGCAAAGCGTGTTTACGTGCGCACGCTCACTCAGGGACCAGAAGTTTCTGGCACATCTGGGCTCTGAACCGGGACCCACACCATTTCCAGATCCTGTGACCCTGGTCTCTGCGCTAC
>NW_011888939.1:79589-80624 GCF_000151845.1 Pteropus vampyrus
TAAGCTGCTACACTTCTCCGAGCCTCAGTTTCCACACCTGAGCATGGGGATAGCACTAGAACCTTCTGGAAGGTTCCTCTGGGTTCCAAGATCAACTCTGTGAGTCAGAGTTGCAAGTCCTTGATTCTTTCCTCATTCCTGCCAGCATTTGCGGACCGCAGTTTGCAAAGCGTGTTTACGTGCGCACGCTCACTCAGGGACCAGAAGTTTCTGGCACATCTGGGCTCTGAACCGGGACCCACACCATTTCCAGATCCTGTGACCCTGGTCTCTGCGCTACAGTGTCCCACGAACCCCGTGGCTTGTTCCAATAAGCGTCGCCCCGTGGCGGCTTCCTGAAGCTCGAGGCTCAGGTCCTGGTTTGCAGACGGGACCTGGATGGCCAGGTCGGTCACCAAGAGGTCCAGAAGTGACCTCCAAGGAGACCTACAGCCACAGCCACGAGGCTAAAGTAGCCCTGGGGTACCTGACGGCACCCCCTTGTCAGCACGGCCTTCTGGGAGGACGCCAGCCACGCAGGCCGCTGGGCCATGTCACAGCAAACACGGGGCAATGCCGCCTGCGTCTGAGCCCGCTGGCCTCGCTCTTCCTTCCCTGGGGGCAGAGAGGGGCTCCCTGGCCACTGTGCCCGCGGCCGCCCTCAAAAGCAATTAAGAGGAGAAAGACCGGAACAACCTTCTCCTCGTGAGGTGCTCCCGTGAGCAGCACCTGCTCATTGCTGCTCATTAGGGGGAGCTGCTGCCACACCCACCGAGTCGGGGCTGCCTCCCTCCGGCTGCCCTGGCCTCTTGCCGCCTCCAGTGGAACTTGGGGGGGGATGAAACATCTTCCCCCAGATGCCCCCAAGCAGGCGAAATGGGGATCGGGGCTTCTGGGGTGAGCAGGGCGCCCCGGGTGTCCAAGTTCAGTCAAGGCACCAGCTGTTTCCAGGGGGGCTGCACGGTGAGGACAGACAGCCCTGGGTGCCGAACCCCTGGCCCTCCGGGCCTCAGCGCTGTCACACGTCAAGTGGAGACAGCACTCCCGCCTCGTGGT
>NW_011888939.1:81083-83406 GCF_000151845.1 Pteropus vampyrus
GAGGGAGGGAGAGGGATGGAGAGGGAGGGAGAGGGAGGGAGAAAGAGGGAGGTGAGCCCCGGTCTGGTCCTGGGCCCCAGGGACACCGGGGTCAGGGTGGGGAGGAGGATTGGAGCACCTGATAGAAAGCAATGGCCAGGATGCAGTGAGGCTGGGCCTGCAGCGTGGCCACGTGACCCCTTCCCGTGGTGCCCAGCTCAGGCAACAGCCTGGCCTTTCCCACAAAACGCTGTCCGCTCCCGGCCTGGGCAGGCAGCTCAGGGCACAAGTGAACGCGAAGGCTACTCTTGCCAGGAACGTTTGTGTTTTAAAGAGGAGCCCTAGACAGCCACGTGCGAAAACATAACGTAGACCCAGACCTTAAACCTTTCATGCAAATTACCTTGAAATGGACCATAGACCTAAATGGAAAACACAGAACCACAAAACTCCTAGAAGGTAACACAGGAGAAAATCTGGGTGACGCTGGGCACAACGATGACTTCTTAGAGACAACGCCAAAGGCACAACGCACGAAAGGTTAGAAAGAGAAGCTGGGCTTTGAAATCGACACCTTCTGCTCTGCGAAAGGCCGTGTGAACAGAACTAAAGACGAGCCACGGGCTCGTACCCAATAAAGGACCGATACGCAAAATATACAAAGAACTCTTAAAATTCAACAATAAGAGGGGAAAAAGGATTTAAAATGGGCTAAATATCCGAACAGACGCCTCAGCAAGGAAGACACATGGGTGCCAAGTAAGCACGTGAAAGGCTGCACCACGTCAGCCTTTAAGGAACGCGACGCCCCCTCGAGTGGCCAGAGTCTCCACGCCGATGACGCAGACGATGGCGGGGACCTGGAGCCACAGAAATCTCGTTCATCGCAAAGCAGTGCAGCCCCTCGGTTTGGGGGTTTCTAACAAAACTAAACCTCCCCTCACCATGTGACCCAGCAGCTGTGCTCCTGGTATTTACCTAAATGAATTAAAAACTTACATCCACCAAAAACCTGCACGCGGATGTCTATGGCATCTTTATTCGTGATTGCCAAAACTTGGAAGTAACCGAGATGCCCTTCGGTAGGTGACGGATAAGTACCCTGTGGTCCAGCCAGACAGTGGGATATTATTACTCAGTGCTTAAAACATGAGCTATCAAGCCACACACACGTTTAAAATATATATATATATATGGAGGAAACTCAAGCGCGTATTAGTAATGAAAGACGCCAATCCGAAAGGCCACATCCTGTGTGACTGCAACTGTGTGACATGGCAAAACCATGGAGACGATAAAAGACAGTGACTGTCGGGGGGGGCGGGCAGGGGGAGAGTGAGTAGCCGGAGCCCAGGGTTTGGCAGGCGGTGATACTATTTTCCGTCCTACCGTAACGATGGATACGTGTCATTCTACAATTCCAGAAACCCATAGAGCGTACATTACAAAGGCTAATCCTCCACTCGACTCCATTTAATTGTTTCTGTAAACCCCAAAACTCTTTAACAGGAGGTCTATTAATTTAAATTTTCGAAGAAGAGTCCAAAAGAACGAAGCCAGCCGGATGGCCTTCCTCATGGTCCTGGCAGCAGGCAGGTGACCAGGCCTCTGCTCGAGGCCATTGTCACCAAGCCTGGGTCCGTTACACAAGGAGCCTCGGGAAGGGGACATCGAGCCGAGCAGAGCAGCCAGGCTGGGAACTCACAGTTGGGAACAGGTGTGCTGGCTGGAGCAGGGGTGACCAGGCAGCAGCGAGGTCCTCGCCCTCACAGCCAGAAGGTATCCAGGACGCTAACACTTGCTCACCTGTTTGTTTTAATTAACTGATTGACCTTCCTACACCACTCATCCGGCCATGTGTGCATTTTTCTGGCATTTAATGAACACCTACTACGTGCCAAGCACACATATGTATGCATTGACGTATGCACACACTTGCGGTATCCACGTAGGTTGTTCAGCCCCATAGGTCATTTGGGGCTTGCAGGGCCAGGCTGCCAGGAGGGTCAGGGGTCACCGGGAGAGCAGGAAGTACTTCCCGAGCAGGGGGCGTCTGAGCTCCAGGTGGAGTAGAGTTAGGGCTTAGAGTTGCCCTAAGCAGTGTGGCTACTGCCACAGTAGCAGGTAAGTCCCAGGCACCAACGACAGTGAGCCTTCCAGGTGACTGAGATCACGCCACCATCCAGGGAGTCGGCAGGCTTGCAGCTGGCCTCTTGCCCGTGGGGTCCAAATCCTGCAGGCTGTGGGTCCCACGGCCCTCACAAGTGCTGGGGACCCTGCCCGACTTGGCCTCGCAGTGCCCAGTGACGTGTACGCTGTGCCCAGGGCAGCAAGCGCTGGCTTT
>NW_011888939.1:84681-85622 GCF_000151845.1 Pteropus vampyrus
CCACGGCCCTCACAAGTGCTGGGGACCCTGCCCGACTTGGCCTCGCAGTGCCCAGTGACGTGTACGCTGTGCCCAGGGCAGCAAGCGCTGGCTTTACAATGAAATATTCATCACTACTAGCAAAGCCGGCCCTGAAACACAGTCCGGAGAAGAAAAAGAGTTATTGGGCTGTGCTTTCCTTGGCAGTGAATTCAATCTGACGGCGTCCCAGCCAGCAAAGCCAGGGCCCAGCCAACCTGTCCTGCCAGCTACAGATGATCTCTCATTCCCGTGGCATCGGGGGGACGGGCCCGCTAATGAGAGACACAGCTGGGCAAGGCACAGACGCGGCTGGCGGCACGGCCAGCAGCCGTCCACTTAAGGGGAGCCCGTGGAGTTTGAACGACTTCCTCGAGTTTGCCAAAGAGCACCCCTTGCTGCAGAGTGGAGGAGACTCACGCCTAGTCGTCGGCCGAGCGGCAGGGCCGGGGAGACCCATTCTTCCCCTCGCCAGCTCCCCTAGCTGGAGAAGCACCCTCCATCTCTCCCCAGAAGGCTGTCTGGGCACCCCCAGGCCACTGCCCTCCGAGGCAGGCCACCCCAGGGGTCTGCCAGACTGAGGCTTCCCAGCAGCCGCCCCAGGACAAAGGCGCCCCCACCTCCAAGCCAGAGCCCGTTTCGTGGGATGCACTGGTCCCAAGGGCCAGTGTCCCTCTGCAAAGGGCTGCCTCCGGCCTGCACGCCCCTCTGCTATTCAGAAGTGATTTCCATGTAATGTGAACACAGGAAACCTAATTATTTCAGACACCGCTAATTAGGGGTTTGCGATCAGCCTGTCTGGGGCCGGCACAAGGTGACATTTGCTTTCTCTACAGAGTGCAAATTAACAACCAGACAAGTTCGGGAGGACCTTTAAAAAGCCAGCAGCAGCTCCTGGCCAGCAGCTGGGCTGTCAGCCATCA
>NW_011888939.1:85672-89426 GCF_000151845.1 Pteropus vampyrus
CTCTACAGAGTGCAAATTAACAACCAGACAAGTTCGGGAGGACCTTTAAAAAGCCAGCAGCAGCTCCTGGCCAGCAGCTGGGCTGTCAGCCATCACGGCCCTAATTACCAGTCTTTCTTTGTCATTATGGGAGGTCCCTAAAGCGGGGCCAGGGGCAGTGCTGCCCGGCCCGGTGGGCGGGCTCCCGCCAGGCCGCACCGCCTCAGGGTCCGAGGCACAGCATGGCAGTCAGTCAGTCAGTGGAGAGGAGGGTGCCGAATTCTATGCCTTCGCAGTCGGGGAGAATGGGAGGCAGGGGCAAAGGGCCGCCCCTCTAAATTGTGAGGTCCTGGGATCAACAGAGAAGAAAGGTGGGAGGGGAGGCCCCCGTGGGCAAAGGCCCGGAGGTCCCTGTCGCTAGAGGCACGCGGTGGGGGTGGGGCAGGGGGCACCACGCAAGGTTCCGGAGCAGGGGCTGCTGTGGGCATCCAGGAGCCCGGGCCTCTGCACCGGAAGCGGAGGGGAAGGAGAACCACCCCGGAAGGGGCCCGAACCGCACCGAGGGGTAGCCACTGGGGCCACCTGCTTTAAATTCCAGCTCCCCACCAGTCACCATGGAAACCGCTGCTCCCACCCACCCGTTCTGCTCTAGGTAGTTGAAAGACACGGTTCCCCACTTATTCCCACACCCCTCCTTGGGGCGAGGCACCCAGGAGTGCTGCGAAGGTCCGTCCTGTCCCACGTGGGTCCACGGGAACCTAGGAAGAGTCACGGCGGCCCGGAGTGGGGCCTGCCCAGCGGCAGATGCTGTGGGTCCTGCTGCAGAATCTTCCACCCCAGCCCCCTCCCTCCAGCTGGTGCGGCTGCAGCTCCAAGGAGACGCCCAGGGTGGGCATGGTGGCGCGAACACACTCCTGGCAAGCGAGGCCCAAGGGAGGTTCTGACCCCTTGATTGGTCAGTAGCCGGTGGTCAGCTCGGGTGGAGGCCCATGGCCACGCCCCACCACGCCCCGCAGGGGCCTTCAGCTGATTCCTGTGTTCTAGGGAGAGGTGGGTTTGGGTGTGGCTAGTGCGGGGCTGCAGGTGCAACGGGGCGGGGCTGGGACTGACTGGGCGGAGCTAGCGTGGGGTGGGCAGGACTGTGGTGCAGTGGGCGGGGGCGGGATGGGCGTGACCGGTGTGGAGTGGGCGGGGCTCGAGAAGATGGGGCGGGGCTAGAGAGAGAGGCCGAGTGAGCTCGGTGCCTCTGGAGTAAAGGGCTTCTGGGATCAACGGTTCTCTGGTCAGATACTTGCTGGGCACCTGGTGTGACCCAGGCCTGTCTAGCCCAGGTGATGTCCAGTCAGCACAGCAGTGAGCTTCCCTCCCGCCACACCCTGCGGTGAAGGTGCGGTGGGGACCAAGTGAGAACTGGGTGTAACCAGGCTGGGGTTTTGCCCCCCAGTGCCCTGAACGGAGGGGCCGTGTGGCGGCTGCACGGTGAGGACAGCCTGGACTCTGAGCCAGGGAAGTGGGCAGAGGGCCCGAGGGATGAGGGCCAGTGGGGAGGCCCGCATGGAGAAGGGGCGGGCGCCAGGCGAGCTGGGGAAAGGCTGGGGGTGGTAGGAGAAACAGGTCAGGGAGGCGGGGGTCCCGGGGCAGGATGGAAGGCCAGGCCTGAGGGCAGGCCAGGTGCGCGGTAAAAGCTCCTGAAATCCTAAGCCACGTCCTTTCCTCCAGGCTCTCGCTCCCTTTGTCCTGAGGTTTTTATTGGCTATTTAATGTCATCCCAAGTGAAGGGAAATTCTAAATTTCAGTTATCAGCATGAACCTTACCACTCGTCCCTATTTATTATCTGATCATTATATCAGCATATCTCACTCACATTTGGAATCACTAAAATGTCACAATTCGTGTCTTCCCGCTGGTTCCTGAGGGCTGTAGGTGGAAGAGACACTGCAGGCCCGACTCAGGAGGGATGGAAGCGGGGAGAGGCCCCCAGGCAGCAGCCGCCTCGGGGAGCACTCCCTGGAACACTCGAGGTGACTGCAGGCCTGCAACCGGCCAGGCGGACCCTGCCCAGCAACTCGGGCACCTGCACAGGCTCAGATCTCGCTGCAGGAATGGCCCAGGGAAGGACAGGTCCCTCTTCTCAGCCTGACCCACCAGGACGCTGGGGAGGCTGCCTCTCGGATTCAGGGTGTGCGCAGACACAGGCCTCGCTCAGCCCTGGTGCCTCTCTCTGTCCCTCTCTCCCCCTCCCTCACTCCCCCTACCCATACTTCTCTAAACTGGAACTCCCACCACGGCACCAGACAGGGAGCTGGGCGTGCCCGCATGAAGGGTGATCATGGTGATCTATTGGACTCCGGTTTCAGTTTAATCAGATCTGGGCGGGGCCTCCTCCTGGGCTCATCCGTTGCTAGGAAACCCCGCTGCTGCAGATGCCACCCCTCCCAAGTTGAGGAGACAGTGGGCAGACCACCTTGAGCCTCTGTGGCAGAGTACCAAGGTTCCTTTTCAACGACTGACTCTCTGGGGAAAGCGCAGGGCTGGCAGGGCGCCCGCTGGCTGGGCCCCCGCTCAACCCCCCCGCCCAGGGCACTGAGACCCAGGCCCTTCACACCCACCAAGACTTCTGCTTCCACTCAGCCAGGTTTGCCCCCACCCCCGCGTGCCACGAAGTGCCAGGTGGCACGGTGATTTGTATATCTCTCTGCCTAAAAACCAATGCGTGCCCTGAGAGCTCACATCTGGTGTCCCCAGCATCCTACGCTTCAGACCCTTACAAGCTAATGGGAGGGAGGATGGAGGGGTGCGGGTGGAAGCGAGCCAGGCAGCTCCTGGAGAAAGGCAGGGTGTCGGGTAGTGGCGCTGGAGGGGTGGGCCTGACCTGCTGGCTGCCCCAGGTCATTGGGCGTGAATGCTGGGTCACTGCATTCCACCTGGTGTGGCAGGGCTGAGAGGACCTCGGCATCCTAGGACCACAGAAGCCCCTTCCCTGGGAACAGGCCGCCCTCTGCTGTGCCTGTTTTTCTCATTTCGATAATGGTTGCAGCCCATGTTTTGTAAATAAAGTTATTCCTCCCCCCCCCCAAAAAAAAAGACCATCAGCCAGGCCCAACACTAATTCCCCTGCAATCTGTGTAATTAGCTGCAAGTAACATGGGGCATTAAAGGATCCATTTGCTAATCACCGCTCCTCGGCTCCAGGCACCTAATTAAATCCCCTTCCTGTTTATCCACTTACAGGATCCTCTGCAAAGACACAGCCGCCAGGAAAGCCGTGGTGATAAATCACCTTTTGTAATTTTCGGAGGGTGCAGTTCCCCGCGTGTATTTGCATCCCATCCCCCCGCCGGGTCCCTACCCCTGCAGCCCCATCCTTCCCGTGATGCGTGACGCGTGGCCGTTTCCATTAAAACTCCATCTGCGCCGCCCCTGCCAGCCTCCATTACCCAGGCTCTGGGATCACTTGGCCATTGGGCCTCCCGCTTGTCCAGTCCCCTTGACACAGCAGCTGCCGGGGCCACAGGGAGTGATATTTTCGCTTCACCGATGGCGCCCAGCAGGCTGCTGCTGGGAGAGGAGGCGTCAGGAGCCCAGCTGAGGTGTCTGAGAGGCCTCCCAGCCCTGTGACCCCAGGGAGGCACGTGACCTACCAAGCTCCCGTTTCCCCGGTTACCAAAGGAGGCGGAGGGTCCTGTCGTACAGGACGGTCTGGGAGGGAAGTGGAAGCACCCCCAGGCCCACCCCAGCCGATGGGCACTGAGCACCTGCTGTCCGCCATGCCGC
>NW_011888939.1:89476-91997 GCF_000151845.1 Pteropus vampyrus
GCACCAGACAGGGAGCTGGGCGTGCCCGCATGAAGGGTGATCATGGTGATCTATTGGACTCCGGTTTCAGTTTAATCAGATCTGGGCGGGGCCTCCTCCTGGGCTCATCCGTTGCTAGGAAACCCCGCTGCTGCAGATGCCACCCCTCCCAAGTTGAGGAGACAGTGGGCAGACCACCTTGAGCCTCTGTGGCAGAGTACCAAGGTTCCTTTTCAACGACTGACTCTCTGGGGAAAGCGCAGGGCTGGCAGGGCGCCCGCTGGCTGGGCCCCCGCTCAACCCCCCCGCCCAGGGCACTGAGACCCAGGCCCTTCACACCCACCAAGACTTCTGCTTCCACTCAGCCAGGTTTGCCCCCACCCCCGCGTGCCACGAAGTGCCAGGTGGCACGGTGATTTGTATATCTCTCTGCCTAAAAACCAATGCGTGCCCTGAGAGCTCACATCTGGTGTCCCCAGCATCCTACGCTTCAGACCCTTACAAGCTAATGGGAGGGAGGATGGAGGGGTGCGGGTGGAAGCGAGCCAGGCAGCTCCTGGAGAAAGGCAGGGTGTCGGGTAGTGGCGCTGGAGGGGTGGGCCTGACCTGCTGGCTGCCCCAGGTCATTGGGCGTGAATGCTGGGTCACTGCATTCCACCTGGTGTGGCAGGGCTGAGAGGACCTCGGCATCCTAGGACCACAGAAGCCCCTTCCCTGGGAACAGGCCGCCCTCTGCTGTGCCTGTTTTTCTCATTTCGATAATGGTTGCAGCCCATGTTTTGTAAATAAAGTTATTCCTCCCCCCCCCCAAAAAAAAAGACCATCAGCCAGGCCCAACACTAATTCCCCTGCAATCTGTGTAATTAGCTGCAAGTAACATGGGGCATTAAAGGATCCATTTGCTAATCACCGCTCCTCGGCTCCAGGCACCTAATTAAATCCCCTTCCTGTTTATCCACTTACAGGATCCTCTGCAAAGACACAGCCGCCAGGAAAGCCGTGGTGATAAATCACCTTTTGTAATTTTCGGAGGGTGCAGTTCCCCGCGTGTATTTGCATCCCATCCCCCCGCCGGGTCCCTACCCCTGCAGCCCCATCCTTCCCGTGATGCGTGACGCGTGGCCGTTTCCATTAAAACTCCGTCTGCGCCGCCCCTGCCAGCCTCCATTACCCAGGCTCTGGGATCACTTGGCCATTGGGCCTCCCGCTTGTCCAGTCCCCTTGACGCAGCAGCTGCCGGGGCCACAGGGAGTGATATTTTCGCTTCACCGATGGCGCCCAGCAGGCTGCTGCTGGGAGAGGAGGCGTCAGGAGCCCAGCTGAGGTGTCTGAGAGGCCTCCCAGCCCTGTGACCCCAGGGAGGCACGTGACCTACCAAGCTCCCGTTTCCCCGGTTACCAAAGGAGGCGGAGGGTCCTGTCGTACAGGACGGTCTGGGAGGGAAGTGGAAGCACCCCCAGGCCCACCCCAGCCGATGGGCACTGAGCACCTGCTGTCCGCCATGCCGCACGTGCCTCCTGCAGGAAAGGGCCAGTCCTGCTCACTCAGGGTCCCGGAGGTCAAGCTGCTCGTCCTGCACACCTGGCAGAAGTGCATGCAAACGGGGACTGAGAAGCAGGTGAGCAGCGGCCGGGGCGCTGTTCATCCGAGCACAGGGGCCCGCATGGGGGAGCTAAAAGCGGCCGAGTGAGAAGAGGCTCAGATTCAGGACGGCACGGGACGCACGGACCCAGCGTGCTGGTGCGCCGTCGCGCTCACGCGCACCGTGGCCGTAGCGTGAGGTTGGGGTGAAGCGGGGCGAGGGAGGCACCGCCGCCTTGAGCATGTTCGAGGAGATGGGGACACGCGGTCTGGCCAGACACGCGGTCCTTCGGTCTCCCCACCTCTGCGTCCCCAGAGCTGTCCCTGAGGCACAGCGCAGATGCCGGCCACAGCAAGGCCCAGGATGGCTTGATCGCTGTCGCAGGTCTGTGCTCCGGACCATCCCTGGGAGGGAGGGAGGGAGGGAGGGGGGTGTGCAGGAGGTTCCCTGGGGGCCCTCTGGTGGGGGGAGCACCTGAGGCAGGGGAGGAAGCCAGATTGGGCGGGGGCCTCAGCCCTCCCAGCAGGTGGCCAGAGCTGACCCAGACTTTCCAGCCCGCATCAACCAGTCTGGAGGCTGGCCGCCCCCCGAAGAAGGCATGGACAGGGCCAGGCTGCTCTCTGTCACCAAGGGCCAGTCCGCAGAGGGATCAGCCACTGATGCTCACAGCAGCAGCAGCGGGGTGCACGGTGTGGCTTTGAACAGGGGACCTGGGCGGTGTGGCCCAGCACCCAGCACACACACAGCCAGGTGCCAGCCCAGCACGGACCTCGCCACCCAACTCCCCCACCTGCCTCTGAGTCCCTTCACTGCACCCTGCCAGCCATTCCCCCTGCCACTGCCTGCCACCCACCAGCATGGCGACCCCATCTCCTGGTCAGCACAGAGGGCCTCGGGTCCCCACGGCGGGGACCAGGACGGAGCTCGGGGGTCAGAGCCACACTCTGCTTTGATGTGGGT
>NW_011888939.1:93224-95086 GCF_000151845.1 Pteropus vampyrus
GTGTGGGGTCCCTGGGGGGGCAGCACGGGGCTCTGTGCACATGTCTGGGCCTGAGATCCCCCAGTCACCTGAGACAGTGGCCGCCGGCTGTCACATTCAGCTCCGCACAGAGGCAGAAGGGCCTGCACCCTGAGACTACACACAATTTTCACCTCCCGGCCCACGCAGCCCCCAGCCAGCCCTAGAGGCCGCACCCCGCCCTCCCAGGCCCCCGCAGGCTCGGCCACTAGTGCGAGGTAGGCGCTAACAGCGTGAAACAACCACCCTGATTTATGGCTCTTTCTAGCAAACACTCTGCCGGGTCCCCTGAAGACCCCTAACCTCCTTCCCATAGACCTGCCACCCCGCCCATCCTCACGTAAGTGGGGCTGTCAGACCCATGCACCCCAAGTCACCCTGCTCGCTAATGTTCCCTACTCTCCAACGACCACGAAAAATCAGGCGATGGCACCAGAGGCAGAGCCGCAAACGACGTCCCCCGTTGATCTGCTGAGCCTACGAACAGCATGACAGTCCCCATGCCGCCGGACTGTGCACTCAAGCACGGTTCAAATGGAATCCTTTGTGTTATGTGCATTTTACCACAATTTAAAAAACCTTTTAGATAAGCTCATTTCACATGTATTTATTTTTATCAAAACCCCTCTGGAAGCTTGGGCACCAAAGGAGGACACGCTTATCCCTGGCCGAGGCCTGAGCGCCGGCCGCCGCGACTTCCCCATCTCAACACTTGTCGCTCAGTCATCTACGTGAACACACGTTGTGTGCGTTGGGAACAAAGGCCCATGGCCGATGGCTTGGTGGACCGGGCAGGGGTGCAGACAGCCAGACCGTCTGGCGGGCCTCAGAGGTGGAGGCTGGAGGACCAGCCGCACCCAGGCCCACAGGCAGGGGACAGAGGCCCTGAGTGACACCATGTATGATCCAGCTCTTGGAGAAGCAGCAGGGAAGGTCACTTCTGGTGCCAGAGAGAGTGGTAAGGGGCAAAGAGCAGGGTCACCGACCTCCCCCCAGCGCTCCACCCGCCCAGTCCCCGCCCGAGCCAAAGCGCGAATGGCCTGTGGGCGGAGCCCGCCGGTCCAGAGCTGACCAGAGGGAACGTCCCCAGCAAATCGCTCCTGGCCAGTTTGAGCAAGTGGGTTCTCAGGCCATCAATAAATGATGATTGGTTGCCACGGCAACAGCCCGGCCCATATTTCATCTCCTGGAGATTCAGGGTCGCTTTCGCAGGCTGCAAACAGCTGGGCTGAAAGGGACGGGGCCCTTGCCTCCTGCCTTCGCCGGGGGCTTTGAGCATGGGGTGGGGTGGGCACCGCCTCAATAGACGGGGTTTGGAGGGGACACAGGGACGGTTCAAGGCAACAAGAGTGGAGACCAGCACAGCCTGGGGAGCGAAAGGGACCCTCAGCAGACCCTCGCTCTTTGCCAGAATGTCCGGGTCATGTGACCCCTCCAAGCCTCAGTTTCTTCATCTGTAAAACGGGAGGTGGAAATTGCGTCGGGGTTTGTGAAAATGGAATGTGACCGAACACGTAACACGCAGGGCGCGGATAAGCACCCCACAGATGTTATCCGACATGATCGCTCCTGGGAAAGAGATTCGCATTCTGAGAATACGTGTATTTATTTATATCCGGCCACAGTGTTCCTTTCGGGCGTTCTGTATTCCCATGTGCAAACTCATAACTCCATCAGCGCCACGGTCCCCCTTCCTGAAAGACACCCCCCCTCCGCCCCTTGCAGCGCGGGCCGCTGCTGATCATCCAGGCTCTGTGCATCTGAAAAGCCTTCATTTCGCCTCGTTTCTGAGAAGGTTCACCATTCTCCAGTGTAGAAGTCTAACTGACCATCCTTCTTCTCTT
>NW_011888939.1:96456-121641 GCF_000151845.1 Pteropus vampyrus
TCTCCTCCGGCTCGGCCCCATGGTCCTCCCAGCCCTCAGTCCATCTCCTCCACTCAGGGGTCCTGCCAGTCTCCTCCTGGGGCCCCTCCCTGCCACAGCCTGGGAACCCCCTCAAGTCAGTGAGCTGGTGAAACCGTGGGGCTCACCTCATTTGTTTGCACCTCTCCGGAATCGCTGTCCTTCACCGGCCAGTGTCCATTGTCTTGAAACGGTGTTCCTATGTTTGGATTTGGGGAGCAGGGGGTGGAAATCACCGCTGCTTTGAGCAGACTCTCCATGGGGCCACAAGTTGGTCCTGAGTCCCAAGTATGAGGACACTGCCCATGCAGAGCCAGCCCAGGCCCACGTCTGGGCCGCACCAGCAGCAGCAGCATCACTGTCGCCGTTATTTATTTTTTAAGGGAAGAAGTCAAGGAAAAGGGGAGGGTCTCACGCCCCCAGGGCCTCATCGTTCAGCCTCAGATTTGACCCGTCAACACGAGAGGACCCGCCTTACCTCCTGGTCCTCTTGACACGGTGGAGAACGCAGAGTCTGCAAAGGTCGTTTGCAAACCGCTCACGCTCCTTGGAGCAACGCCGGGCGGGCCTGGGGCACGGGGCCGTGTGGGCCATTGGGAGGACGGGCCCCGCAAGGGAGCCGGACATCCATCCCAGGCCCAGCGACACTCTAGACCACAGGCCAGGAGAAGGGTCCGGAATCCCCAGCGAGGAGGAAGGCAGATGTCTGCCCAGGCAACATGAGGACGAGATGCTTAGAGAACCCTGGGCTCCCGCCAGCATATTTCCGTCACCGGCATCACAAGCAGCCTGCTGTAGTGGGGTGAAGCCCACAGCCTGACCTTCTCTCCAACCCCCCGCCCGGCCTCCACCGCCGTGGGGCCCGCAGTGTTGGGGCCCGGTGGCAGCTACCTCTGCACGGAGGTCGTGCATGTCCCTCTGACTTGGCCTCTCCCAGCCTCCCCAGCTTCTCTGAGCCCCAGGAGAGACAAGCCCAAGCCACTGACCTCCAGCCGGTGGGTCCCCTGATAAAAATTTACCACCAGCCCATGGAACATTTAATCACCATATTTCACAATTAAAAGGCGAGGCAGAGCCAGCGCCATCTGAGAAAGGAAGCTCCTGGGGACAGACAGGCGTTTTATAGATCAAAGCGACAGAATAAAATAAATATGACCGGGAGGTGACAGTGGGAGTTCTGCCCAGGGAGGGGTTTACCCGGAGAACAGGCTCGCAGGAGAAAGGCTGGAGGGTGGGTGGCCGAGCAGTCGGCCCTCCCCACCCACCTGTCCTCACCCATGGCAGCTAGTCACCCTTCCCGGCTCCAAGCATTGCGGGTCACCAGCCCTGCCTCCCAGAGAATCACTGCAGACTTCTGTGCGGGTCCCTGCCACCCCCGCCCCGCCCCCAGCAGCTCATCAGCATCGCCTCTGGAAACAGGCAGCCCCTCCCCAGGAAGCGAGGGGACCCGCTCCAGGTCACCACCCCCCTCTGCCGTGTGCTCTTCATGACACCCCAACGCATCCAAGGGGCCCAGGGAGCCCGGGATCACGTTCGAAAACTCAATAGTCCAGCGGCCAAAATTTATTAATAAAAGAAACCCAGGCCTTCGCTGGCGATTCTTAAGAGAGATGGAACGGTCCAATCGCGGAGCACAGGGCAGCTTCATGGAGCCCCTCTGCCGCCTCCTTCTCCCACAGCTGCAGATGCTCGAGCACCCCGTGCTGCTGAACCCCAGAGAACGTCCAGACTCCCCACCTCCTCTCTGCTTCTCCTGGTTGGACCGCCACGCTGCCCGCCCTCCGGCTGCTGCGGACACAGGACACGCGGATGCTCTCAGCCGGGATCCCGCCCTCCGCCCCTCTTCCCACGCCCTGCGCACCTCTCTCCCGGGAGCCCCACGCCACGAAACCCACGTGCCCCCTTGGGAGGGAAGACTGGCTGCGAGGTTGGGGGGTCTGGTCTCCTTCGCATCGGAGAACATCGATTTCCCATTTGTCCCCGAAGTCCCTGGCCTGCTCCGTCTCCACGGGGACCACCCTGAGAGAAGGGGTGATTCCAAACGGGGACATCGGGACCACCAGGAACAAGAGGAGCCTGGCCCTCGGACGGCTCCCCATCAGGAAGGGGGACCGCTCCCCACCCTCTGAGCCCCCCAGTGAAGAAGAAGGCAGCGTCAAGGTGCCCGCGAGGCCAGCCTGCCCACCGCCCTCCCACTGCGGCAGCGTCCTGCGTGAGGACCAGCTCTGCGCCCGGGTCGCCCGCCTCCAGCAGGGCAGTGAGGCCGGGGACGGTCCCCACTCCCTGAGGCTCTGGGTCTCAGCCCACAGTCACCACCTTCAGCTACCGGCAGGCAGGCTGGGCCGCCCCGCTCCAAGCCCCCAGCTGTTCAGTTCTCACCCTGCGCGAGGCGCGCCAGGCTTGTCTGTGAGCAGAGCTGGACGAAGAGGCAAGGCTGGAAGAGGGGAAAAGGAATCGGGGGTCTGGGCGGCCCCAGGCAAGGCCCGCCCCTCTGGATGGAGGGTCTCTCTCCAAGACAGGATGCCCGGCCTCTTCTCCTGGCCTCCGTGCCCTCCAGATGCCCGAGCTCGACCCCGGAGCCTGTCTTCCCAGTCCAGCCTCGTCAACAGCCAGACCACAGGGGGACTTCCCCTGCCCCTCCTGCGGCCCCTCTGTGACCCGCCCGTTCTTCTGTCACCCCCGCCACTGTGAGCTCTGTGAGGACAGCGAGGCTCTCTGGCGCTCACCGCGGCTGACCAGCAGTCCTCAGCTAGCGACTCGCCCCCTGGCACAGCGCTGGGCACGTAGTAGGCGCTCAATAAACGTGGGCGCGCGGGTAATGGGGGAGGAATTCGTGGGCAGCAAACGGAGGGCGGGCAGATGCCCCCCACGCTGCGCGGAGCGCGGACGCTGTTCCAAGAGCGCGCGCGCCCACACGGGAGCACGCACCATGGGTGGCCCTGCGCCTGCGTCCTCCACACGCTGCCATCCACGCCCCGCCCACCGCGCCCCGCCCCGCCCCGAAGCCACGCCCAGCCCTGGCCCCCGCTTTCCTGTGGGCAAGCCCTCCCTCCCGACCACACGGATAGTAGGTCCCACAAAAGAGAAGGCTCAGCCCTGCCCCTGGGAGCTCCGTGCCTGGGGACAGGTCACCAACTCCTCGGACCATCCGTTTCCACTTCTAGGAGGCAGCGATGGCCACTGCCTTGCCACCGCCCAGGACAGCCACAGAACGAAACTGAACCCTCGATATGGGAGCACCCGGTAAACTGTAAAGTGCAGCGTCCGCAGGAGGAGCGTCCCTCTGGTCCTGTTGGGCTCTCCAGGCCCAGCCGCTCTCCACTAGGCCACCAGACCCCTGGCGCTTTGTAGGGAAGGATGCCATGTGTGCAGCTGGCAACCGTGCCGGGAGCCAGGCAGCTCGCAGGCGCTGACGTGCTCGCTCACTGGGAGAAGGGAGGAACAAGGCAGATGGCTCGTGGGCAGGCTGATGGCACCGCCCCGTGTGGGCAGTCAACACAGACTTCTGTGTGCCGCCGCCTCCGCTCGGTACCAGGGGACACCAAGGGAAGGACTGGTCTGGCCCAGGAGGCAGGCCTCTGGAGTTAGCCTAGCTGTCCTTCTTCCAGGAAGCCTTCCTCAGTCACTGTCCCACCCCTCCACCTCCAGCAGGCATGGGTCCTCTGGTTCCCTTAGTACGTCTGCTGCCCTCATCCTGCCGATCCCGCATCGGTGGAGGCGGCCATTTACTCCTCCGTCACCGCCAGACTATGGCTCTGTGAAGGCAGAAATGGAATCTGTTTTTTTCCCCTTGTATCTCTTCCTACCCACTCCCAGCTCTAAACCGGCGTGTGCGACTTACTCAGGAAAAGCGTTTATAGAACGAAGGGACACATGGATAGATGGACGCATGGATGGATGGATGGATGGATGGATGGATGGATGGATGGATGGATGGATGGTGGATGCATGGTTGGTGGATAATAGATGGATGGATGGATGGATGGATGGACGGATGGGTGGATGGATGATAGATGGAGGGATGGATAGATGGGTGGATAAATGGTGGCTGGATGATGGATGGAATGAAGGACGGATGGATGGATAAGTGGATGGCGGATGGTTGGTAGATGGATAATGGATGGATGGAAGGAAGGATGATGGATAGGACAGATGGATGGATGGATGGATGGATGATGGATGGATGACGGATGGATGGATGGATGATGGATGATGGATGGATGGATGGATGGATGATGGATGGATGGTAGATGGATGATGGATGAATGATGGATGGATGGATGATGGATGGATGGATGATGGATGGATGATGGATGGATGGATGGATGGATGGATGGTAGATGGATGATGGATGAATGATGGATGGATGGATGATGGATGGATGATTGAAGGATGGATGGTAGATGGATGATGGATGAATGATGGATGGATGGATGGATGATAGATGGAGGAATGGATGGTGGGTGGGTGGATGGATGATGGGAGGGTGGATGGATATACAGGCACATGGCTGGATGAACACACAGACAAAAAGACAGAAGGATGGAAGGATAGATGAATTGTGGGTGGATGGATGGATGGTGGGTGGAAGGATGGATGAATAGTGGATGACAAACAGGTGAATAGACGGGGTGGAGGGATGGATAGGCGGATGGGAAGATGAATGGACAGTGGATGGGTGGGATGGATGGATGATGGATGGATGATGGATGGATGATGGATGGATGGATGGATGATGGATGGATGATGGATGGATGATGGATGGATGATGGATGGATGGATGGATGGGTGCATGGACAAACGCATGCTCAGCACGTAAGTGGAGGGATACTGGCTGTTGCAGAAAAGCAGGATGTGGACAGAAGCAGGGCCTGCGGCCAAGGCAGGAGGCTGGAGGGCATTAGCCGGGGCAACAGGACCACCGCGGGCAGAGCCAGGGCTGGGAGGAACGAAGCCTGGATGCATGTCCCCGGAGCCCCAGCAGCCCTGTCTCCGTGAAGGTGCCGACTGCAAAGGATGTCATCAGAAATAGAAGCTGAGGTCCCCCCGCCAACTTCACAGCCGTTGTGGGGGTCTGCCCATCACCTGATGACTCGGAGGGACTCAAAAACCCACCTGACGGACCTACATGCTCCTGGCAGGAGGCAGGCTCAGGGACCTACAGGCACGAAGAGCCCATCCCCAGAAGACTGTGAGCCCCGGGGACACATGGACCCCCTCTCAAACACCTGAGAGGCAGGGATGGTCGCCCCATTCGCAGGCGAGGGAGCCAAGCCCAGAGAGGTCTCAGCACCTGGCACACTAAGATGCAGGGGGCTTTGGTGCCTATCCCAGCTCTGGAGTGCTGTGTGACCCCGGGCCAGCCCCTCCCTGCTCTGAACCCCACCTTCACCTCCCCTAAAGCACAGGAGTGGAGACGAATCCCACCCCACCCCCACCCCCAGGCCTAGTTCTGCTCCAGGGATGAGGGAATCTGATCAGGAGCTGCCCTGTAACTCCCCAGGGCCCGGCCATTTCTGGAACCTTCTGAGCACGAGACCAGGCATCCAAAGGGACAGCCCCATCGGAACCTTTGGTGTGATCAAAGAATACGGGGCATTTGATGGGGAAGGACTGCGCGTTTGTGCCAGCTAAGGATTTCTATGCTTGGTGACCTAATTTCTCGAGGAGGGTTGGAGATTTTGTGTCAAGTTGGAACAGATTAAAATGCATTCGTCTTCCATCCAGGAGGCGTCCAGCCTGGCGGGGAAGCAAGGCGCTGTCTTCTTCCAGCGTGCCCGGTGCCAAGTCACTCCGCAGGGAGCCGTGCACGCCCAGCTGGGCACAGAGCGGCAGGCGCTCTGGCGGGGCCACGGCCGGCCCCAGGCCCGTGCCCTCGGCGCTGCCCGGGGGCTTCACCCACACCCTGTCCGCGGCCACGATGACCCGGACTTTCGGATGATGCTCCCTGTTCCTCAAGGTGCCTGGCGGAGGTGACAGTCCTGTGGGTCCCTGGCACATGGTCAGCCCTTCGTAACTTAGGCAGTGGTCCAAGATGGTGCCAGCAGTGGCCACACGCTGACAGCTGTGTGCCCAGCGCTGCACCGAGCCTTCACCGGCTTCGCTTGCTCACAGCAAACGCCATTCTCATCAGCATTTAGAAGACGCCGAGGTTCCGAGTGGCACACCTCACCAGCAGCAGCAGCAGAGTTTTCATTCATTCATTCATTCATTCATTCATTCGGCAAATCCTTTTGTGTGCCTGAGACAAGCCACGTCCGGGGCCTGGAGCTAGGCTTGGATGGAGCAGGTAGTCCCCACCCTCATGAGCGGCATCAGGGACAAGTGACACAGGAAGTGGACACACAGCTCTGTAATTACCTGGAGGTCACAGGGCAGAACTCCAGTGCTGGCAAAGCAGACGGCCCAGATCTAAGCCCCTCGCGGGGCCAGGAAGCCGCCCAAGGAGGTACCCCACTGTTAGGGGGAGGCCCAGAGGCTAGAGAGGCCGGCAGGGACGTCTTTGGCCTGGGCCGGGGCTGGTGATGGAGTGTGAGAACGGGTGGCTGCACCCCTCCCTTGGAGGAGAGGGTGGCCCTCCCGAGCCCGTCCGCTTGACCACAGCCCACCAGCTCTCACGCCATGGCCCAGCCAGAGGCCATCGTTGGGACCCTGCTGCGCGGCAGGGCCACAGCTGCCCCGAGACTGTGACACCAGGCCCATGGTGGCTGCGCCCTCTACCTGTGCCAGCTCCTGGCCCGTCTCTGTCCAGCCTCCACCTCCCACGGGAGGACCCGCTGTCCAGCTCACCCGACCTTGCTCCCTCTCACGCCCTTATGGCCACATCTCCCGGCCCAACCCCGGCCCTCTCTCGCAGGGAGGGGCGGCCACCTCTGGATGTCACATAGGGTTTTCTCTGTTCCTAGAGCCTCTGGACTCCACTGCGGACAGACGCCCACCTCCTGCCCCCTCCCACCCCCCGCCCCGCCCCACCGCACCTCCCTGGCCTGGACTACCTGCAGGAGATGCTCTCCCCATGCCATCATGGCCTCCTGCACCTGGGCCCTGCTCCCACCTCGCCCTGCCCCCGGCCCCTTCACACAAAGCAGATGGTTGAGGGGCCCAGTAGGACCTTGGGGGGAGGACAAGGCTTCCCAGATGAGCCCCAGACACAGACATAGGCGCCCTGGGGCCCAAGCTCCCCGTCCTTCCCATGAGTTGGTCACTCCCTCTGCTGGGCAGAGGCAGCACCTGTGGACTCAGGCCCAAGGAGGCAGGGGCCCGGCCTGAAGCCACACAGAGGGGACAGCAAGCTGGGCCTCCCACCCGGGACTGCCCCTCCTGCTCTGGCCCACAGGGACTCTGCTCACACCCCCAGCGGCCTGGCTGCCCTGGCCCACCGCTCTCCAGGCTCAGGTGCCCCCTTCCCCACCCCAGGCCCTGGTGTCCGCGTGGACCGGCACACGCCTGCACACACCTGCTTATGCTGTGTGTACACACAGGTATCCATCCTCACCCCATGCCCGCCCCATGCCCTGCCCTCCAGCAGCCACTCACCCTCCAGCCCATCCCTCAGGCCTCCCGGCCACCAGTGGACGGGCTCCCAGCGCCCTCTCGTGGACAGTCGAGGGCTGGCCATCGCTGCCCATCCTGACCGGTGGCAAGGCACTCCCCGCCTCACAGAGGGGACAGGGTGTGGGAAGCAGACTCCGGAGGCCGAGCAGACAGGGGTCTGAAAGGGGTGCCATGGAGGCCAAGTGCAGCCTGGGTGAGCTCCTGCAGTCAGGGGCAGGATTGCCTCCAGGGGGCGAAATGTTGGCAGCCAAACCAGAGGACACCGCCAGGGTCCCCGAGTACAAGCTGCTGGGATGCTCACGCTCCAGGGCCCAAGGTCATTGTCCCGCTCCAGGGCCCAAGGTCATTGTCACGCTCCAGGGCCCAGGGTCATTGTCACGCTCCAGGGCCCAAGGTCATTGTCTACATATTCAACTCATATCTACCTGGTACCAACCGTGTGCCAAGGGCCACTCCTGGAACCAGGCTCAGAGGCGTTGCCCTCAGGGCGACTGGTCTGGGGGGTACACGGGGTCCCATGGGAGCCTCAAGAAGGGATGCATCCCACCATAGCCTACAGGGTGGGACGGGGACAGGCCAGGCTGGACAGGCTGCAGGGGCTGGAGACAGAGCAGGAGAAGTGGCCAGGGTCATAGGAATGAGTGGGGAGGGGTCAGCAGCGGCCACTCTGGGAGGGCCTGGGTCTGGGAGCTCTGGGCTCTGAGCAGAGGGTGGGCGTGGGAGACGGGTGCTTTAGGGAGAGGACTCTGGGGGTCCGGGGAGGACCCCTGCCTGGAGAAGGGGCCATCACGGAGTCCAAGGAGGAGGGAGGGGCAACCCAGGGCAAAAGCGGGGTGAGAGGGGACACAGCCATGTAGAGGCAGAGCCAGCGGGCCGGGTGACTGGGTGGTGCCCGGGCGGATGAAGGGGTGAAGGGGACAGCAGGGGCACCCCGGCCAGGGCCGGAGCTCCAGCAGGAGAGCTTTCTAGAGGAAGGTGAGAGCTGTGCGTGGGGCCAGGGTTCCTGCCAGTGGCTGCAGGCTCCTGCAGGGACCGGTGTGGCCAGCACAAGGATGACAGGGGTTGGGGACCGCGGGGGGCAGCACGGCCTCACAGCCCACCATCGCTCTCTTCAACCCACCAGCAGCTGCCCCCACACGCTCCTTGTTGAAGGAAAGACCACCTCATGGGGAGAATGCCGCCCCACCCCCCCACCCCCCCGTGCTCTGCACCCCGTCACCAGTGGCTGGGCAAAGGACAGAGCAGCACACGGCGGTGGCATCTGCTTGCAGGTCACATTTCACTTGCCCCTCTCAATTTACTGAGGCCACCTCATGCCCTGGCTCTGACCCATCTTCAGTGAAGGACACCTGGTCAACGGTGTGATGCTGGCTTTACCTGCCTGGGCCACAGGGTGCCCGGACACCTGGCCAGACCTTGTTCTGGGCATGGGAGGGTGCTTCAGGGTGAGGTTGGCATTCGGATCTGCAACCGAGCAAAGCAGACTGCCCTCCCCAGTGAGGGAGGGCCTCGTCTAATCCGGTGAAGATCTGAGCAGACCAGAGAGGCTGACCTTCCCGTGGGGGAGGCGGAGTCCCCTCCCGCCTGACTGCCTCAAGCCGGCCCATCAGCATCGCAGACGAGCCGGAACGGAGGCTCTCGCTGGCCCTCGAGTTTGCCTACTGCAGATTTTGGAACTTGCTGGCTTCTGTAATCCCAGGACTAACTCCTCGTGGTGACTCTTCTTATACACGCACCCCCTATTACAGTAAGGAAATGTCACTGTCTCCTGAAAGGGGCCTGACTCTGCCCTGGTCTGAGTCTCAGTCCTGGTTGCTCCTGCCTGTAAGTCCCGCCACCTTCAAAGCCACCGCCCAAGAGGCTGTGGGGCCATGTGCCCTCCCGGGGCAGCTGGGCGAGTTCCAGAGGCCAAGCCAGAAGCGCCGAGGCCACCCGCCTTTGCCAGGACTCATGCAGGTGACAGGGCTGCTCTGAGCCCAGCACGGGCCAATGCCCCGGCTCCAGCTTCCTGTCCCCAGAGGAGTCACATCCAGCTGCCAGCCCCGGTGCTGCCCGCAGCGCTCCCGGTGCCCAGCTTTGATGACCAGCGAGGGGGAGCGATCGACCGACTCTGCGCTTGGCCAAGCGCCAGGCGTGTCTGTGCCCCTGGGCTGGCGGCTCCCCCCAGCGCATGGCTGTGTCCCCACATGCTGGGAAGCAGTTGACCCAAACAGGGTCAGCAGGGCCCTGGCAGCCTTCTCCCTCCCTAGGGCTGGGACTTATGTCATCGACAGCTTCCTGAGGGCAGTAGGGGGGAGAGCGTGGATTTCAGAGTTGGACGACACCGAGCCCCTTCCACCCGTGACTCTCCACAGGACCTTGGACAGGCTTCGCTTGTCTGAGCCTGCATGTCTCCCCCCGAAAATTGGGCAATGTCACCCACCACAGGCATTGAGGCAGGAGCTCTGACTTCTGGTAAGTTCTCAAAACCTGGTGGAAGAGGGCGGGGGCCGAGGGGACAGAACAGGGGACGGTGCCTGGCAGGAAGCGTGCCAAGACCCCTCTGAGAACATTTGCCATTATTTAGGGTGGGCCGCCCGCCCTGGTCCCCTGGGCACACGCAGCCAGCAGCTCTGCCCCTTCCAGCTCACCAGCCAGGCAGGGTGGGGTCCCCTCACGAATGACAGCCGTTCCCTAGAGACAGAGAGAGGGCAGGGGCACCACGGGCGGAGTCGCCACAGTGGCTCCCTTCAGGTGTCTTCCCAGAAGCGTCCCTCGGGTCAGGTAAGCCTGAGAATTTCCACACCCAGCGCCCACGGCCACTCGCAGAGCGCGGAGATGCACGGCTGGCCGGGGCTGGCCAGGCTGTGGCGACTCCACCTCGGTCAGTGCTTCCCACACCCGCCTCACGGGCGACCCCGGGAACCGGTGTCCCTTTTCCAGGCCAGGCCTGCCGGTCAGCGTCCCTGGGAACGGGTGTTCTGAGTGGCACACTTGGAAAACTCTGCCAAAACGCGTCTCAGAGCAAGTCAGAGCGAGCGACGTGTGAACCATGCACTGCCCCGTGACATTCCTGTCTCCGCCTGCCCCCCGCCCCACGCTCACCATGAGAAAGGGCTGAGTGGGGCGTCTCTGTCTCCGGAACCCTTCTCTGCAGCCGTTTAGGACTGGAAATCGTCACACCAACGAAGCGGCTCACGCCCACGTCCACGGCCGGCCAGAAGCGGGCTCCGCAAGTGGACTCTCCAGAACACCAGCAACGGAGGCGTTCCCGCGAGCTGGCCCTGGGACCTGTGACCCTGCGACAACGAGACTCCCCAGAGCCCCCCGCTTCCCTTTCCCTCTGAGACTGACTGACCGGGCCTCAGAAACCCCATCGAAACGATTTAAAGCTCTTTGCCCACAGCTTCTCCACCCTGAAGCCATTTCCGTCCTGTAACTGGTACCCGGGAGCTGGCCTGCGGGAAGAAGGCCAGGATCTGGCCGGTGCTGCCCCTAGGTCACCGTGTGGCCTCTGGCCAGCTGTTCCTGCTATTCCCGAGGCCCTGGCCGGCGTGGGCAGCAGAATGCTGTCTGCATCACACGACTCTGAAGGGTTGGGGGGTGGCGCTCGTGTCCGTCTGCCATGGCTGGACTCGGGCGCAGAAGCAGAGGACAGACACGCCTGTGCCCGCGACTCGCCCCATGGGCCACGCACGGCCTCCTCCGCTGTGCTGACGGATTCGCCCGCACATTCGTTCATGTGAATTAATGATACGGTGAACACTTTTAGCCCCAAACCGCAGAACGAAGCGCACCCTCATGTGCCCGCCACCCCCATCCCGCCCGCCCCCCGCCCAGACTACCCGCACTGCACGCCATCCGCCCCCTCTGGCTTTGCACACAGCTTTGTCACACGCCGGCGGACACCAGCCACCTCCAGCCTAGCTTGATGCCCCGTTGATGAGCTCCCTCCAGCACTGGCCGTGGCCCCCGCCGTGGGACAGCCCATAGTGTGCGGGCACGCGGCTGGCCCGCCCTCCGGCTTTGGCACAACCCAGGGCCCGGCACACTGGTCCAGGAGAGCCTCAGCCTCAGAGGGCTGAGGTCTCACGCACAAGGTCCCCGCAGCGGCTGTCCAACCCCGGCCCTCCACCAGCGGGAGGTCCTGCTGGCAGGCCCCGTCCACGCCGTGGCACGGCCACCCAGGGCCCCGGGCCCTCAGCCTTCCCCAGGGATGACGAGCTCCATCCTGGCCAGGGGCCGCAGAGGGCTGCGGAGGGCCTACTTGCCACCCCTAGGAGCAGCCTGTGGGCAGGTGCCCCTCCACCCCCTCGCCGGTCATTCTGGCTTCAAACCAGAATCATACGCCCGGGGGTCAGAGGTCAGGGCGCAGTTCAGAGGTCTGCGTCTGATCACCAGGGGACCAGGGGACAGGAGACAGAGAGCAGACCCTCCTCCCCCAGGGCCCCAAGCGGAGCTTACCTGGGAAGGGGTCCACGCGGGACGCAGGACGCCCATGGGGACACAGGTGCCGACACCCCTCCAAGCCCTCTCAGCACCCCCGAGGCACAGAACACTCAGCCTGGTCAACACCTGGCCATCAGCGATGCAGAGCAGAGAGGGCGGGACCTCCCTGCCCCCCCCAGGGCACCAGGGACACACTGGCTAAGGGAGCGGCCAGAGCACTTCAGAGACACCCACGGCCAGCGCCTGGAATGGCGGGGGAGGGGTGCTTCCGGGCCGGCCTCCCCAGGGCTGGCCGTGGGCGGGGGACCGGATTTTCAAGCATTAAGGGACAAGGATCCTCACCCTTGGCGCCACCCTGAGGCGGGGCGTGACTGCCCCCTGCTGGACACTCCACTCCCTGCACCCGAGCTCTTCAGCAGGGAGCCCTGTCACCCCCAGGCCAGAGCCTGCATCTCTGAGGGAGGGGCCAGAGCCATCACCTGGCTCCGAGATCCTCAGAAATGGACCGGGCGAGGCTCTGGCCCTGAGCACAGGATGATTTAAGGGGACACCAGAAAACTCAGTAATCGAGATTTTAATTTTAACATAATTTTTAAATCGAAATGAATGCAAAAATATTCACGATGAGCAAAACATCAAATGTCGAATGCAGAATCTGACGCTGGCCTCCCTCTTACCCTGGAGGTGGGCTGAGGTCCCTCTTGGCTCCCAGGGAACCCACCCAAGTCAGCCAAGGCTCTCCCGGCTGCCAGAGGTTCTTTCTGGAAGGAGGGGCCATGTTGACATGCTCGCTGTCACAAGACACCACAGACTGGGGTGACACAGAGGTTGTCTTGCAGAGAAGTCCCAGACGAAGGGGCCAGCCAGGTGGGTGTCTGGCGAGGCCCCTCCCCCTGCATGCAGACGCCCCTCTTTGCTGTGTCCTCTCAAGGACTCTCCCTGGGACATGCTGGGGGGCAAGCCCACCCTCGGGGTCTCATCCAACTCTAGTCACCTCCACGTACCACAGGCCCATTGGTGGTTAGGGCTTCAAGTCCTGAACATCACGGGGACAGAGCTTGGTCCGTCATCGTGACACCCGAGAAGCAGACAAAGCCTCCATCCCCTTCCGTCCCTCCTCGGCTCTCTTGGGCCTGGGGGAGACCGCAGCTGGCCCCCAGGGCCGGCCCGGCACGCTCCAAACCTTTGCCAAAGACGTGGCTGGAGCGTGGGCACAGCCACCGCACGCTCCGCCTGCCGGCACCGTCCCTGGCGTCCGCACCACCCAGACCAGGCTCCCCGGGCCCTCCGCAGCAGCCAGGCTGTGGGGCCATCGGTGCAGCCACCCCTCACAGCCCCCAGGGGCTTCTGGATTCAGGGCTGACAGCCTCTTCTGGCCCCGTGAGTATCACGACAGTGGCTCTGAGCCAACAGACGCTTACTTTCTGAGTCTCCCCACCAAGGGGCCTGTGGTCACCCAGTAACAAAGAGGAAAGGCCTAGATCACGCAGACCGGCGGCCTCTGTCCCCACAGGACCAGGCCACACGGAGTGGACCTTGTCTCTGGGCACCTCCAGCCAAGCAGACCTGCCTTCTTGGGTGATTTTGCGAGCGGTCCCGGGCTCCCTTTCCCACAGAAGTGGCCTGGGGCCGCTCCTGCTTTGCGGCCATTCCCTGCGTGACCGTCAGCTTTCTGTCCCCGTGAGGGTCACATGGGGGCTCTCTTCTATTTTCTTATCTTTTTTTTTTTTTAGCACTTTCCAAAAATAATTGAAGTTCCCTTTGCGTGAGCCATCCGAGACCAGCAAACCCAGAGAGACGGACCCCAGATGGGCAGTCCCCGGGGCAGGCACGGGGTTTCCACATGTGGTGACAAAACATTCAGGGACTTGACAGAGAAGGCAGATGCCCAGCACTGCAAAACGCGCTTACGTACGTTTTGTGAATGTCACTTCACTTTATTTTTAAAAGTGCTTTCGCCCTCGCAGGAACTGCTGCGCTCAGCAGGGGACCCCGTGCTGAAGCCTGGGGTGGTTTCCAGATCTGGGGAGCTCCGGGTTTTCCGGGGGCCTCTAGAGCTCAGCGTTCATTCCTGGTGCTCCAGAGCTGGTCCTCTCTGTGCTCAGACACAAGAACAGGAGTGTGTTTCTTGGTTAAAAATGTTTGCACGAAGCTATGTTCCATCCTTAAAGAGGTCTTAGGGGCTCGGGTGTGGCAGCTACAAAACACACCCCAAGGGGGTGACCCTCTTCCCACTGAGAGGCAGGGTCTTCGTCCCTCTCCTGGAAGGTGGGCAGGCTGTGACAGCTTCCTCTGACACAGGACAGTGGCAGGGGAGCCACAGGTTCAGAGGTGGGTCAGCATACACCAGGCAGCTCTACCCACACCTGGCGGAGAGGCCATGAGCAGGTGCTCTGCTCAACAGCTGTGGCCAAGCCCAGCTGTCCTTACCCACACAGTGTGATGGCCCAGCCTGGGTCACCTCCAGCACTGCAGGACAGAGGCAAAGCCAGCCCACTGCTGGGGCTGGAAGTCCTGCCCCCCCAGGCTCCATGAGCATAATAAAAGCCTGGCTGTTCCATCTTAACGCTAAGGTGGAGGCTGAGCAGACAACAGGTCATCTGTGGAGTTGCACCTGACGGACGCTGTCCCACTGCTTCCAACTGGGACGACCTGAAATCAGTATCATTTTCTGTCTAAAGTTTCCTGTTTTGCAGACGCCCGAGCTCGCCCGCATACACCTGGAGGACAGCGGTTCTAGCGGAAGCACAAAGCCTGCCAGGAGGCCCCACCGTTGGACTCCCACAGGGGGCAGGAACGGGCCGCTAAGGAGGCCCGGCAGGGCGGCGGCAGCCTCCGCCGGCCGGACACCAAGGAGAGGTCCGCGGGCATTCCTGCCTCTCTGCCCTTCGCTGCCAGTCTCTTCCCCAGTGCCTACAAATGACCCTTCTCCCCATGGCCAGGGGAAGGGACGACGTGGCCACAGCGTTTCAGGTTGACATCGTCCCACGTTAGCGATCGAGATGGAAGCTCCCCCACGCAGTCCGTGTCACACTTGCAGATGTGTGCTCCTTCACACGCACATGTACACGTATACACAAGACGCATGCATATTTGCGTGTACACAAAGGAAGCACACGTGTGCATGTTTACGGGTACATGTACATATAGGAAGCACCCACATGCACACACAAGCAGTGTACATACATGCAACGAACACGAGAAGCACACACACATGAAGTGTGCGCGCACACACATGCACGCAAGGAAGTACACGTGCAGGCACTCATGTACACACAGAAAGCACACACGTGCATGCACACGCACACGGGAAGCACACATGTGCGCGCGCACATGCACACCCAGGAAGCACTCTATACAGTGAAACTTTAGATCGTAATTTCTACTTCTTTATAAGCGGCATGCACAGTGCACGTGTGCACACACACAAGCACACCCACGCCCACATGCACACACGCGTAGGCACACGCTGGGTTTTGCGCCCTCCCCACACTGCGATCTTAGCCATCCGTAGCCTGTCCCCTCCCCGCTGGCTCCCAGCTGGCCCTGTGAGGTGCTATACAGCCCTAGGCCACTACCATTTCCTACCACTTCTGTGGAGACGGCAGGTGGACCTTTTTAAAAGAGTCTGACAGAAATATTTGCACTGAAATAGAAAAATCACTGCTCCAAAGAGCATTTGTAATGACCGCTTCGAGGCTGAAAGTGTCTTGGGAGCATGTGGAGCTGGGGAGTGTTTCTCTCTCCTGCACCCGCCTCGCCTCTGGGGGCTCCCTGTAGGGCTGGCATCCTGCCCCGGGCCCCTAAGGCTGATCCCCAGGCTTTCTCAGGGGCTCTGGCTAAACCGACGGACCCCTCCCCTCTCCACTTTGGAAAAGACAGACGGCCCCTCAGCCTTCCTCTCTCCCAGTCAGCTCCAAGCACTGACCACCGGACGCCGGCATCCACCAAGGAGACCTGCTTCCACATTGGAACCTTTAAGCCAATCGATTCGTCTAAGCCAATCGATTCTCCCATCGCCCTCACTCAACACGACTGAGCAGCCACGCCGCGCGTTGGGGTCCCAGGCACTGCAGGGGTGTGCCGCGGGAGCCCGTCCCCTTGCGACGGTGAAGCGGGCCTCCCACATGACCTGCCTCCGCCCGGACCCCCCTTCCCTCCTCCTGAAGGCGTCACGTCCAGCAGGGTTTGCCAGTCACAGCATTGTTGACGCTGCACCAATTCCTGGTCGTGGCAGCGGCACCAGCCTCCAGCCGCCACTTCTCAGCAGCACCCCACCCCCGGATGTCACAACCAGTAGCGTCCCCAGACACAGCCATGCGCCCCCCGGGAGGCTGTGTCACCTCCGGTCGAGAGCCACTGGTTTGGAGGGAGCCACTTCTCTAGATTTCAGATCTTTTTTGAGCCCAGCATCCTCCCGCCCATGCCATGGGGCTTTGCGAATCATCTGACCGAGACCGTGTCCGGGCGGGGACAGCCCCACCATGGGGACACTGTCATGGGACGCTTCCTGCGTCTTGACACACGTCCTCCTGTGCCGCATCCATGCCCTCATCTCCCCACAATCACCAGGCGTCCCCAGGGGTTCCATTTTTGACGAAGCCTTGTCCATCCTGGCACATTGCCACGCGGCCTCCCACCTCGGCCGTCAAGGTCAAAGCAGCCGCAAAGGACACCAGCAGCACACACCTGGGCCCCGGCCGGGCCCCGCGGTTCTGACGATGCCGGCCCCTTCGGGCCCTTCATTCTGAAGCCTAGCTGCTCGTTTCTGCTTGTCCCCAAGGGGCTGGCGCCCGACCCTCAGCCCCACTCCCGGTGGAGTCTGCAGTACCCGGCTGCCCACAGCCCAGGGAGCGTCCAGAGCTGGGGGCCCAGATCCTGTGACAGGAACGAAGGCCCTTGGCACGCACTGTCCCCCCTCGAAGCAGCAGGAAGGAAACACGACTTCCTCTCAAGGCTTTTATACAAATAAGCACAATACTGAGCAGCCGGAAATGAGAAGTGTCTGTGCCTTTTCCCCAAGATAAAATCTAGTGACACTTGTCTTTTTCATTCATTCTACTGGGTTTCCTTAAATTATTTGACCTGAATAAATCTCCCTAATGTGTACTTTTTTTTTTTATAATGTGTACTTTTTTTAAAAGCTAAAATGTTATATAATAGATATTCCTAACACCGAGACTCTAAAATTTTCTTTCGGGAAAAAATGATTGCTGTCTTTAGCTGAAAAAAAATAGACTCACAAAGGAGGTCCTTGTCTTTTTTAAAAAGATTATTTACTCGAAAAGCGAGCGTTTGGGCCTCCCGTTATGAACGTGGCCGTGTACATCCAAATATGTTTTGTCACCTAGAGATCCCGTGAAAACAGAAGGGTTTTTGAAACTCCATTTTCAGGAAAACTAGGTGAGTATAAGCAGCAGACTGAACACACAGGTGAGGCCGGGGAACAGACATGGGCAGGAGCTGGCGGCGGGGGGCAGAAAGCAGCTCACGGGCGGGGTGGCTCATGGGGGGCCGAGCTCGGCACCCGCATGCAGGGACTGGAGATGTGGGGTCTCGCTGCCCCCCTCCCAGAAAACACTGGGTTGTGCCACGTGTGGGGGCTGCGGGAAGAGGAGGCTGTCACGCTGTTGGCATAGGTCCCCCGGCCATTGGTTCAGAGTCGGAGGAGGTAGGGGACACACGTCCCTGGAAGGGTGCCTGGGACTCACTGCCATCGTGCCCTAGGATGACGGGGAGAGTGAGGGCCACCGAGTTTAAAAGGCGGAGAGCAAATGGTGCGTGCGCTGACTGAAGGCTCGCTCTGCATTGTTGTGTCACAAGGCTGTCACTCGCCACGGGGAGGGGGGGACCGCTGTGTCCTTACCTGCTCACAGTTCCTTGGCTGCTGCACAGCACAGTCACGATCTGAACCCAGCGCTGCTGGCGGGGAGCCCAGGCCCGTCCCGGGGGAGCCCTTGCACTGGGTCCCCGCAACCCGGCTCTATCCTGGGTCCGGTGTCGATTTCCCCACAGAGAAGTCCAGGCCACCAGAGAATGTAAGTGGACTGGAAAGGGCTGCCCGCCCGAGTGCTCTAAACCTCCTTCTTATAGACTTCCACCCTCAGCCCCTCTTACTTTCGTAAGTTGGGGTACGCAATACGAATATTTTAGCAGACCAGAGGTTACACTGTCTCCGGCCCTCCCTCCAGGGACATAGCCATGCTGTCCAGGGGGCGGTTTGCTTTTTGCAAATATGAAAAGTAATCCCGAGGAACTGCGCTGAGTGACAAGGCAGGTGTGGGCCTCAGCTCGAATGGGGCTAGATGACCCAGGACTGGCTTTCCCAAGGGAGCAGCTTGGCCTGGTCCCGGGTCGTCCTGCTCTGTGGGGACAGGGTCCCCATCCACGTGCACACCTCCACCTCTGCTCCTCGCCAGAGCCTGGCACCCCCGCCCAGCCCACTCCTGCTCAGTGGCATGTCACCGGCTGCCAGGAAAGGCCCATGGCCACCTTCTCATCCAGCTCTTCCTGAGTCCCCGGGCCCAGGGCACCCCGCCAACCCAGCCCTGGGGCTTGGCTTATTTGTCCACTTTTCTAACAGCTTTATTGTGACAGAATTCAAACGCCACCAAACTCACCCACTTAAAGGGTACAAGTCAATGGTTTCCAGGTGCATCCACCACCACAGCCGACCTGAGCATTTCATCACCCCAGAGAGAAGCCCGCGCCCCGCGGCCATCACCTCCGCATCCGAGCCCCGGCCACACGTCTCTGGTCTCTAGGTTTTCCTGTCAGGTCAGCTACTGCTCTGGCTCTGCCATGCTCACCCCAGGTGACCCAGGAGGTGGGACGGTCCCCTCTGGGCCCGATCACCCTGCCCCGGCCTGCGGCCTGCTCACTGCGGTGGCAGGTTCTGACTCCGGCCCCCAGGGCAGGGCAGGGGGAGCGGCCTCCTGCTGGGTGTAACTCCTGTGTCATCAGCCCAGCAGGAGGAAGTAAAGTCAGCTTGGGGGGTGTCGCTTAAAGAATGGGCGGCTGAAACCCCACCAGCCTGGCCGGCCCCAGAGCAGACTGGTCAGGATGCAGGAAAGCATCACCAGACTGCAATGCCTACAGCCGAAGATAAGACAGGCAGACTGTCCCAAGGGGTCACCTGCTCAGATAAAGGGCAGCGCCGGGTGGTGGCCCAGCGGCCGCTGCACCCTGAGGAGCGAGGCTGGCGTGGGACCGGCAGAGGACTGCCCGCTGGCTGGCAGTCCCGGGCCTCGGGCCGGGCACCAGGCCCAGGGCGAGACTGTCCTGGGAAGGGAAACGCCCCCCTTTCCATGTCCGATCCCTGACTTCCTCCTCGCTCCTGCTTTGGGAGGGACCCCGGCTCCTTCCCAGCTGGGTAAGCGTGCTGGGGATTTAAGTCACGGTCCAGTGGATGGTGACCGTGGCTCTGACGTCGGGGCAGGACCTGCTCACTCTGACATGCGGCCGAGACCCTCCGGACAGCCCGTGCTGAGGCCCCCCGGAAACACATCGGCAGCCCCCCACTTCAGCTCGGTGGGTGTGGAAACATGCTGGCTGCCTTCCATCCAGACTCTCCTGTGTGGCAGTCTGGGACAGGCGGGCGGGGGCCGGTGGCCTGCCCGAGCGTGCAGAGCCCATCAGTTCTTAAATAGCCAGCGAGGTAGAACACAGCAGCCCCAGGGAGCTGGGAGGGCGGGCGTGGCACGCAGATGGCGGTCGGCTGGAGACAGGAAGGCAGCAGGGACCCCGACGGAAACGCCTGGCAGGGGTCAGGGAGGCGGCCGCCCTGGTCCCCGCTCCCCCTTGTACAGGCCAGGAGGCCACCTCGGAACAAGAAAGAGCCACACACACAAAACCAGCCACCATTCCCGGGCCCGTCTCTCCACTTGGGCTGTGGGGCCGACCGCCACCCTGAAACCTGGAGACGGGGGTTCAGAGGGGAGCCCAGACCTGCCCGCCTGGAGCCACGGCCACCACAGTGGGGAAGTGGCTGGACCACGAGGGTGGGCGAGGGGATGAGAAAGTCCTGCGTGCCACCGTCTGGGGGTCTCGCTCTCAAGGGCTTTCCCCCCAGAAGCCCCTGGGGAAGCTTTGAGGGGACCCCTGGGGTCTCGGCAGGGAGAGGGGACAGCAATGCTGGTGACACACACCAGGGCCTTCAACATCCCTTCTTTGCCTGACTCTGGATCTGCCCCCCGCCCCTGCCGGTTCCCCGCCGTCTGTGGGCTGCCGGCGCCCCCTCCACACGCAGCTTGCCCGCCCCATCCAGGGCTCCATGAGGTGGCGGCCAGGCCGGGGGCCCCATCACTCAGGCCCCGTCCCCTGGGCCAACCCTCGGGGCCGCTGTTCTCCGTCAGGGCGCGGAGGTCTGCTTTTCTGTCGGAGGGGCCACCGCGGCAGGAGCTGCGAAGGGGCGACGCTCCGGCATTCCCGTCCACGCTAGTGGGCGCCGGTCCCAAGGGAAAGGCAGGGAACGTGCCGCTTCTTCCTCTTCACCTGCTTGTCCCCCAGGAGCTGAGCCGTCATCCTCGAGGTGACCGATCTCAGCGCACCCACGCGTTTACCCTCGGCCACGGCTGCCACGCTCGCCGAAGCTCACGCCGCCCCATTTCTGGCATGTGGGGACCTTGTCAGGTTTTACTCCCTAATCTGTCCCCCAGATCGAGGTCGCAGGTTCGGTGTCATGCCGTCCATCCGAGGTCTACAATTCTCGACCCCGGTGGGTAAGAAAACTGAGACTATGGGACGTGCTGAAGCATCACCACATGCAGCCGAGGACAAGCGTCTGGATTTGCAGCGGGACACTGGACTAAGCCCTCTGCCACTGGCCCATCCCTAAAGCCCAGGGTCCCTGTCCCCTGGTCAGTGCCTCCGGCAGAGGGATGGGGTCTGTGCTCAGACAGTGACCTCTCCCCCAACCCGGTCCCTCAGCCAGCGCTGGATCCTTCAGGAAAAGTCTCTCCTTTTACAATCACAAATGTTGTGCTCAGATCCTTTGCTGCCCCAGTCCTAGAGGCCTGAGGCTGGGGTCTTCAGATGACACCTGAAGTGACATTCTCCACTTCAGATGATCTGAAGTGACATTCTCCACAGCCAAGACGTCGAGGCTTCGCAGGAAGATCTGGCAACCCACAGAGATCTCTTTGTTCTCCAGAAAGTTCTCTAGCAGCCTTTGCCCAGCTCAGAGACTGTGTGGTGGGTGGGTGCTCTCTTCTTCTGCCTCGGGGAACTGGAAACGGGATTTCGACGGAGTGGGGGGACGTCTGAGGCGGACGCGGGAACCCTCGCTGTCACGCCCGCCGAGTCTCGACGCTCGGCTGGGGCGAGTGTTGCCAGAACACGTTTTGCTTCTCGCATTTGCATCGTTTTAATCCCGAGGGTTAAAATTCTAGTTCTGATTTGTGTATCTAATACTCGTCATCTTCTGATTTCTTCACACGTTTTCCGCAGCCTCTTACGCTGAATGGAGCTGAAATAAAATTTCAGAGAAAGATTTAACAAGTTAACTGAGTTTTGCCTGAAATATGGCGACAGAGTGGCGGGCAGAGTTTCTGAAGCATAAGATTCAAGTAGATGCTTCCAACGGAATACAGTCTCGGATGCTGGTGGTGGACACAGGCCAGCTGCCCGACCCCCTCCCAGGCAGAGGTGGCAGACGTGCAGCCTGTGCCAGCCACGTCTCAGCCTGAAGGACACTCCTGGGCCAAGGTCACCGCCCTCCAAGGGCAGCCCCATCCAGTGACCTCAGTGCAGGAGTTGTCAAAACCCAGCCACTTCCCTCAACTGGGGCCACCGAGCGGCCATCTCGGCCAGGGCCTCTGTCAGATCCACGTCACAGCCAAGTCCCTCTGCCCGGTCCTGCGGCCCAAGGGTGTCACCCACTAACCCCACACACACTTCCCCTCCGTGGGAGACTGGCCTGAGGTGGGCTCCTGTCCCGGAGCTCGAAGATGCCCGATTTCTTCCACACGGGTTTTCCTACCTTCAAAGGGGGCCCCCCTCCTGGTCCTGAGTCCCATTCCGGCCACCTCCAGGGGCCACCAGGCCCTCTGAGGACAGGAGCAAACATCCCTAAATTGCCTAATAAGGGCCTTCGTCCAATTTGTTTTCTACGAAGACTCAGAGCGAGAAAATCTTTTTCCTCTCAGATCTCGAGCTGGAAGCCATCTGGCCCTTTCTTGAACAAATCCGAGATGTGTCCAGTTTCTGTTTACAGCGTGACTGGGCCCTCCCGAATCATTGCCTCTCAAGAGGCTTCTGCTCTGCTTCAGGTTAGAACGCTCCCTTAGAAACAGGCAAACTCAGTGTCACGTCGTCCCCTGAAATGGTACATGAGCAACATGGCGAAATTCATGCCAGGAGCATCCTAAGGACCTGGCACTCAAGAGATAAAACTGAATAAAGCTGGCAGAAGTCGCTTCTGAGGTAAAAGATTTTCAAACTTGTTGTATTTCCAAAGATCCAATCGAGTCAGTGGTTGCTCTGGGTGGGATATGCATATGACTGCATTTGCATACGTTAACATCCACAGAGTCCCATCAAATACTTCACGAGAGTTAACTTTTTTATAGATGAAAACAATGCTCAACGTTAAAAAACTGAAACAGTGTAAAAGGAACAATGAAGCATCCCCTCGCCAATCCCCACCCCCCGCCCTCGGCCACTCCCCAGTGAAATCCCACTGAGGTCTGCTCTCAGATCCAGGGGGGACAGTGTGAGTCTGTACCTCCACTGGCCAGGCAGCAGGTCACCTGCCACCCCCCACCTGCTCCTGAGAGCACACCTGGATGAGGCTTTACCTGGGCACAGGCCCGCCTCGTTCTTTCCATCAGAGGCTCAGCAGTGCGCGATGTACTATCCTTTTCACAGACGCCCTCCTGCTGGGCATTCTCAGTTTTTGCTTAGATAAGCAAAGAGACCCGCCTGGACTCAGGGTCCATTCCTCAAAGTGTGGGCCGGCATCTTACACGCCGCCGCGGCATGGCATGGCAGAGGACATCAGTTTCACCCCCACCAGGGACTGTCACACTTCCTCCAGCGGAGGAAATGATGTCTTCTGTCATCTGAGTGTTTTGAATTACGACGGTGGTGTGAACGCCTTCAGGGCAAACAGATACAGATAAAGGATCCTCTGGCTTCGGCCCCTCCATCCTTAAGTCTTTCTCTTATTTTGAAATCTAGCCATTAAATCGGTGAACACTTACGAAATCTCAGGATGGTAAAAGCCACTCCGGGCCTCACACCAAAGCCGGAAACCATAAAAACCTCAAGAGACTTGGCTACATCAGCAAATTAAAACTTGACCACTGCAAAGAAAACAAACAAAAAAGTCAAGCCCCAGTGAAAAGATAAATGAGAAACCGTGAAAGAATAAACATGATCCACACAGGTACGCGGCGGAGACGGGCTAACACCCTTAACAGAAGCAGCTCTAGGGTAAGAAAAAGACATACGGCCCAAAAGAAAAATGAAAAAAAAAAAAAAACGCACAAAGGACACGTACAGGCAATTTTCCAAACGGCCAATAGCAAAATGAAAAGATGCTCGACATCACCGGCAGTTAGAGAAATTAAAACCCAAGCGATGCAGAGGGCGCCGGAGAGGAAAGCAACGGCCGGCCCGCAGGCGGACCGCACTGCGCAAGCGCGTCCGGCGGGCGTTCCGGCAGAAGGCGTCAGTCTCTGGCCCCGCAGTGCCTCTTCTAGGAATTCACCGAGGAAATACTCGGCCGCTTCCAGGCACATGTCATCAGCGACGTTCGCCACAGGACGCCTTAAAAACTGCGAAGACACATGCCAAAATATTTAGTCCGTGTTTCTGGGCTGTTAGGTGACTAATTAGACATATTTCCCCAAACTTCTGATAATGAACCAGTATTACTCTTATAATGAGAAAATATTGTTCATTAAAACAATCCACTGAAGCATGAAAACAATGTTTTAATGGGTTTCTTAACACTTGGTCCCAAAATTCCCCAGACTGGTCAGACTATAGACAACCCTTCTCGTGCCCCACAGGAAGAAGCCTCTGGGCTTTGAGCGTATCAAACCTCTAGCATTTTCCAGACGGGAAAGGAACCCCCATTTCACCCCCAGCGGCATCTAGGTTATGGCCACAGGGCCAGGAGGGACAGACTGACGGACAGGACCGTGTCTGTGCCTTGCCCTGGATCTACCACTTTCACTGGTCGGGGCCAATCCCCACTGGCCTGGCACCCTGAGCAGCACCTGCGACACCGTAGGCCTTGACGAAGAGGTCCAGACTGTTTGAAAAACAAAACCGGAAAAGTGTTCCAAGTCACACCTTGGGTGAAGAGACCGGAAACAGCTGACTTGCAGTCCAGGGCGGTTCACCACGTGATTCCCTCCCAGATGTCCAGGACAGGTGGGGTGGCTACAGGTGTGCACGGGAGGCCAGTTGCCGACCCCCCCCAACCCCCACCCTCCAGCCCCCTCTTCGTCCTCCAGGTCCAGCACACTCTCAGGGGTCCAGTGACCATCTCCGGGGGGACTGAGGGAAGCTCTTCCAGGTCCTGGCTGCTCAGGCGGTCCAGGTTTCTGTTGGACACAGGCTGGAACCCTGGGAGCCTCACCTTCCGACGCCATGCCTCTGGGGGGTTCTTCATCCATTCTTAGCCCCAAGGTCCTTAACTGTGACTGTGAGGTGAGGCAGTAAGCCCAGACTCATGGAGCATTCAGCAAAACCAAGGGCAAAGGCCGCCGGGGCCTGGCGGTTTCTGGGAGGAAAAGCTGACCCTGCAGCACCCAGCGTAGAGGACCTGGGGACAGGGGGCGGGGGCGAAGGCAGAGGGACCCGGCTTCCAGGGCTGGGAGGCCCGGCTCAGCCTGGAGCTCTGTGCCCTCACAGCAAGGAACTTCACCTTTACTGGCCCCGAGGAGGAAGAAGCCAGCACGGGGCTGGGCACACGGGGGACACCGGACATGCAGGAGCTTCTAGCGGCACAGCAGCTCATAATCACAGTAACTCCATCCCGCACAGAATAGCCATCGGCACTCCTGCCCGCGGCCCGCCCCGCGCGGCCCGCGCTCCCACCTCTGGGTGGCGGGGGAGGGGCGTCCGCCCGACTCCCAGCACTTACTCAGCGCGGCCAGCAGCCCCCGGGGGTCCCCGCCTCTACAGGGCTGGGTGGGGGTCAGACTTCACGAAAACGATTAATTCGCCGACAGC
>NW_011888939.1:122632-136800 GCF_000151845.1 Pteropus vampyrus
CACTCCCCTGGCTGTGGACCAGGTCGCAGTCCCGGGCGCAGGGATCCCTCTGACAGGCAGTGGCCGGGATCAGCGCCCCCAGGCAGGGGAGTCCCCGGTGCTCGGGTGAAAGAGCAGGCAAGGTCGGCTTCGAGGGCCCCTCCTGGCTTCCCGTCCCCCGGGCACACACGGCGGCCCCGCAGCTTTGCTTGGGAGACCTGGCTGCAACGTCGTGAGGTCTGAATTTCTAGCCCACGCCCACTTCAGGTTGTCCCAAGTGGGCCCTACCCCCGCCCGGCTTTTGCCGCCCTAACCCCAGGGGTAAGGACAGGAGCTGAACCCCGCCTTTGTGACTGAGAAATGGCGGGCATTGCCTGCGGGAACTGGACCGTAAGGATACGTGTAAGCCAGGTTTCGTCTGCCCTGGAGGTGGGCGTCCAGACTGATGTCAGGTGCCCTCCACCGCTTTTCAAATTCTGGTACCACGTGGCTTTGGGGCATGCGGTGGGTGTCCTCAGAGCCACCCCGGAGACCTGGTCCCTGGCTCTCAGCGCAGGCCGGCCGTTTTTCGAAGCCCAGCCCACGGGCTTCAGCTCTCAGTTCTCTCCAAGCGCAGTTCAGGCGAGTTTTCTAGCGTGATTCATCCGCGCAGTTGATTGTTTTAAAGCCACAGGCTGTTGCTAGAGACACCCTCTGAATTTCAGCCTCCTCCTTGCGCTGGGAGGAGGTAATTTGACAGTTCAGGAAACGGGTCCTTAGGAGCGCGGCTCCGGCTCCAGCCAGGTGAGCGTGGTGAGCTCAGTAAACAGGTTAGCAGAGGCCGGTGTTCTCTCCCCGGTCTTGGCTCTCTGGCACAGCAGCCTGGGGCGTTTGGGCCCCTTCCTGGGCCCACTCTTTAAGACAGTGCTGCCGTTTAAGGAGTTAATACTCTTGGTTTAGACTCTTCGTGGCCTCAGGCCTACGCTAACATCTTGTAATCCCTGTAATTTTGATTAGTGACCACAGCCAGGTGAGCACAGGCCCCCAGCAAATGAAAGAGCTCTCTGCCCCCCCCCCGCCCATTCCCATTGCTGGTTCCCACTGCTCTGTGACTGTTTTGCTACGAGGGAGACCGTGGGGTGCCGTGGGTGCCAGGACTCCAGGACTGAGAACGGGTGGACAGCGTCACGCCCTTCCGACGTCACCATCCTACAGTATCGACCTGTGGCGGGGCGGTCGTAAACGAGTTGTGACTGACTACATTCGAACTCTATATTTTAGACTTCTTCCACAATTTAAGTTTGAGACCTTAAGTTGATGTATTTTGTTTGCAAAAAATTAAAGAATGTCATTTACCAGCCGTAGCCTCAGCCTCTGACTTAGATGTGTCTTCTCCAGAGTCCGTGGAGGAGGCGGGCCCAGGTCGCCACGCGAGGCGGGTGGAGCCATGAGGATCTCGCACCTGCCGCTTTGTGCCGGCGTCGGCTGCCGTGTCGTCACGCACAGCCTGGGCTGGAAGGGAGTGTCAGGTACAAGAAAGGCTTGGACATGGTCGTGTCACTTATCGGTAACAGCAAGTGCCTCGCTTCCGAATCCCTCGCACCCTCTGGTTGATCACTGGTCCCACCTGTTGGGCACATGTGCTCAGGTGGCCGGGCCACACTCTCCTGGGAGGACTGTGGTGTGTAAACGAGAGTATGTGCTCGTCAGAGAGGATGCTCGTGGAGGAGAAGCATCAGTGTGGGAAGCAAAGCAAATCCACAGGGCCAGGCCATCCCTGAGGTCCCCAGGGTGGGACAGCCTTGCCTGGCACCGTTTTGGGGGTAGAACTCAATTTCTTGTTTCTATAAATGCTGCCGAGCCATCCTCATCCATCTCGGCAGCTTTGTGGTCCACATCTGGGGTCGCGAGAGGTCAGAGGAACATGTTAAGAACTGAGCGTTACCTGGAATGTCGTGTTTTCTAGCTGACCGTTCGCAGTCCGCATTACGGACCTTGGTGTGCAGGCTGTTTGCCGGCTGGTCGTCGGTGTTCCCAGGACCGGCCCAGCAGTTCTGCTGACGAAGCCACCTGTCATCCGAGACACAGACCCGTGGGGTAGCCACACAGGGTAAAACACAGTTGTATTTGGGGCAACTTTTATGCTAAGTGGCCCAAATAGCAACGTGGCTACATGAGTCCGTCTGGCAAACACATAGTGACATTTCTGAATGAAAAGTGACGCTTGGAAGCTGTTTGGGGAGGTCGTGGGCAAGTGGCTCATCCTAGCGTTTCCTTTCAGGAGCCCGCTGTTCCAGTCCAGAATGAACCGGGCCCCGAGGGCCCCTAAGTGACGCAGGGTCAGAATGCGTCTCCTCTCTGACCTGTGGAGAAGCGCCAGCGGCCGCTACCGCGTTGGCACCTCGGGACGACTTTGAGGTAGGTGAGGCCTGCTGGCTTGCAGAGACGTGGGGGCCCCCCAGCCGGAGCAGGGGACGGGCGAGGACACGGGTGCTCCCGTGGGCGCGGGCGGGCGCTGTCCAGTGTTTTCATCCGTCTTCACGGCGGTCCCCATCCCAGCCCCGGACACTGAGGCCCGTGACGTTTGCGGGCTGGACGCCGACCGCCTGCCATCCTCTTGGCACGGTTGCCGTCACCACTGTGCTCTCTCCGCCCCCAGGATGTGACTCAGGCGCACACACCGCTCGCCGCCACAGGCCCTGCTGTCGCTAGGATGTTCCTGGTGAACGCCCCTCCTGTGCTCGCGCTCCAGTCCCGGTGGGACGCCCTCGGCCCGCCGGGGACCTTCAGGCTTCCCGGCTGCTTCTCGGAGCCGACGGAGAGCGCGGGGGGTGCGGCGGTGAGCGCCCAGGTGCAGATGCTCATCGGCTCGCTGCAGAGCGCCCGGGCTGCTCGGGGCGCGAGCGACGCCCGCGCCCCCGCCCAGAAGCCAGCGCGCAGAGGCGGGCCGCGACGCCCGCCGGGCCACCAGCCCCGCGCTGGCCGCCTGTGGTCTTGCTGCCGGTCTGAGCCCCAGGGGGGATGAGGAAGCTGGAGACTTTGGTCCGTCCGTGCCGGATCCGGACAGCGACGATTCCGTGGACCGGGACATAGAGGAAGCCATCCAGGAGTACTTGAAAGCCAGGAGCAGGGCCACTCAGCTGTCTGCGGCCACCGATGGGGACTCTCAGTGCAAAGCAGAGCTGCCTCAGAGCAGCGCTCCGACCGCCCCGTGTCCCCCACAACTTGCCCCTGGCCCAGAAGGCGGCCCTGGCAGCTGCACGGGAGCCAGTGAGGACCAGGGCTCCGCCTCCCCACTCAGTGTCAGCAGCGAGGACTCCTTCGAACAGAGCATCCAGGCAGAAATTGAGCAGTTCCTGAGCAAGAAAAGACAGCACGAGACCCCAAAACGTGCTGTGTCGGCCGACAGAAACCCAGAGCCCAGCGACAACCCGGCCAGGTCGGCGTCTGGGTCTGGCAGAGAGCCGGCTGTCAAGGCACGTCGGCAGAATTTGACGGGCGTGTGTAAGGAGTTTGTCTTCCGGAAGCTTCCCAGGTTGGCCAAGGCCAGTGCACAGCCCAGAGGCCTCAGGTCTCAGGTCACCACTGAGACGGAGAGCTTGGGCAGCACGAAGCCAGCAGCCCCCAGGCCAGCCGCCACCGGCCGCCCAGCGGAAGCCGCCCCCAGCAAAGGCGGGGTCAGGAGGAGCGTGGGCCCCGGGGTGAGGGGAAAACGAATCGGGGGTGCAGCCCCGGTGCGCGAGGCGTCCGACTCCAGCAGTGACGACGGCATCGAGGAGGCCATCCAGCTGTACCAGCGGGAGAAGCGGAGGGAGGCCAGCGGCGAGCCGCCGCAGAAAACTGCACCGGGCCAGGAGCAAGGGCCCGCCCCTCCTGCACACGGCACGAGCCAGTCCACAAAAAGTGCCTTGCCCGAAACCCACCGGAGAGCGCCAAGCAAGAAGAAGCCAGTGGCCTCGAAGGCCCTGGACCTCGGCCTGGGTGGCCTTGACCCTGACCATCCCTCCAGGCCACCGAAGGAAACCAGAGCCCCTGCCCCACCAGGAAACGCAGCTTCCAAGAGCGAGTTGGCGGACTGGTCCCCGTGCCAGGCAGACACGTCCACCGAGCTGATGTGCGCTGAAGCAATCCTGGACATTTCCAAAACAATCCTGCCGGCCCCTGGGGACTGTAGTGACAGACCCCTGTCCGCCAGCCCTCTCCTCAGTCCCCCCAAAGTGCCTTCCCGCTCTGACGGTGACAGCAGCTCTGTGGACAGCGATGACAGCATCGAGCAGGAGATCCGGACGTTTTTGGCCCTGAAGGCACAGTCGGGGAGCTTGCTGGCCGGGGCGGACGCCTGCCCACAGTCCACATGGAGCCCACTGCCGTCGCCTGGCCCCAGCGGCCAGCCTGGTGGCCTCAGGGCCCCCACGTGTAAGACACCGGACCTGTCGCTGAGCTGTAAGAGGAAATGCAGAGGTGGGAGCAACATCGTGCGGCCGTCCACTCCCAAGAAAACGAGAGAGCTGGTCAAGGAGGGTGCCCTGGACGCTGACCACAGCCAGGGGAAAGCCAGCGAGGTCCCCGGAAGGGAGGGCGAGGCCAGGGTCCAGCCGCTGCCCTGCAGGACGGTCGCGCTGAGTGAGGCCGATGCGGCCCCGCACGCGAGGAGTGACGTGTCGCCAGGCCACGGGAAAGCGGTCGAGGCCAGGAGCGTGGACGAGAAGGAGAGCTCGGAGGACAAGAGCAGCTCGCTGGACAGCGACGAGGACCTGGACACCGCCATCAAGGACTTGCTGCGGTCCAAGCGCAGGCTCAGGAGGAGGTGCAGGGACCCCAGAGCCGCGGGCAAGAAGAAGGTGAGGTTCAGCACCGCGGAGACGCAGCTCCTGGCCCAGCCGGCGGGCTCCCGCGGGGACTGGAGGGACAGCAGCCCCCGCCTGCTGAAAAGCTGCCTGTCTCAGCCCAGATGGGACAGCAGGGGCGACCCTGCGAGGAAGCTCTCCAGGGTCCCCTGCGCTCAGGCAGAGAGAGCAAAGCCGGGCGGTGTGGGGCCCGCGGACGCGCCCCCCGCTTTCCGGTCAGCGCGAAGAGCCTGCGAAGGGCCCCAGCTCCACGGTGCAGCTGCCTGCCCTGGCCCCCGGTCCGACGACAGCAGCTCCGTGGACAGCGATGACAGCATTGAGCTGGAAATCAGGAAGTTCCTAGCCGAGAAGGCCAAAGAGTCTGTGAGCGGCTCAGAAACGCAGGCAGGGGGTCCCCCCGCGCTCGGGAGCGTGCCCAGGCCGGGGCCGCTGTGCCGGAAGGTGGCCCTTCCGCCTGGCATGTGCACGCGGAGTCAGAGGGGCCGGGGGACCCCTCAGCCAGCCGTGGGACCGAGGGCTGGCCCCCGTGCGGAGCAAGCCTGTCTCCCGGCTGCTCTGGCCAGAGGCCAGCCGGCATCACCCAGGCGCACCGGTGGGGCTGTGTCTGCCCGAGGGTCTCCCGCCGGTGCGAGAAACCTTTATCCTCCCGCAGACCAGAGCCCACGAGGGAGCGGGCCTGCCGCCGGGGACAGCACCTTCGGTCAGCTGTCCAGCTGTGCGGAAGGTGGCACCCGGGCAGGAAGCCCCACCAGGGCCGTGCCCGTCACCTCCCACAGCCGGAGTACGCCAGCCTGGGGCCCGGGAGTAGACAGAGGCGGGGGGCCCCAGGCCAGCCTCGCCCTCCCGTGGGGCAGCTTCGCCCACCAGAGTCGGCTGCAGAGCACGTGGATGCTGAGCTCAGAAGGCGGGGACGTGACATGGAGAGGGGGCCTGGGGGGCGAGAGGGAGAAGGGGCCGGAGGAGGGCCAGGCCCTGTGCGCACCCAGCCTCACCACAGACCCCACGAAAGCCGTGCCCTTCGCGGGCTTCTCCCCACTGCTGTCCACGCAGTTTTTCCACTTCGGGAAGGGGGTCTCTTGGGGGAGCAAGCCGGCCGGCCTCTTCAGCCCCCCGCTGAGCTTGCCTCTGCAGGGCCCGTCCTTCTCGGCCTTCAGAGAGGCCCCGGCCGGCCACGGCCCCGTGTTTGGCAGCTCTCACCTGCTCGTGAAGAAGGAGGGGGGCCTCTGGTCCAGCAGGAAGGCACCGGCAGCACTCGGCTTGCACGCCAGGAGGAACTCGGGTTCAGAGGAGAACATTCTAGACTTGAGGTACAGGCGGACAGTGATGGAGGGGGAGGACGACCAGGAGGCCTGGGGCAGTGACGCCAGTGAGCTGAGTGACACCTCCGTGGAGGAAGGCGGTGGCCCCCTGGCCAAGGGCAAGGTTCTGCCCCTGTGAGTGCACGCCCCGGCTTCGGCGTGAGCGGGCAGCACGTGGCTGTGCGGGCCTGCCGTGCGCGCGTGTGCGCCAGCGGGAAACGCCATTCATGTGTCACAGCTGTGTCCTGGTAAGTATGATTTTTGTAGCTTTTTTGTAAATTATTTAAAGTGCTGTAAAAACTATTTTTGGAAACTATAGTTGTTTGATTTTGTAGGGCGTCCCTCACTGCGGTTTCTGTTTGGTTTGCAAACACTTGGTTCTGCCCGTCACTGCCAGGTTTAAAGTGACTCCGAGACTGGTCCTTTGGGGTGATGGCTGCTGGAACCGTCCAGCTGTGCCTGCGGTGCAGGCCCGAGGAGGCAGCAGTGATGCCCTCCTGGAGCAGCACCAGAGCCCCCCGAGGTCTCGCTTGGGACAATGCTTATTACATAAGGGACCCCGGGCCCGGGAGGCCAGAGCACGTCCCCGGAACACTGTGGTCACAGCCTTTGATCGGAAAAACACAGCAAGGCACAAAGACTAGCGAGCACACTGGCCGCCCTGTTGCACGTGGAAGCCCCAGGGGGCAGCTCGCACAGGCCACCAGTCCCCACTGAAGCCCCTGCTGCCCCGTGCCCAGTCCTGTTTGGTGACCGCAGGATTCTCACGGCCCCGTGACCTTTTCACACGGGAGCTGCTGCTGTTCGTGTTCAGTCCAGGCCTAAATGGCCACAGGGAGCCCGTGCGTGTCACATGTTCGTGTCCTGATCTGTGCACGTGAATGGGTCCTCCTGCACCTGCCCAGGCACCTGGAGCACCCAGGACAGAGCCCAGTGGTGGCCGGGGGTGGCCGGGTGGGCGCTGCGCCTCAGCCGGCTCTGGAGGCCGCCCCGCCGTGGCAGGGGCGAGGCGGGCCGCGTCCTGCGCTGTGGCCTGGCTGCTCGGACAAGCGTGGCGTCTTGTGCCGTTCGCTCTGCCACGGTGCCCATGGCTGCTACAGAGACAGGCACGGCCACGTCCCGTGGGCTGGGCACCGACGGGGCATGACGTTCACGCGTCATCCAGCAGACCATCGGTTGCCCTGTGTTTTACGGCTCGCCGTTGCGGCTCGGCTGTGATGGCCCCAGGCGGGGTTCACTTGGCAGCTGAGTGTAGTGGGTAGTCTAACGTACAGGTGAATTTTCTGCACGTCGTGCACCCCGGTTTGAGGGGTGATCCACTTCTGTACCCAAACACGGACAGGCGCCGGCACCCACAGTCAGCGTCTGCTGGGCCAGGTGCTGTGACGAGCGAGCCCACGGACGCCGTGACTGTCCGGTGCCTGCATGATGTGCTCCTCAGCCCTCTGTTGTCAGACGTTCATTCACTTAGTGTTTCCGGGGAGCAGTTCATGTAATCCATGCTGTGCGTCCTATTTAATTTTTAAGGAGTGTGTTTAATACTCGGAAACAAACATCAGCTTGTTTTGTACTTAAGAACCATTTTTAAGGTTAATAAATGAAGCGCTGCTCCTGAATCAGTGTATGGGCTTTGTGCTCTGCGGGGCGGCCTTTGCAGGATGTGGGCCTGAGACCCCGTCGTCTGAGACCTGAGGTGTCCCCACCGGTGCCATCAGCGCATTCAGCCCTGAGCATCTCGCTGCTGCCCCACCCGCCCCAGCCCCCCCCAGACCCCGACCTTTCACACTTGCCCCTCTTCCTGCCTCGCGAGTTCCCTCCCCGTCTGCGACACTAAGCCCTGTTCCGTGCGTGTGCTGCGTTACTTAACGCCTGGACTGTGCGGGTTCACCCCTGCGACTGTCGACAAGCCACGTTGCATGAAAACGTCACCCACTCCCTGAGTGGACGCAGGCGCATGCCGCCGAGGTCAGGGGCTCCCCTGCACCCTGTCTGGAAAGGGGGCTGCGGTGGGGACAGGTGGGCGCGCTATCAAGAAGTGATGGCTGGCTGTACTGTGTGCAGCCTCTGTCCCACACCCCTGCTGGCCCGTGTCACAGGCCAAGTGCACACCCACCTGTGGAAAGGGCCAGAGAGCAATGTGTTACCATGTCCAGCTGTAGTGGTGAAGGCCTGCAGACCAGTGACACCCAAAGAGCCACTCTCATCTCCCAGGAAGTGGGGGACAGGTGCGGGGGGCTCTGTGCCCAGGGCCAGGCTTACTTCATTCAGTACAAAGAATGGGGAGAGGCCTGATTCTAAGGTGTCACGCTCTGGGGTATGTCATCAGGGTCACAGTGTCGGGTCAGGGGCTGCGGGAGCAGGAGTCGGAGTGGGGAGAGGTAGAACGTGCTGGCCGTTGGTGTTGGGTGCTCCCACCCAGGTCCCCAGATAGAGGGTCTTCCATAGAGGAGCATTACACTGTCGCTCAGACTGAGGTCAGGTGGCAGGTTTTCCCAGCCTGAGATGCTCGCACTGGGAGCCAGGCACTGAATGGAAATACCAGCACCTTCTCGGCACAAGTAAAAATGTGAAGTGTTGTCACCGTGTCCCCTCTCCCTCGAAATTAATTTGAGGGCCTCTGTGGAGGGCAAGAGGAAGTAGCATAAATCCCACCATCCGTGCCCACATCCAGCCCTGGGGGGTGGCGGGGGTGGGGAAGGCCAGAGCACAGTACATTATTTCCAGAATCTTTGAGACTTCTGCTATTTTGTGTGCTGGACGTAGAGTTTCAGTGTTGAAATATTTTATTATATCTTTGAAACGTCTTAACTCTGATTGACTATAATTGAAATATTAGAAGTTACTGGAGAAAAATATATAAAACCTAAGTGGAACTATATGGTGTAAGAAGCTGCTGCTTTTAAGCCAGCCCGGTAGCTGAAGTCAGTCGTTGGTAGAGTTTGGTGAAACTTCGTTCTTCAGTGTTCCCTTTCGGGGTGGAGTAGCTGTGAACTTTGAATATTTTGTGGAAGGAAGTTAACTGGCTTTTGTAGCCCAAAATGTTTTGGTCGCCTTTTCTGTGATTGTTGAGATTGGCTTGAAGATTTTGAAAAAAAACAGCGCAAAGGCCAGAGAGCAATGGGAGGTCATTTCCTTCCGTGTCTCCACCAGCCACCCGCTCTGTGGCCACCACCGCAAACAGCACGTTCTCGTAGCATCGGGCGAGACCTGTGGGTCTAAACTTCTTTTTTTTTCCCCAGCTCCGTACGCAAAGATTGCAGTCTGGATATATGTTAAAAAAATAAAGGTCACGATATTTATAATCACCGGATTTCTTGTATGGTTTGTGCAAATACGTAGAAAGTCAGGGCCCGGAAGTGGGGTCTGCAGCTGGTGACCTCGCCTGCCCAGGACGTTCCCCAAGGCGGTTCAAGCCCAGGGCCTCCTGCGGGCCCTCTCCTCTGGATTCTGATTTTCCCATCCAGAAACGGAGGTGCAGAAGTAACTCCTCCAAGTGTGCCTGCCGGAGGAGGTGACAGTGTGCAAGGCTTTTGAAAAGCACATGACAGGCTAACAAATGGAGAAGGACACTCACAGGGCCCAGCGTCAGGAGGCGGGTACCCGGAGCCTGAGCTGGGGACCGTGACTGAGTTTTGGGAAGACGGACATGTAAACCAAAGGTGTCCGTTTTTCAACTTTCCAGACACTTAATAAACGTAGAAAGTCTAACTTTATCTTAACTCACTAGCGCTGTCACAGAAATGTCAGTTTTCATGGCTACGACCAATGAAAGCACTCGGCGCCCGATTAAGATGCCAGTGTGCACTTTAGGACACGGCCACTGAGCTCAGCTTTTTGGGTTGGGTTTTTTTGTTTGTTTGTTTTGTTTTTTTTAGGGAAACAATAAAGTCCAACTCATCGATCTTTAAGAGATCCTGTCTCCCCAAGGTCATGAACGCATTTCCTAGGCTTTCTTCTAGCAACTTCATGGCTTCACTTTACTTTCCATACTCGTGTATGGCTCCGCTGGCATCTCCTGTCGCCGTCAGCTCCTCCATGGTGCTCGCCGCAGGCCCCGAGACCGCCCTCCACTGAGAAAAACTGCGGGTTTTGTCCCAGTTAAGCGGTCTCCCCTCCGCACTTGGCTTGGGGGACGCCGCCTTGTGGCCTGAGCACAGACCCTCACCAGGGCCGAGACGGGAGGAAGAAAAACCCGTGCTGCTGGCTTTCTCCGCCCTGGAGCAGGCGGGCATCCATCCATCCATCCATCCATCCATCCATCCATCCATCCATCCATCCATCCGCTGTGGCAGGTTCGGGGGGGGCTGGTTCGGCAGTCTCATTCCAACAGACGCGGAATGCAGAAGAGGTCTTAGTATTTCGGTGTTTCTAACGCAGGGTTGTAAAACCTAGTTTTCGGTTTGATGCCTGTAGCCTCTGCTGGTTTCCCAGCTCGAGAGGAGGATGTCACACCCATCCCGGCTCCAGGCTCAGCCTCGGCTTTGTATCTTTCTATTAAATATGTTGACTTTCTCTGCAAAGCATTTTCATTCCGAATTGGACACTAAGAATGTTGCCAAATGTTTACTTTGTGTATCAGTAATAAAACGTTTTTAATGAAGAAGCAACCAGTTGGTGTTTAGTTTCTTCCCTAACTCACACACGAGTAAAATCTCATTTGGGTGAATGTCTGGAAACAGGATATCACCGGTGGTAGCGACATGGTTCCCTCTGTCTAGTTCCCCAAGCGGGACTCTGTCTGGAAGAGAGAGACTGTCACAGGGAACTTTATTGAGGACCCTCCGACTCATAGTGAACCTTGATTGAGAACTAAGTACTTAGAGAGAAAAATCCACTTGATACAGCTGTTACTCCCACCTGAGAAAAATGTTCTCTGCCTTTTTTTTTTTTTAACGTTTTGTTGAAAGTTTAAAAGGAACACGGAGGCGAAACTCCCAGGTGGGCCTCGTTCCCTCTCACGGGACCCGCACTTGCCGGCCTCGCTTCATCTACGCGCGTCAGTCCGGCCCTGACTCGCGGCTGGAGGATGAGCCCGTCCTCCGCCCAGGGACGGCGTCGCCCTCCTGCCTGCCCCTGGCCAGAGCTCTCCGGCCGGGCCCCGCCCACGCCCCGGTAGGCCCCGCCCCCGGCAGGGCCCCGCCCACGCCCCGGTAGGCCCCGCCCTCCGCGACCTGGCCGCGTTTGTGCAGATTTCGGCCACGAAGCTTTAGAACAGGAAACCTGCCCCGTAACTGTCGCGCGTACAAACGAGGCTCCCAAATAAAGACGCAGGGGGACAGCGGCATTCAGGACAACATTTGGGGCCGGGAATTCGCCCACTGGCCTTTTTTTGCTTACCGGTGAGTCAGGAATTTAGAACGTGGCAACGTTTTTAATGTAAAATCCAAGCATTAGCATATTTTCAGTCTTAGACATATAAGATGAGAAAGTGGGACCTTACAGCTCTATTTGCACGTTTTTCTAAGAGGAAAACATCTTGAGAGCAAGCAGTGAATTCTGTACCTTCACATTTGGGAAAATTAGCAAAGCTTAGGGATGCCGACTGTCCAGACGGCCACCGCTGGGGTCAGAGGACCCCTGGAGGGAGGCTGCCTGGCCCTCAGTCGCAGATGGACGGCTTGCTGACATTGTAACTGGGCTGGAAGTTGAAACGGTCATAGGAGGTGATGAAGTTGCCTACACCTGTCACGATGCTCTTCTCCATGTACACGTTTAGAGTATTGTTCCGGAACATTCCACCAGCTGCAAGCCGTCTGGAAAATTTATTCGAATTTGCATAAAATACCTTCTGGAAGGGAAAAGGGAATATGATTATGCATGATAATACTCGTAAGCAGTAAGTCATTAGGTATCTTTGGAAGGAAAATAAGAATTTGTAAGAAAATGTCTCTATTCCCAGGAAGCAGAGAAGCCAGGGCAGGCAGGGTGGCCTGGTTCACCCCAGACCATCCCAATTTAAGCCTGATGTCCGGGAATGATTATCAGTGGTGGCTCCTTCCACTGTTACACAGAAGGGCCAGTCACGGGGCCAACTGGGCGCGGTTACAAGCCTTGACCTAGGGGTCAGGCCCGAAGCTGCCCCCGGTTCTGCTTTTACCAACTGTGCTACTGGGGCAGTTACTGGGCCTTTAATTGCCTCAAAAGTGGCTGCCTTCAGCTGTAAGTGTGTGCGTGTGTGTGTGTACGTGTATGGGGCCAGTCCTTCAGGGGTATCGTAAATCTATATGTACCTTTTCATCCTGTAAAACGTTTTGTTGCTAGATTCGCTCATTTCTACCCTCCCTTCAGCAGGATCCAAGGTGGCCCTCCCTCCCGGCGATGCCGGAACTTCGGGCCCCTTCCCGTCCCACTCCCGTGAGGAACCCAGGGGTCAGTCTCCTATGGGGACACCTCCCCCCTGCACACACCGCTCCCCACTTCCCGCTTACCGGCATCTCATGCACGGTGGGGGCCCTGCTCCCGTAAGTTTGGTTGCTGGTCCTGTACACTGAGGCAGGCTCGTTGGTCCTGACAGGTGAGAAACTCACTCTACTTTCTGTCCATTTACTCTAACTCTGCCCAAGCCACAGCCATAAAGGGCGCCCTGGGTTGGTGAGGCGGCCGTGAACGTGGGCTCCGGGGGCTGGGGGGCACAGGCTTGCCACCCAGGCCTCCCAGCTCTCTTCTGCCCTAGCCCTTTGCAAGGCAGGCCAAAGCCCTAAAGAATTTCCAGGTGGCAAGTGCTGGTCCTCAGCATCAGCTCTGCCCTGGCACATGCTGTCATTTCTTAGGTAGGTGGGACTGGAAGCTGTGGCTCAGCCTCCAGACCCCACCACCCAGCAGGTGGCGGGGTGGGGGGGTCCCTCCACTTCGGAGCCTCCTGAGAAAAGACGCCTGCAGTCTCTAGGATTGACTCTACTGGCGGAGCTGTTGGGCTGAGTGACGTCCCAGCGCCACCTCATACTATGAGATCTCGAGTAAGACACGGTCTTTCTGCCACCCCAGGTGCGTCTCCTGGAAAATGATAGTAATAGACCCGACCTGGGATTGTAGGGGGCATTGAAGGCAGGGGGACAGGGGAGGTGCGCACACCTTCACATCTCTGCCCAGGTGTGATGCAGGGTATAGAGTTTGCGATGCACTGTGACAGCTCACGGGTCACTGACTCAGCCTGATGATGGAGGTGTGGCAGGATTCACTTTGCAGAGGTGTCCCTAGAGAGGAGTGGAGACTTACCGCCCACCACCATCACCACCACAGGTTTTGTGACTTCCCCTGGGATCAGGTACTGTCCCCCCTGCACTGGCTGGAGGCCCACTGATGTGCATCTAAAGCTTCAGGTGGCATTGTCACAGCCCCTTTGGTGGTTAAAAGTTGACCTTGCTTTTGACTTGAGTGACAGGGTAGGCTGGGGATCTGGGGACTCTTGCATACAAGATTATCTGAGCAGAGCGCTGGAAGAGCCAGCCTCTCTTTCCTCCACGCTTCCCAGGTGGACCCTGCGGGGACTCCATCGTCCTCACCTGTAGTCCTCACCTGTAGCCCCGGAACCATGCTGGGTTGTTGAACCTGACCGGTAGGTCCTCGGCTACGCGGTAGTAGTCGCTGGTTTTCTCCGGGGGAGCCTGGACCGCGGGCTCCACAGGCTTCGCGCACTCTTGGGGATCCTCCTCGGACATCCCGCCGTCCACCGCAGCTGCGCAGGCAAGACAGACAAGGTGGGGTACAGCTTCTCAGCAGCCCGTGCTGCTAGGGTCGCGCGGCGTCCTGTTGCTAAGCGACGGCCCGGTCACCCGACCGGGTGGGTAGAGTCCTTAAAGGCGCCGCGTCTTTCTGACCTGCGGAGTCGAAAAGCGAGGTTTAGAACCTTCGCGGCGAGAAGCCAGGGCCCGGGCTGGCGGGGACAACAAGGCATCGATCACTTACCAGGGTTGTAGTGCTGAACGGGCAATCAGCCCACGCAGAACACGACCCGACATTGTCTCAAATGTCGGAGAAGGCGGATCTCTGCGCAAATGCAACGCGGAGGCCGAGACTTCACCGCGAACTGAGTGAGCTCTGCAAGGCCGCTGGGCACGCGAGGACC
>NW_011888939.1:138140-145566 GCF_000151845.1 Pteropus vampyrus
CCCTAGATCTCCAGGACAGGATCCTCAGCGAGCCCCTGAAGCACTCCGACTTCTTCAGTGTCAAGGAGCTGTTTTCCGTGAGAAGCCTCTTCGATGCCCGAGTGCACTTGGGACACAAAGCGGGCTGTCGGCACAGGTGAGTGTCCCCCACCCCCACTGAGTGCTGGTTCCCGGGATTTGAGACGCTCTGTACTGGCATGTGTCAGTTTGCATGAGTGAGCATGGCGCTCCCCTCCAAATGGGATCGCTGGACCCCACTAGAGAGGCAGCGGTTTGTCCTCCGGCTCAGCTTGCAACTCCCCGCCTCCCAGGCCCCCCCTCCCCCCACCCCCGCCCCCCCACCAGACTTCTTACCCTAGAGTGAGGCTCAGGGCCAGGTGGGGAGAGAGGCTGAGGAGCCTGGAGAGGCCTAGAGGTTCCATAGGGTAGTAATAGGTGGCCTGGTCTTGTCACATGGTCATCGTGACAGCTGCATGGAGAGTGGATCCGAAGGCACTGGGGGGGCCTGTGGGTGGCCAGCGGGGAAGGTGATGGGGCCCGACTCCCCAGGGCAGAAGGGCTGGAGCAGCGAGTGGACGTGAGGGGGTGGGGGCAGCGCTGCAGGTGGGGGAAAGGTAGGCTGAGCAAGTGCAGGTTGGTGGCCTTTACCAGGGTGACCAGGACAAGGGGAGGCCAGGGGGATGTGGGTCCTGTGAGGGGTGACCCCCTGGCCACTCCAGTGTGACTGTCATCTGGGTGCTGGGAGGGAGCACCATGGACCTGGGGAGCTGCTGAGAAATCATGTGAAATGAGGGTGGGCCCGGGGCCTGGGTGGGGTGGGGTTTGTGGGTGCCTCAGGCAGTTTCTGTTGGAGGGAGGGGTGCTGAGGATACAGGCCTCGGGAGCCCACAACGCACATGGTCCCATGCCCTGCTGACCCTCTGCCCTTGGGGTCCCCCCAGGTCTGGCTGGCCTCTGTCCTAACTCCTTGCACTTGCAGCCTGGGGCACCCCCAGTTTGGCTGGTCGCTCAGCCCAGCCCCAGAGGGCCCTCAGTTGTAAAGCCTGGCAGATGGCATTGATAACGTCAGAAATGCCTATGGCATGGACAGCACTGAGCAGAACGCCCTGCCAGTGCGTTTGAATGTCCAGAGGTCCACGTGCGACGTACATGGGGAGGTGCTGGGGTCTAAGCCGCTTGCCCAAGGGCCTGTGTGGGGAGGGACTACGTGTGGTGCTAGCCCTGGGGGCGGAGTTCTCCTGTGGGATGGGGCAGAGGCTGGCAGAGCCAGCCGCGTGAGCATCGTGCATCCACCCACGTGGGGTCCGGACAGGTTTATGGAGCCCTACATCTTCGGGAGCCGCCTGGAACACGACATCATCGACCTGGAACAGACAGCCGCACACCTGCAGCTGGCCTTGAACTTCACAGCCCACGTGGCCTACCGCAAGGGCATCATCTTGTTCGTGGGCCGAAACCGGCAGTTCTCCCACCTGATCGAGAGCACCGCCCGGGCCTGTGGCGAATACGCCCACACCCGCTACTTCAAGGGCGGCCTGCTGACCAACGCCCCGCTGCTCCTGGGCCCCAGCGTCCGCCTGCCAGACCTCATCATCTTCCTGCACACGCTCAACAATGTCTTCGAGCCTCACGTGGCCGTGAGAGACGCAGCCAAGATGAGCATCCCCACGGTGGGCATCGTGGACACCAACTGCAACCCCTGCCTCATCACCTACCCCGTGCCCGGCAACGATGACTCGCCCCCGTCCGTCCAGCTCTTCTGCAGGCTCTTTCAGACGGCCATCTGCCGGGCTAAGGAGAAGCGGAGGCAGGTCGAGGCCCTATACCGACTGCAGGAGCAGGCGGGAGCCCGGGGCACAGGGCCCGCCGACCCCCCGCCCCCAGGAACACAGGCCAGGCTGGATGTGGGGCGTCCCCATGATGTGTCCACTCTCTTCCCAAATAAAAGCCAGCCTTGTCCCTAAACGAACCCCTCCGTGCTTGGCTGCAGTCCTTGGCGAGTCCCAGTCGCCCCAGTCGTCCCAGCCTCGTGTCCCCGCTGCCAGTCATGATTCTCGGCAGCAGCTCCCAGGGCGGCTGCTGACCCTCGGGCCCCACAGGCACACAGCACTAGTGGCCTGTGCACAGAGTCCCCGCTGGGAGACACGCCGTCCTGGGGCTAAAGTCCCCTGCCACGCAGATTAGGCTCCTTCACCAGGGCAGTTTGTCTTCCCAACCAGAGGACCCCTCTGGGGGGCTGCTTTGTGACGTGAGATCCTAGGGCGAGCCACTCAGGACCCCTTCTCGGCTGGGACAGGAGAGGCCGAGCTGGCAGGATTCCAACAAACAAAGCTCAGACTGGGGCAGAATGGTGGGACCTGTAGGTTCAGGAGTGATCCGTATGGGCTGGCCGGCGTTGGTGCGGCAGGCACACGGAGCACACACAGTCCCTGCCCCCTTGAGCTTCCAGGAGATGGGTGGGCATATGGACGGGACAACACAAGTGCCTGCTTCCTCTTGAGGCCACCATCTTCCATGTTGGGGCTCAGAGCCCCTTGCGATGCACCCACAGGCCAGGCGAGCCCCGGGCACCCTGAACAGGCACCCTCCCAGTGGTCAGGAAGGACCTGGGGCTCTCACAGGGACTTCTCACTGTTTGCTCGTGCGTGGGGCCACCCCTGGCAGCACTTGTCTCCTGGGGCGAGGTGCTGCCCCTCCTTGTGGCTCAGCATTTATGTTCTCGACCACCCGGAGGATCCTGTCCGCTGGGGTCTGGGACAGGGTGGCCCTCATGTGGACGGACACGTCTGCCTCTGCCAGCCAGGTCCTGCGGAGCACATGGGGGCCCGGGAGACTGCAGTCGCGGTGGCCGCTCGGCCCTCCCCTCAGGGCTGGTGCCAGGGGGCACATGGTTTAAGGGGCAGGGATCTGGGCACCGCTTTGAAACCACGAATGACCAGCACAACTTTAATTAGCAAACCCGAAATAGGAAAATGCACATGTACAGCAGGTAAATTGTGGGGTGCCTCCTGGTATTGAGAGAGGCAGCTGGGGGACCAGAGGGGCTCGGGAGGCAGAGCGGGGAGGATGACCTTGACCATGGGAGGAAGGGACCTCCAAGTTTGCCACCCTGCACATGGACCTCAAGCAAGCCGGGAAGCGGCCCAAAGACAGTGCCCGAGGCCAGGTGCTGGCCTCCCGAGTCCCTCCTGCTGCCATAGCACCTGGCATGTCCCGTGAGCCCTGACCAGCTGGTGTCGTGGAGGAACTTTGCAGTCACCAGAACAAGGACCTGGAAGGTCCTGGCTCAGGAGTTAGGGCCCCACCACTCCAGTGAGGGCCAGGGGGCTCCAGACCAGCAAGCACGTTGGTGTCTCCAGAACCAGGGCCCAGAGGTGGCCGGCAAGGCCGCCTGCCCAAATAGCACTTCACCTGCCGAGTGCCACAGTCCCAACCTATGGCCTCTGGGACCCTCCCTCCCTCCCTCTTTCCCTCCACCCCCGCCATCCAGCCACAGCCTTAGCCAGGTCCAAACACACTTTTCACATATTTGTTAAGATTATCTATCAGTGAACTGGGGATTTTTGTGCTGTTTGTGTCTTTTCAATTGTCCCTCTCAGAAAAGTAGTTCCCGTGTGAAGATGAGCCCTGGACCTGGGCGAGTCCCACAGGGTGTGGCAGTCAGAGCCAACACCACGGAGACGCTGCCGGGGTACCTGGTGCCCGCCTTCCAGGGCAGCGACCCCACTACGTCACCGTCTTCCTGTGCACCTACCGAACTTTCACCACCCAGCAGGAGCTGGACCTGCCGGTCAGCAGGTGATTGTCCCACCTCTCCTCAGCACGGTGGCACCCCGCCCGCCTGCTGCCTCACACCTCACACCGGAATTGTCCCCGCGACCCAAGGCCAGAGGGAAGCTCAACACCCCTGGGTGCAGAGACCCTCGAAAGCCAGGGTCAAAGAGCAGACACCCCGAGCAACACCGAGAGGCAGCGCACGCGCCAGTACGTGTCGAGGGGCTGGCCTCCCCAACAACAAACGCACTATAAACGCTTCAGAGAGGGCACTGTCACCATTAGGCCTGCAGGCATCCAGTCTGGTGGCAGCCGGCCCTGGGGACAGAGCGAGGGAGCAGAGGCCCCAGCGGCTCCCTGGGGAGAGGCTGTCCTCTGGGGGGGCAGTAGGTGCTCCGTCCAGTTGCCAGCACTGGTCCTGGTGTGTGTGTGTGTGTACATGCGTGTGCACGTGTGCATGCACTGCAGGTGTCGGGGGGGAGGGTCCTGAGCACCCACCCTTCTGGAACATCACCTCCCCCAGGTGGACACCGCCTCTCAGCCCTCTTCCTCCTGTGCATTTTCTGTGTCCCCACATCGGGATTTCCAAAGAGCCACCGCTGTGGACCATGGGCCATCTCCAGTCTTCCACAGATTCATGCCGAAGGGAACATCTGTGTCCATAAACCTCTGGTTAGGACAGAATCCATGAAGTGGAGTGTCTGGGTCAAAATGTTTACAGTTTTTAATCTATTGGCCACTGTTCCCAACATCCTCTTTGGGACTTGTTTGGGGACGCAGGGGTGTGGAGACCTGGGGCCGAGACCTCAGGGAGGGAGCGGGGCAGGAGCCCTGAGTGGAGGCTATCCGGGTGCCTGGAAGTGACACGCCCAGCAAGAAATGTCTAGCCCCTCAGCCCCACCCCCGCCGCGCCCATGACGGCAATGTCGTGGACTAGTTCTGTGACCCATGCTAGAGCGTGTGCTGGAGGCAGCTCTAGCTCAAAAGAGCTCTGATCCCAGGACCAGCGCGGGAGCTGAAGCTGGACCTGGCTCCGTCTCCGCGGCTGACACGAGGGCCAGTGCTGGACGAGCTCTAGCTCTCGAGCTGGCACTATTCTGGCTCTGGGGAAGGTGCCAGAGCTGGATCTACCTGCAGTTGGCTCTAGCTCTCGAGCTGAGTCTAGCTCTTGAGCTGGTACCGAAGATGGTTCTGAAGCTGACCCCGAAGCTGACCCTGACGCCTGAGCAGGTGCTGGATCTGAGCAATGGGTCGAGTTGATACTGGAGCTGGCCATCACTCTGGGGGCATATAGCTGGTGCCAGAATTAGGGCAAGATCCAGCTGGGCGGCTGGGGCTGGAGCCGGCTCTCGTCCCGAAGTTGGCACAGCAGCTGGCTTTATCTTTCAAGCCGGTGCTGGAGCTGGCTGTCAACTCTGGTTCTGATGCCGGATCTGGCTCTTGTGGCGCTGGATGTCTAGCTCTGTAGCCAGGGTGAGGACTGGTGGCGGAGCTGGCTGTAGCTCTGGTGCTTGGCTCCACTTCTGCAACTGATGCCAGGGCAGAATCTGGCACAGAGCTGGTGCTGCGGCGGGCACAGGAGCCGGCACAGGAGCTGCCTCTAGCTCCGATGTTGGTGCTGGAGCTGGTGCCAGAGCTGGTTCTTTCTCTTGAGCGGGCACTGGCTCTGTGCCGCTGGCACTCAGGACACTCTGTCTCACTTGGGCACTCGTGGGGGCTCCGGCTCTGGAGCTGGTACTAGAACTCCGCTGGAGCGGGCTCTGGCTCTCGACTTGGTGCTGACTCCAGCTCTGAGTCCGGCGCCAGGAATGGCTCTAACCTGGGCGCCGATGCTAGAGCTAGGACTGGAGCCCGCTCTTCCTTGAAACCTGGCACGCGCTTTAAATCGGCTGCAAGCTGGTTCTCGCTCTAAAGTGAGCACTAGAACCATCACTGCAGCCGGCACAGGAGTTGATGATCGAGCTGCCACTATCTCAGGGGTTGATGCTACAGCTGACATTCAAGGCGGCTCTAGCTCATGGGAGAACGCTCACCCCGACCAGGAACTGGCGCTGGCGCGCTGGAGCTGACTGTCTCGGGAGTCGATACACATGCCAGAGCCGCAGTTGGCTCTAGCTGCGGAGCTGGCTTGAACCCAGGTGCTGGAGCTGTCGGCGGAGCTGGAGCTGGCTCTGGCTCTAGTTCTGAAGCTGGGAACGGAACTGGCTCTAGCAGTGGGTCTGGTGCTGGAGCTGGCGTTGGAGTTGGCTCTGGCTCTGGAGTTCTGGTTGGAGCTAGCTCCAGAAATCACTCGAGCTCTTGAGCCGGTGCTGGAGCTGACACTGTAGCTGGCTGTAGCTTTTGACCTCGTGCCGGAGTTGGCTCTAATTCTGGAGCTGGCATTGGAGCTTTCTCTAGCTCAGGAGCTGGTGCTTGAGCTAGTTCTGACACTGACCCTGACGCTGACCCTAGCTCTAGAGATAGCTCTAACTCCAGAGCTGCCTGTAGCTGTGTTACCAGAGCTGGCACTGGAGCAGGCTCTAGATCAGTTTCTTTTGTTATCTGCCACTCCAGAATTTGGGGTCTGATTCACACTCTAAGCTAGTGCCAGACTGGTGCTGGAGCTGGCTCCAGCTCTGTAGCTGGTCCCACATCTAACTGTTGGGCTTGGGCCAGAAACGACTCTCACTCCGGACCTGCTGCCAGGGCTGGTATGAGTTCTGGTTCTGAAGGTGATGAGAGCTCTGGAGCTGGTGGTCCAGCTGGCGCTGGAGCTGGCACTAGCTCTGCAGCAGGCACCGGGGCCCCAGAGGGACAAAAGTTCACCCACACGGCTGCCTTCCCAGACCCAGGAAACATCCGGGGCCTTCCGGACGAGCCGCAGCCCAAGAACCCACTCCGGGACATCTTCCCAAACTGCAGACGGGGTGAGTGTGTATGTGTCAAATCCATTTCTCCCTTCCCTTCTTCGCCTTCTTATCGCGTCCCGTAAGATGTGCCAACGCTAACTAACTGCACGTGACAGGATCGAAGTCACAGGACACGAAGGAAGAGAGGACGTCACATCCTCCCTGGGGAAGGTGCTCGCGTGTCTGGGCGAGTGCGCGGGGCGGCCGTGCCGCTCTGGGGGGAAGCTAGCGTCCTTCTCGCCTTCTTTGGCTGAAGGACAAGTGTCGTGCCCAGTAGAGGGAGGGTGGGCTGTGATGGTCAGCCTTACACGTCGGCCTGACCAGCCCACAGTATGGGGTCACTTAATCAGGCTGGACAGTTGGCCCCGTGTCGCTGTGAAGGGATCTGTGGGCGTGGCTGGGCCAAGCCAGCTGAAGGCCTTGGGAGCAAAAGCAGGTGTCCAGAGAAGGAAATGTGCCTCTCGAAAGCTGCCCGAGCCTATGGCCTGCCAGCCCGGCCCACAGACTTGGGACGTGCCAGTCACGTGACCACACGAGCTGCTGCGAAAGCCTCCGTCCTCCCCACTTCCACTTCAGACTCAGGGCCGGAAGCGGTTTGCAGCCAAGGCGTCCGTCCCATCCAGACCGCGTGCTGCACGCCGGGTTCCGCGGGCACCGCTGGGAATTCTGAGAGAAGCCTGGCTGGACACGCGAGTGACCCCCACGCCCTCTTACCTGTGACAGCCACACTGTGGAAGAGAAGGCTCACACTGGCGAGGCCAGAC
>NW_011888939.1:145616-146437 GCF_000151845.1 Pteropus vampyrus
GCGAGGCCAGACAACCACGTGGTCAGCGCCTGCCTGCCATGGAGAAGCGGGCAGACGAGGCCTCAGTCAGCAAACCCCAACCAGGCCGTGGGAACGCGACTCCGCAGCGGGGGGCCCGCGGAGAGCCCGTTACGTCCCCTCGGCACGTCCCAGGTGAGTAAAGCTTTTTGCTTGGTCGCTGTTACCTTTGAGCACACGCACCTGATATGCCCAGCAGTACCCCAACCTTTTTGGCACCAGGGACTGGTGCTCCCATGAGAATCTAATACCCGATGGTCTGAGGCGGAGCTGAGGCGGTGATGCCCGCGCTGGGGACGGCTGCAGACACAGGTGAAGCTTCGCTGCTCGCCCGCTGCTCACCTCCCGCTGTGCGGCCCGGGTCCTAACAGGCCAGGGATCGGTACCAGTCCACGACCCAGGGGTTGAGGACCCCTGATAGACACCATTTCCTGCGCAAGTCATAAAGAAAATGGTAGAGTATGCACACTAGAGGGATCCAGAAATAACTTAAGTGATAAAAACACTCAAGAAACTAGAAACAGCAGGGGCCTCCCAAGCCTGATCTTAAAGGGCAACTGTGAACAGCCCACGGCCATCGTGCTGCTTAACGGAGAAGAAGGGAGGCCTCGCCCGAGGCCGGGAAAAGCTGAATGTCATCCCCTTCTGCCGCTCTACCCCACGACTCACTGGAGCTTTTAACCGTGCCGACCATGCAATCACGTGAAGCAAAAGGCGTCTAGGTTGGAGGGGATGATGTAAAACCATCTCCGTCTGCAAATAATGTGAACGAACACACGTCTGCAGCAAATCACAGAGAAGAC
>NW_011888939.1:147232-149091 GCF_000151845.1 Pteropus vampyrus
AGCAGTACCCCAACCTTTTTGGCACCAGGGACTGGTGCTCCCATGAGAATCTAATACCCGATGGTCTGAGGCGGAGCTGAGGCGGTGATGCCCGCGCTGGGGACGGCTGCAGACACAGGTGAAGCTTCGCTGCTCGCCCGCTGCTCACCTCCCGCTGTGCGGCCCGGGTCCTAACAGGCCAGGGACCGGTACCAGTCCACGACCCAGGGGTTGAGGACCCCTGATAGACACCATTTCCTGCGCAAGTCATAAAGAAAATGGTAGAGTATGCACACTAGAGGGATCCAGAAATAACTTAAGTGATAAAAACACTCAAGAAACTAGAAACAGCAGGGGCCTCCCAAGCCTGATCTTAAAAGGCAACTGTGAACAGCCCACGGCCATCGTGCTGCTTAACAGGGAAGAAGGGAGGCCTCGCCCGAGGCCAGGAAAAGCTGAATGTCATCCCCTTCTGCCGCTCTACCCCACGACTCACTGGAGCTTTTAACCGTGCCGACCATGCAATCACGTGAAACAAAAGGCGTCTAGGTTGGAGGGGATGATGTAAAACCATCTCCGTCTGCAAATAATGTGAACGAACACACGTCTGCAGCAAATCACAGAGAAGACACAGAAAAGCTGTCGGAACTAATGGGCGAGTTTGGCAAGATTGCAGGGCACGAGATCAATACCAAAAAAATTAATTGCATGAGAATGTAAATCGGCGCCACCGCTGTGGAAAACAGTGTGGAGGTTCTTCCAAGAGTTAAAACTAGAACTCCAATCCGGGGTATTTATCTAAAGGAAACAAAAGCACTAACTTAAAAAGACACCTGCACCCCCGCATTCGCTGCAGCCTTATTTACACAAGCCAAGACAAAGAAACAGCCTAAGAGTCCACGATGGATGAGTGGATGGAGGGAAACGTGGCGCGTAAATATACACACACATCGCCACGGAGGGACCCCAAGGGCATTATGCTCAGTGAAAGAAGTCAGGAGAGAAAGACCAACACCCTATGACCTCGCTTACATGCGGAACCTAAAAGCAAACACAAACCCGAGCTAATAGACACAGAGAACAGACTTGAGTTGGCCGGAGGAGGTGTGGTTAGGGAGTGGGCAAAACGGATGAAGGGGCGCAGACACGGCTCTGCACTCAACAGGTGCACCTGTTATTCACGGCGCCTTCTTCGCACGAGCGAAAGATGGGACACATCCCAGTTCCTCCGGCAGGGTGCGGATGGTCGAAGGGTGACCGGGCACACGATGACACCACGGGGTGGGGAGAGACGGGAGGAGCGAAGGGAGGAAGCACTTACGTCCTGATCTGGAAAGATCTCTCCCTGGTCCTGGCTGCTGGCAGGGCCGGCCCTCAGTGGACAGTCCCCAGACCTGGGGGTGGATTTTTTAAGGACCTTGAGAAGTAGCTTGACCTGTGTGTCGTCAGTGCCCTGGACTTTGCGGCCACTGCGGGGGTCAGAGCCCAGCTCGGCCACTGACCAGCAGGAAGACCCTAGCCAGTCCCCTGAAGAGCATTGTCTAGTTCCCCCCGATGCACTCAGATCCTGGCCTCTGGGGTCACCCATGGGAAGACAGATAATGGGGAGGTCTTCCTTGTATGTCACAGGGGATCAAGACCAATTCATGGAGGAACCCAGGAACAGATTCCCTCTCGTGCCCATTTTATGGATGGCAAAACTGGGGACAGTGACAGGAACAGCTACATGGGGACGACGGTGGCACAAACACTCGGACCAAGGATCCCACGTCCCCTTTGTCACCGGCCCCACTGGGTTGGACCTGAGCTGAGGACAGGGACGTTTGCAAGCCTGCCGCTCCTGGCAAGTGCTCCCAGCCGTGCTGGGGCCCACGCCCGTG
>NW_011888939.1:150176-151449 GCF_000151845.1 Pteropus vampyrus
AATGGTTCGAGCAGCGACTTGGAGCTCCGGCCGCTTCCGCACCAGCTCCGGGAGAGCTGGCACCGTCACAGGGTCGTCTGCCACCGTGGGAGCTGGAGCAGGCTCTGACACCAGCAGCAGAGTTAGAGCTGCCTCGACCTCCAAAGCTAGAGGCACCTAAAGCACCAGCTCTTGCGCCAACTGGGACTACTGCCAGCTGTGGCACCAGCTACGGAGCCAGCTCGGGGGGCCACCTACAGGTGACAGCCGCCTCCAGCTCAAACACTTGGACGCTCCATAGGACAGCCATTTCCATCGGTGGCTCCCGCCCCCAATCTGGCAACAGTGACAGAGTCAGAGTCAGTCTCAGAACTAGAGCCAGTTCCAGAACCAGCTCGAGCACCGGCGCCCGAGACGGAGCCAGCTCCGGCCCCCGCTCAGGCACCAGCCCCCGGCCAGCAGCGGGGCCACAGCCTCGGCCCCAGCACCGGCCCCAGCACAGACCCAGCTCCAGCATCGCCTCCGGCGCCAGCTTCGGAGGCCAGCGGGGCCAGCTCCAGCCCCAGCCCCAGCTGCAGAGCCGGCTCTAGGGCCAGCGACAGACGACCACCGCCTCCAGCTCAAACGTCTGAACCCGCGCCAGAGCAAAACAAACCCCGGCCTTAACCCAAGGCCAAAAAAAATTCCAACCTAAGCCCCCGGTAACAAAACAAGTTGGGCACCACTGCCAGAGTTAGAGTCAGCCCCGGCACTGGTGACCACTCTGGAACCAGCTCTGCCGAGGACAACTGTGGGGTCTTTGAATGGTGCTGATGTGTACAAGACCGTGAACTCAACCACCCATATGACCTTGTCCCCAAGAAGCTGACCTTCGACAAGTGGGTGAGGTCAGGCGTGCGGTCAGCACAACCCTGCCACACAGGAAGTGAAGGGACTTGCGATTGTCAAGGGCATCTTCTCATTGGTCTCTAGCACTGGCCTGTCACAGGGCACCTTCCCCAGGGTCTGGCTAACCAGGTGGCTAAGCAGTCACGAAGACCAGTTGGGCACTTTGTACCCAACCTGCCAGCCCATGCCACCCCCAGGACAAGTTTCAGCCTGGACCTCTCCTGCTGCCAGCCATGATGCCTACCAGTCAACAAGCCGACCCAGCTCCCCAGGGACCACTCGAAGCCTCAATTGCCTTCTACTCTCTGGGACCCAGAGGACCAGCCGACTGCCAAGGAGCACGGCCCATAGGCACGGAGCCCTGCCTGCCACCTAGGCACTGCCCTCCGAGCATGTCCTTTCAAAC
>NW_011888939.1:152734-154074 GCF_000151845.1 Pteropus vampyrus
CCCAGAGGACCAGCCGACTGCCAAGGAGCACGGCCCATAGGCACGGAGCCCTGCCTGCCACCTAGGCACTGCCCTCCGAGCATGTCCTTTCAAACCTTCCCAGGTGCAGGTCACCGCCAGCTGTGCCCACAGGCACCCCAGAGCACCCGTTCACCCAGCAGCTCTGACCACTGCAAAGCTGGCCCTTGCATGCAGCCATCAGGCCACCAACATGGACCAGAACCAGCAGCAGCTGCCACTCCAAGTCCTGTGACCAGCTCGGGCAGGGCCACAACCTCAGCGGCGCAGACACTGCCCTCGTGCTCAGTCGCTCCTCCAGCTCCAAAGTGGAGGGGATGCACATGGACTTTGACCCGGAACCCCCGACTGCCGGAAAAGGAGGTGACTGTCCCCCTTCTCCCTGACAGCCCTTCCCCGCCCCTCCCTTTGTGCCAGTGTTCCCCCCTCCACACCCACAAAAGGAGCCAAGAAGCCCCAATTTCTAGATCCTCCTGGAGCTGGATGCCGGCCTGGGGAGCCCTGCAGGGTCCCGGGCTTCTGCTGACCTCGCCGTCGCCACAGTTCTGGACACTGGCCTCCCCATGGTCCCGGACAATCTCCGGCAGCTCCTCCTCCTCCTCAGCCCCCACCACGCCCACGGCCGCCTGGGTCACACGCAAGTGCTGGGTCACTGCCTCTCTCCATCCAGCAGGTGGGCGATGGGGCGTCACCCCGTCTGCCTGGACGTGAAGACAGGAGCACGTTCAAGGTGGGCCCTGGTCGTTCCTCACACCTCCCCTGAACAGCTGCTCTGACGAGAAGCCATCCCCGGGCCCTCCAGGCAGCGAGTGCCGCCCTGGGAGGAGGCAGATGACCGCCACGGCCCCCACTGTACACGGGAGGGAGCTGGGGCAGCGTCGTCGTCCTGGCTGGTTCTTGGGGATCGTGCTTGGGTGGGGGCGGGTAGCGCGTGCCCACCAAGCTCCCTGCGAATCCAGGATTTCACCAGCTGAGACTGGCAAGACAGCCCATTCACGTCCCCCCGACTGTGGTGACCCCCGACTCCTTGCCCACATTCAGAGCCCTGTGTGATCTGGTCCAGACGCCCTCCCCAGGGGCACACCCCCCATCCCGCTCCAGGGACCTCGAAAGCTTCTGTCCCCTCAGAGCCCTCGGTCTGCACTGCCCCTCCCCCGAGGCCCCCATCCACCGTGGACTCACCTCCAAGGCCGGGCTCAGGCCACCTCCTCAGGCTCCTGCACAGGCACAGCCTTTGGGGGCAGATTGACCTGCGCTCAAACCCACAGCTGGGCCACGTCACAGCCCCGTGACAGGCAAGCTCTTGTGGTGACTTCTCAGGG
>NW_011888939.1:154124-155276 GCF_000151845.1 Pteropus vampyrus
AGATTGACCTGCGCTCAAACCCACAGCTGGGCCACGTCACAGCCCCGTGACAGGCAAGCTCTTGTGGTGACTTCTCAGGGCCTCCGTTTCCTCCGCTGAAGATGGGGTCAGTGACCCTGGGAGGGTGTGCTGGGGATCAGAGCAGGGACATGAAGGGACCCAAAGTGCTGGAACTCGTGTCCTGGGGACCCGCCAGGAAGACAAGGGGAAGGGGCAGGGTGACCCTCTCCTTGCCCGGATTCCAGGTCCCCCTGACCCAGCCACGCACCAAGCTGGCCCCTGGGGAGAGTCGGGACCAGGACAGTGGGGTAAGGTCTATCCTGAGACCCTCGCTGTCCCCAGATAGCCTACCCACCTGGCCTCATGTCCTGTGGTCCCCTAGCTGGGGTACGGGTAGTCCCGGGCTCAGTGGACGTGGGTGGGGGTCACAGCCGTTGACGAAAATGGGAGACAGGGAGGACGGGCCCCTCAGGGAGCCGTTGGCGTTGCCGGATGGAGTCAGGGCCGGCAGTGGACGTGAGGCCCGCCTGCCCTGTGGGAGGGAGGCAGGCGCACCGCCCACAGCGCGAACAGCCACGCCCACCGCGGGGTAGGGGTGGCGGCCGCGGCCACTCGGAGCTGCTGTAACCCTCACTGGACAGTCAGGAAACTGAGTCCTGGAGAGGCGCCGATCGGCCCAAAGCCCACGAGGCGGGCAGGGCCCAAGGGAGCCAGGATGGTTCCAGCGTCCTAGGTGGGGCTCACCTCCCTATGGGGCTTCCTTTGAGATTGAGAGCCCCTGAGATGGTGGGGGGACCACTGCCCAGCCCCTGCCTGCGGGGCTGGTGGCCCTGGGCTCCCCCGGGGCAGACACAGGCGCGCGTGTACACACACACACACACACACACACACACACACACGTACGCACGCACGCACACCCCGCCCAGGGGTCAGGAGCGGAGAGCACTCTGCGCAGGCAGCTCCGCTTGGGGCAGGGGCATCCAGTCCCCTGGGAACATGCCCGGGCCCGAGCAAGAGGAGGGGAGAGAGGCCAGGCTGATGGCAGGTGTCCGCAAAGGGGCCCAGGGCAGGAGCCATCCCCAGGGCCGCCTGGAGAGGACAGAGTCTGGAGTCCGGCATCCTTCCTGAGCACCTGGCACCAGGCGGAGACAC
>NW_011888939.1:156444-156705 GCF_000151845.1 Pteropus vampyrus
GCATCCTTCCTGAGCACCTGGCACCAGGCGGAGACACGCCCCCCCCGCCCCCAGTGTGGGCGGGGCTACAGGGGAGAAAGCCTCAGCCTCTTCCGCTATGAACCGGGTGCGTAGATGGTGTGACACGGAGAATCCCACAGGCTCCTAGACGAGTCTGCTGTACTCAGTTCTGCACCCACGACCCCCGGTGCTCCAGGTTCAGGGAGAATGCTTTCTATTCCCTCGGGGTCCTTCTGAGCAGAGGGCAGCCTGGGGCTTGGG
>NW_011888939.1:157890-159651 GCF_000151845.1 Pteropus vampyrus
GGGTCGCAGGTCTTTCCTGTCTGCGGGCCGGGCCCCTCTTGGTCCCCGCACCAGGGCCCAATCAGGCAGCTCGTAGTACCTGATCTTGCTTCTCCAGAACGCTGGCTCAGAGAGGCAGAGGGACAGAGAGGGACAGAGACAGGGAGACAGAGAGGGACAGAGAGGGACAGAGAGGGAACACAGAGAGAAGAAACCAGCAGAAGTCACAGACTTTTCATAACTCCACCTCGAGTGACACCCCATCATTCTGTCCTGTTGGAACGCAGTCATAAAGCTCATACATCCTTGGGGGCTGGGGATCCCACAGGGGCGGGACCAGGAGGCGGGATGCTGGGCGTTCCCTTTTCACCCAGCTTCTTCCATGCCACCCTGAGGCTATCCTTGGGCTGAATTGTTTCTTCCGGGGAAAGCGGGGCGGGGCAGCAGAGGTACACTGAGGAACTTCGCAAACTTAAACTGAGTGAGAAACACAAGCCAGTTTGTCCCCGACCAGGTCCCAGGGAACCACCAGCTGAAAATGGACATATGACCTTTCGTGCAGCACTCACCAGCTCCCGGCCTGTGCCATAGGGACCTGCAGACTCTGGGGATACAGGCCCTGCCTTCCTGGGAACCTGTGGTCCTCAAAGGAGGCCCCAGGGACACAAGCAGTCGAGCCAGGAAGGACCTGGGAGGCTGTGCCCAGGTGCCAGGCAGATCTGGGTTGGCTGCGTCACTGTGAAGCCCAGCCTCAGTTGTTCTGTCTTCGCGGCCGTTTCTCTGCATCTGGTGCCCTCTCTCCCCTGGTCACTGCTCCCTTTTTGACCATTAGGGCGCCTCGCTTTTTGGCTCTCCGTGCGCCCCCTCCCTCACCATGCCGAAGCAGAGGCCCTCGCCTCGAGGCCCTCCCACCCCCTGCCCTTGGCCTACCCTCGGTGAGATGTAAGAGGGTCCGCCTGGGGCTCCCGGAGTCAACGCGCCCCACAGGCCGTGGGGGGAAAGCGGAAGGAGAGCGGGAGGGAAGCGTGGGCAACGCTATGGACATGGGAGGAAACAGGCGCCGGGAGATTCCAGGTCACCCAGGCCGGGCGCCAGGCTTAGAGACCCCGAGCAGGGGAGGAGAGATCCTAAACCGAAACCAGCTGGTTTTTCCCGGCTGTGATTGCTTCGAGGCTCTTCTAAAAACACTGAAGTTTTTCCCCCAAGTCATTACTTCTCAGGCCCGCGCTTCCCGCCTGGGAGCTGGGCCTGCTGCGTCCACTGCCCGGAGGACGCCCTGCGGGGAACAGGGCTGCGGCCGCTGGGTGGGGCGCGGGGCAGGTGGGAGGGGCTGAGGCTGTGGGCGGGGCCAGAGGATCCTTTGCCCTCTAGCGGACACCACCCGGCCCCGCCCCCGGCCGCAGGCCTAACATCGGGCCGGACCTGTGCGCACCGCCCCAGGCACCGCGCGGCCGCGGCCAACGCGGAGGCCCGGGCGAGCGGAGTCCTTGGTCTCCGGTCCGAGGTGCGCCCCTCCTTCCATCCCAACGCCGGTCTAGCCGTAGAGGGTGAGTCTGCACCCCGCAGGGACAGTCGCGTTCCCTCCGCCCCACCCTGTCGCTGCGCAGTGCCGGGGCTGAGGACGGGCACCCCGAGCCCGGAGCCCGCATTGGCGGGCGGAAGTCGAAGTGCGCGACTCGGCCCCAGGCTCCTGGGTGCGGACTCCGATCTGGGACGGACGGACTCCGGGCTGGCTTTGGGTCGGCGGAGTGGCCCCGGCGGCCTGGGCCCCGCGGGAAGCAG
>NW_011888939.1:161206-169702 GCF_000151845.1 Pteropus vampyrus
ACCTTCGGGTGTCCCTGCACCGTCCCCTCCACAGCGGGCCTTGAGCGTGTCGCGTAGCTCCAAGCCTCACTTGCTGCATCTGTAAAGTGGGAAAGCGGAGGTGCCCCTCCCGGCCCACTGGGGGCTTGGAGTGGGTCGATGCCTGTAAATAGCCTGGAGTAGCACCTGGCACGTAGTAGGTGCTCAGTAAATAGTGCTTTTAGGACTTGGCCATTTTGCTCAGTTCTATGTGGATTCAAGAAACAAATTAACATGCGACCAAAGTCTTCCCAAAATGACGCATCGGTTAAGAGTGAAAAAATCCGATGGGACAGTCTCAAGGGGCTTCGTGACGGCTAAAGGAAAGTTTAAAATGTGGGTTGCAGACTACTAATTAACGAGGCGTGCCTTATTATCATTCTAAAAACAGGATATTAGGAAGTGGGAAAGCAGGAAAGATGAAGGAAAAACCCTCTCGGGTCTCGCCGATCTGAGTTATGGTCCAATTCCGCAGTCTGTAGCTGGCTTGTTTACCGCACTTTCTAAATGAACAGGTAGTGCATTTACTCGGTTATATTTACTAGCTTCCTACCGAAACTTGTCGTGATCTTAATGTCTTTACGATTTTTATCCTGTTTCCCAGAAGTGGCTTTATGTCTCGGCGTGTGTCCGTACTCTCCATGGTGACTGCCATTTTATTCCACCCAGGGGTCGGGTCAAAATCCTTGAACCTCTTTCCCACCTAAATTTGGGAAGTTAGGTTGTTTCCAGTTTCTCGGGGTTCTAACGTCGTTTTTGAATGAGCAGCTCTGGACGTAAAGCTTTTCCATCTGAAAGGTCTTTCCGTTGGGTCTTTCTGTCCCCTGGCCAGAGGACATGGACAGGTTCTTGGTCCATCTTGTCAGGCTGCTTTCCAGAAGGATCAGGGCACCCACACACCCACATCCCCACAAACCCCGCGGCACTGCCCCTGGGCCACTGCTGGACGTACGAGAAGGAAGCAGAAAACAAACTGGAAACTAGAAAAAGTAACACCAAACCACCTTGCCGATCCGAGAGATGGGAAATGCTATCTCTTTGGTTTAAATTTCATTTCTTTGATTCCTTCCCAGCCTCCCCTCCCAGCCCTTCACTTCCCCTCCACCCCCCCGCCCCGCCCCCCGATTGAATCTCCTCTTCCTGGCCGCCCAGCTTGGCCTCCTCCTCTCTGGCCTGTGCCGTTCTCTGTCATCGCCCTTGGCAGAGCAGACTTGCTACGTTTTTTTTTTTTTTCCTTTCCAGTCTGTCTTTCGATTCTACCAAGCTGTTTTTCTCATAGATTGAAGTTGGAGGTTCTGTTTGTGTTCGACGGTCACGTCTCGAAGCCTCTTCGTTTGGATTTCTTCTGGTCCTTGAGGTGTCTTATGTACGCTCAGAGGTTTAGAAAAGTGACGTTCTTTTGGCTAGCGCCCTCCTGTGGCTTGTGCAGGTTATGTCCAACCCTTTCAGGCAGCTGGAGAACTCTGGCCTTGTGGGGACTGGAGGGGCCGTCGCTAGGGAGTGTGGGACGCCGGGCTGACCGGTGCCAGCGTCCTCCCTTCTGACAGCCTTTGCCAAGAGCTGTCACTTTCTGAGCGGGGACCTGAAATGTGCTTCTCCGTGCGAAACTAGGGCAGAGGGTCGATTCGATGGATTGACTTTAAAAAATCATTGATTGCAGAGTACAGACTGATCACAGAAGGACAGATACTCTGTGATTCCAGTTACTGAGACCCCTAGAGGGGTCAGACTCAGAGACAGAGGTAGAACAGTGGTGACGGGGGCTGGGGGAGCGCGAGTATGATGGGGACAGAGTTTCAGTTTGGGAAGATGAGAAAGTTCTGGAGCCGGAGGGTGGGGGTGGCTGCAGCATGATGTGCGTGCGCTTAACCCCGCTGAGCTGTGCGCCTAAAAACAGTCAAAATGGTAAGTCTTTGTCACGTAGATTTCACACACACACAAACAAGCATAGACTGAAAGATGCTGGGAAAACTCAGGCTTAAGCCGTCCCATCGTATGCGACATATTGAAAATTCCCGAATGAATGGAATTCATTCCATTCATTCGGGAATTCCTTCCGCGTCCTCAGGTGGTCAGAGCCCTACAGCAGGCCTCTCCCAGAGCTGCTCCCTGGTGGCCGTGGGCACGCCTCCCCTTCTCTGTGCCCCAGCTCTACCCGCTGGGGAGCGGCTCTATGCAGAAGGTTTTATTGTCTCATTTTTTTTAAGGGCGAGGGGTCTGTAACTCCCGGGGAGTCAAATGTCGGGCCCCAGGGGTCTGGGCCAGATGGTGGCAGAACCGGAGACTTTGTACAGCCTGCTCTCTCCTTCCTCGGGGACCCCCTTGTGACTTCTCCACCCGGGGTGGCCTTGGTTGACGTGAGTGAGGCTCACCGCACAGGCTGCTGGCAGTGGGCTGAGGCCTCCGACCCTCATCCCTGATTTTGTTCTCACGGCAGCTCTAAGGACAGTCACCTGTTTCATAGATGAGGAAAAGTGGGTGCATCGGTCAGGGCTCCACTAAAGAGACAGAACCGGCAGGAGGGAGGGAAACAGGCAGGTCGGTAGGTGCCCAGTTGGTAGGTAGGTAGAAAGCTGGACACGGCCCTAGTCGCTCGTGGGGGCGGCGGGCCTCCGTCAGGGAGGGCAGGTGCTGACGCTGCTGTCCACCGACAGAATGTCCTCTTCAGGGACCCCACGGTTCTGTTTCCAGGGCCTTTGGACTGGTAAATCAGGCCCACCCAGATGATCCAGGGTAATCTTTGCATGGTCAGCTGGTGCAGACGTTAGTCACACCTGCAAAACGCCTTCACCGCACTTCGATTGGTGTTTGCTTGACAACTGGCCATCACCGTGGGCTCGTGGGCTCGGGTTAAGTCACTCTTCCAAGGCCTTCAGGCCAGGAACTGGCAGAACTGGGCTCACCGGTCTTTGGGGGTTTCTCCAACCTTCCACCCAAGAGGTGTGGGAAAGCATAGCTTTGGAGACAAACGGCCACAGGTCGGACTCGCTATGCCACCGCTCGGTGACCCTGGACAGACCGCGTCTGTGGGGGCCCAGGCCTGCAGAGTGAGCGGAGCAGTGGGAAGGTTTGAGGGAATCTGCCTGGAACCTAGGGGTGGGGGGAGGGGGCTGCCCCGTGGGGGCGTCGGCTTAATCTCAGCTCCACTAACAGCTCGCGCTAATGGCTGTTTCTCGTCTCTGCCCACCAGCAACATGAAGCTGCAGTACAAGGAGGAGAAGCCGTTCCAGCCAGTGGCACAGTAAGCAGACTGTCCTCTCCCCGCTTGTGGGGCCCCCGCAGTGAGGGCCGCCTGCCCTCACCACTGGCCCTTCTCCGTTGCAGGTCACAGTACCCTCAGCCCAAGCTGCTGGAGCAGAGGTAGGCGTCGGGTGCAGCATGGAGGGGGACCCGGAGTGGAAGATGGGGGGACAGAGCTCTGACTTATAAGTTGGGGGAATAGAGGTACCAGGTGGCCTTGTGGTCCACGTAGCCTGGGCTCCAGTCGGCTCTGTCACTAGTTGTGTGACCTCGGGCGGGTCACCCAGCTGCTCTGCACTTCCGCACAGGCGGACAGCACCCACCTCACAGGAGGCCACACAGCATGGTGCCTGCTGCATAGCAGGCGCTCGGTCCCTCATGGTGACGATGTTGGTAACCCCGTTTATTAGGCACTTAGCCGGTACCAGACGTGCCAGGCTCCCCCGGACAGCCGACATGCAATAACTCCCGGTCCTGTCGACCATCCTGGGAACTGGCTGTCATTGTCCCCACTTTACACCTGAGGCTACTGAGGCCCAGGGACAGGGACCAGGCTGCCGGGGTCACACAGCGTGGGAGGCAGGGCTAGGGTGAGACCGAGGCTTTGACGAGGGAAGGGTCTCAGCCCCCGCGGCCTCCCCTGCTGCCAGCCCCACAGAGCTGCTGACCCTCACACCCTGGTTGGCGCCCATCGTCTCCGAGGGGACCTTTGACCCGGAGCTCCTGCGGCACATGTACCAGCCGCTGAACCTGACCATCGGGCTCACAGTATTTGCTGTGGGGAGGTGAGTGGCCAGCTGGGCGGGGGGAGAGGGTATTCTCTCAAGCCACTGGAGCTTACAGTCTGGGGAGAGGCAGGAGCTGGACACAGGACCCCGTCCGGGCTCCAGGAAGGCCCCAAACCAGGTCCCACCCAGGGGGAAGGCAGGAAGTAGGGTGCGGTGGTGAGCAGAGGGCTCCCTGGAGGGCCAGGGTCTGGCCCTGGTGTGGCAGCTCAGGGGACTGATCGACAGGAGCCTTTGTCGGGGCCCTCCTCGCCCCCTCACCCCTTTCTGCTTCCCCTGAGCAGCCCGGACAGGACTGGAAACCCCAAACCACCGCACGTGACTAGGACTCCATGGCCAGGCCACAGGCAGGCCCGCCCTCGGGGCCCCCTCTTCCCAGCCCCGGGCCTGCCTGCTCCCTGCCTTTCCCTGTCTCCCCCTCTCCTCCCTGACCCCACCTGGCCTTTCCTATAGGAGCCACCCCTGGTGGCCTCCCTCTGGGTCCCTGCCCTGAGCCCCCGGCCCCCACACCGCTCACCTTCCCTGGATGCAGCCACTCACGGCTTCCCGGCTCCTCCCCTCTCTCTGAGCCTCGGCGTCTCTGCCGAGGAAGCGGGGAGTATGGCGCCTGCCTTCTAGCAAGTTTCTGAGGTTCAGAGAAGATAAGAATCCCTTAGAACACGCCTGGCACTTAGTAAGTGCTCGGGAAATTTAGGTCGTTTTGCGCATGTAAGAATTGTCGCCGAGTACCATTCTTGTGACGGTCTTAGGAGGTCGGTGTTACGATCGTGGGCATTTGACAGACAGCGACCCCGGGGGCAGACCTGAGTGACTCCTCAAAGTGGGGTGCTGGGAGGTGGACGCAGCCGGGCTGACTCCGGGCCCCACGCCCCGTGTGGCGGCAGCCCACATGGGTCCCAGCCAGGCCTGGGGCTGCCGCGGCTGACAGGTTGCCATCGCCAGGTACACCTGCTTCCTCCAGCACTTCCTGGAGTCGGCGGAGCAGTTCTTCATGCACGGCTACCGGGTGCACTACTATATCTTCACCGACGACCCCGCGGCCGTTCCCCGGGTCCCGCTGGGCGCCGGCCGCCACCTCAGCGTCATCCCCATCCAGAAGCACGCCCGCTGGGAGGAGATCTCCACGCGCCGGATGGAGACCATCAGCCAGCACATCGCCAGGAGGGCGCACCGGGAGGTGGACTACCTCTTCTGCCTGGACGTGGACATGGTGTTCCGGAACCCGTGGGGCCCTGAGACCTTGGGAGACCTGGTGGCCGCCATCCACCCCGGCTACTACGCTGTGTCCCGCCGGCACTTCCCCTACGAGCGCAGGCCTGTGTCTGCCGCCTTCGTCGCAGACGGCGAGGGGGACTTCTACTATGGCGGGGCGGTCTTTGGGGGGCGGGTGGCCAGGGTGTACGAGTTTGCCAGGGGCTGCCACATGGGCATCCTGGCGGACAAGGCCAACGGCATCATGGCAGCCTGGCAGGAGGAGAGCCACCTGAACCGCCGCTTCATCTCACACAAGCCCTCCAAGGTGCTGTCCCCCGAATACCTCTGGGATGACAAGAAGCCCCAGCCACCTAGCCTGAAGCTGATCCGCTTTTCTACGCTGGACAAGGACAGCGACTGGCTGAGGAGCTGACAGCGGAGCAGGGGCTGCCGGGGACGGGGACCCCAAGCCCCGCAGCCAGCTCGCCCTAGCGACTCACCGCTCCAGCCTTAGCTGAGACCGGCCCTGTGCCACCTACCTCAGTCTGTCAGGAGAGTCCACCTGGCAGGGGGGCGTGGACGGGCCTTTGCAAGCCGCACAGGGCTGTGCCCGCAGGGCAGAGATGGCCAGCTGCAGGGTCAGGTGGGGTGGGAGAGGGGAGAGCGGCAGTAGAGAGCGCAGGGCCCCCCAGACCATGTGCCTTCAGGCCGGCTCTGCAGTCTGGCCCTACTCAGTGCCTGCCCTGCCACCTCTGACCTCTGCTCTCTCTTGCTGCCTGTTGCCCTTCAAGTTGCCCAACACGCTGGTGCGAAAGACATCCTGGATGCCTTTGCTCTGGCTGCAGGGCTCCGGTGTCGTGCACGGGGTGCCACTGCCTCACTCAGGACCCGAGGGTGAGCCTGCGACGTGGGCCTGGGCTCTCTGGTTGTCAGTCCAGCTGCGCCCCATGGCGACCACCCTCCCTGGCCCTCACTGCCCCCTTCTTAAGAGAGTTGGGGCAGTTTGAATAAAGTTGGCACATGCTAGGCCCTAATGGGGGGCTTTCACCCGCACGTCTGAGTGTGTGTGCCGCCAGCCACGGCGGGTACAGGCAGCCTGGGGTGGGGGAGGGAAGATAGAGTTTTCTAGGACACCTGGGCTGAAACTGGTTGCTACGACAGACGGGATTCCATCCCCGGTCTCCTGGGAGACTGCGCGAGGCGGCAGCGTGCTGCGGGATGTTCTCCCAGCGGAGTGAAGGGATGCAGCAGAACACGTCAGCCCCGTGTCCTGTGGGCTAGGGCCCTGAGCACACGAAGAACGTGTCTGCTGGTCCTCCTGTGTCCTTCCTGCATCCGGGTCAGCCTTGGCCCTCTGAGGCCACTGATGGGCATGCTTCAGGCCCGGAATCAGAGGGCTGCGGAGGGCAGCCTCACCAGCGTGGCCCCCGCAGGACTTTAGAGTGCCACAGCAGTTCCGTCTCCCTGGGGTGGGGGCGAGTCCAGGGTTCAGTGGCCCAGGGTCCCCTCCCCTGGGAACAGCAGCGTTTTTGGTGCAGAAGGGAGATGGAGGGTGCGCTCTGGCCATGCTGAGATGAGCACCCCCCCCACCACCACCAACCTGGCCACTCCTGGCAAAGCTGGGCGCCAGCCCCGAGCCCACTCCTCTTGCGCCATGTGGTTTGGCTGGTGACCGCAAGGGTCAGGCAGGCAGACCGAGTGACCACTGTGAGCAGACGGCCCGAGCTGGAGGGAACGAGTCAGGAAGGGGCCCCAGGGTGCTTCCTGGGGGGTGAGGGGCCAAGCCTGCCCCAGGGGAGGAAGGAGCAGGCCCTGCCTTTAAGGAGCTTCCAGGTTGGCACAGGAAGAGACCCCTTGATGTGGAGATCAGGGAAGGTCAAGCCTTGCCAAGGAGAAGGGAGACCCCGCCTCACTTCCAGCCCAGGTTCTGGCCCAGGGTCTCCCAGACCCAGCTGAGAAACTTTATGAGCCTTGGCCCAAGCCCCCTAGGACCAAGGCTGACTCTGGTCCCCATCCTAAGGTGTGACCCTCAGGCAAAAGTGGGTGATGGGACCCAACTCTTGGAACCAAACCAGGGTCCAGGCTACTTCTCTAAAAGAAGCTGAAGGCCTGGGCTAAGATGCCCCGTGGGTGGGAAGAAGCCTGACCCACAGTGGGAGGTGGGATGTCGGCAGTCCCAGCAGCCCCCGGGCCTGGCTAACCCAACCGGATCTGAGCTATGGGCACCAGTCTTGCCAGGGGCTCTGAAGTTTTTAAATTGCAGTTACTTAAGAAATAGAATTACAAATACAAGGCTGGGCTCATTGGCCACCACCTCGAGCTCCTGCACAAGCACAGCCTTTGGGGGTAGATTGACCTGCGCTCAAACCCACAGCTGGGCCACGTCACAGCCCCGTGACAGGCAAGCTCTTGTGGTGACTTCTCAGGGCCTCCGTTTCCTCCACTGAAGATGGGGTCAGTGACCCTGGGAGGGTGTGCTGGGGATCAGAGCAGGGACATGAAGGGACCCAAAGCGCGTGGACTCAGGAGGTCGCCTGGCCGGGGAGCCCGGATACAGGGACAGGCCCCTGACGGTCAGCGCCAGGCCCAGGCATGGCGAAGAGCAATGATTCTGAGGCCCCGATCACGGCTGGACGTGGTCCCTCAGAGCTGAGTGACCTTAAGTGCTGGGGCCGCTGCTCATCCGTAAAGTGGGGTGAAAGCACTGAGTGCCCAAGGGTCTCCCCAATTACAGGAGCTACCCCCAACACTCGGCCATCCTGGGGGTGGGGCCCCCTCCTCCGCTGGCTCTTACTCCAGCCAGGCTGCAGCCAGGGACAGGCTGGACCTCGTGTCCCCGGGTCCTGCCAGGAAGAAAAGGGAGTGGGGTGTAGAGGTGTCCGAAGGGGCAGCCTGACCTTCCTGCCTGCACTCAGTGTCCACTGCCTCCTCCGCTGCTGCTTTCAAGTCCTCCTGACCCCAGCCATTCCTGGAGCTGCCCCTGCAACTGGCATATGGGGACCAGGACGAAAGGGTGGGGTGTATAAGCAGGGACTCCCCCGTCTCCGGGTCTCCACCCCCACACCCACCACCCGGCAGACTGCGCCTTGTTGGGTTTGGGCACACACCAGGCGGCGATGGCAGAAGACTCTTGGGACCCACCGTTCACCGAGTCTTTGGTGAGCTGCGCGCGCGCAGCAAGGCGGGGCTCACGTACACGCGCTGTCCGCGGGCCCGCGCAGCTCGTGTGCGCGCCCGGCCGTGGACAGGACGCCCAGCT
>NW_011888939.1:169973-177279 GCF_000151845.1 Pteropus vampyrus
AGCCCCGCGCCCCGTCCTGGGGCCGGCGATGCGCTGCCAGGGCTGAGGATGATGGTAGATTGCCAGGTGAGTGCCACGCCCGGCCCGGCCGCCCTCCGGGCGTCGCGGGCGGAGGGAGGACCGCATGCCCCCCGCCACACCCCATCCGGCGGGGAGGGAGCGCGGCGCCGGGTCCACGCTCAGCGCGCGCTTACGCAGTTCCGCATTCAACCCCTCCTGGTACAGCTGGGAAACTGAGACCAGGAGAGAGACGGGGACCGGTCCCGGGCCCACGAGGTGGGCAGAATCCAGAGTGGGGAGGGGGAGTGGGGTTCCGGCCTTCTAGGCCAGCCTCAACTTCTCCCGTTGGGTTACCTTTGACAAGGAGAGCCCCTGAGATCCTGGGGCACCCCTGTCCACCCTCTGGGCATCCCCACTTGGGCACAGGCGCACGCGCGCACACATACAAACACACTGACTTCACAGGTGGGGACCACGGAGTGGGTTCAGAGGAGGAGTGCACCCGCGGAGGGGACGGGGAAAGAAAAAGAGGCAGGAGCGTCTTGTCTCCTAGCAACAGGCCGGGGGCCCAGAGCATGGGAAGGGAGAGATGACAGGCTGATGACCAGAGGCCTCCAAGGTACCTAAGGCTCTGCTTAAGCCGGGCCATCCCCAGGGCCGCCTGGAGAGGACAGGGTCTGGGGTCCAGCATCCTCTCTCGGCAACTGGAACCAGGAGGAGACTCCCTCCCCCAGTGTGGGTGGGGCTACAGGGGAGAAAGCCTCAGCCTCTTTATACTGTGAGGTGCATAGGTGGTGTGACACCGAGGGTCCCACAGGCTCCTAGACAAGTATGTTGTCCTCGGTTCTCCACCCACGACCCCCGGTGTTCCACGTTCCGGGAGAATGGTTTCTATTCCCTCGGGGTCCTTCTGAGCAGAGGGCAGCCTGGGGCTTGGAGGTCTTTGGACCTGGGCAGTGCAGAATGTGACAGGGTCCTTGGGTCCTCATCTGGAAGCGAGTCGCGTTATGGCCCTGGCTGGGGTGAGGAGGCTTCGTGAATGAACCGGACACCAGGACAGCGGAGGGAAAGGGGGCTGCGGGGGAGGCTTCAGAGGTCCTCGCATCCCCCGGAGCCGGCAGGTCCCGCCCCTTTGCCCCTCGGGCTCAGGGCGAGCTGCTGCCTTGACGACATCCAAACAAAGGTGTGTGTTTTGTTTTCTGGATCTCGTGCCTGGGGCTGCAGTGCTGGGGCCGACCACCAGGGGGAGAGCTGTGCCCACTCTGCTCAGTGGAGCAACTGGAGCAGAAGAGGGACACCGGGGGTCATTCTGGGCATCCCCCTGCCTCCGACCCACCGCGCACCTTCTGTTATTAACCTCCATGTCCACCGTGTGAGAAGCTCAGAGACAGAGAGGCCCCGAGACCCTCTCACCACTCATTCAGCCGCTGCGCCCCCCACGCTCACCCTGAGCAGGGGCCCGTGCTGGGCCTGGGGCGGTGCTGAAAGGTCCACGTGGTCCCTGCCCTCCGGGAGCTCACAGCTGGGGGGGGGATGGGCAGAGCAGATGGACGAAAGCGCAGAAGCAAATCCAGGTGGGAGAGAAGGGCTAGTGCTCTGGGGAAATGAGGCCGGTGATGGGGCGGGGCTCGGTGGGATCTAAGGCCTCCAGGGTGACAGTGACGCTGTGACCAGAAGGACAAGACAAGTCAGCCCTGCACACGTCTGGGGTGTGCGAGGTGGTGGTGGGAACTCAAAGTAAAGAGACGCAGAAGCAAAAGAGAATTTGGCCAGAGAAGAGTTGAGACAGGGGTCAAGGCAGCTGGAGAGAGCAGGGTATGATGGGAGGAGAGAGGGAGGACCAAGGGAGGGGGCGAGGGGGCCTCCAGAGCAGGGCCAGACTGGGCCTGGAGGGATGTGCTAGCTGTCCCTGCTGCGTGACAGCATTGCCTTAACTTAGAAGGACAAACATTGGCCATCTCACAGTCCCCGTGGCCAGGATCCATCTCGGCTCCACTGGGAGAACCTGCCTGAAGGTCTCCTGGGAGGCTATGGCTTCGGTCTTCACTGAGACTCTACGCGTGCAGGGTCTGTCTCCGAGATTAGTCACAGGGTGTTGGCGGGATTCGTCTGGGCAGTGGGCGCACGCAGAGAGGTATTCCAGAAGAAGGTGTCCTGTGGACAGGTTGGTTCGAGGAGGTGCGGTGTTGAAGAAAGCATGGCGACAGGCCGGTACCTGCTGCACGCTGCCCTCACTGCCCCAGGTCACCGCCTGCCTGCCAGCAGTTCCTGGGGGCTCCGCCTGGAATGCTGGCTTCGCTGCCCCCGGCTGCGGTAGCACAGGTGGAGGTGGGTCCAGTTGGGGGTGTGTTAGTTTTCTGTGGCTGCTGTGACAAAGTACCACAAACTGGGTGGCTCAAAGCAACAGAAGCTTATTCTCTCTCAGTTCTGGAGAAGTCCAAAGTCAAGGTGTCGGCAGCACGGTACCCCTGAGGGCTCTAGGAGAGGACCCTTCCTTACCTCTTCCTGCTTCTGGTGGCTTCCTTGGCATTCCAAACTCTGCTTCTGTCTTCACATGGCCTCCTCTGTGTGTCTGTGTCTGGTTTTCCCTATTCTTGTAAAGACATCAGCCGTTCGCTTAGGGCCCACGCTAACCCTATGTCTCAATAAGGCCTTATGCACAGGTGTCCAGAGTTAGAACTTCAACTTGCCTTGGGGGGAGCACAGGGAGCACAATTCGACCCGCAACAGGGACATGGGAGTGACTCCTCCCCTAAAGGCCAGGTGCCCAGGCACCCACAGGTACAGGGGGAACAGCTGCAAGGAGGTCTGGGGCTTGTGGGTGCGAGTGGGGCCCGGGTGTGTTGTCAGGGCCAGCCAGCTCCCCCAGCGTGGCGCATCCTGGCGCCGCGCCAGCAGGTGGCGCTGTGACCCCGTGGCCGCCCCAGCCAGCGCAGCTCTGCGCTGCGGGGGCAGCGTAGACGAGTCTCACCTTCCAGTTGCGAGGAGACCACACCAGAAGCACAGTCATTTCAGGCGTGACACGCCGCGGAGGACATCAGACAAGGCGGGGCCACGGGTAGTGACTGGGCGGTGACTTGGGCGGGCAGCTAGGGAGCCTGGTGGGGACAGACCCGGAGGTGTCAGGAGGTCTCGCTTCCTTCTGCACCTGCAAGCTGAGCCGGCCCCTCTCAGCCCGGTTCCGGGCCCCGCAGCTATGATTACACCTGTGGCTTCCAGGCCTCTCTCATTACTGCAGGGAGGCGTGTGTCCCAGGTCTGGGGCGGGCACACGGGAGGCAGCCATGGGGAGAGGCAAGCTGTCTGGGCAAGTAGAGACGTGGGGTCCCTTCCCCAGAGACCCTGCCCAAAAGCTGGGGTAGCGCTGCTTGAACACCCTCACTGCCCCTTGCTGGACTTCTGCCCCAACCTCTCGCACAAAGCAGGGAGAACAAGACGAGTGGCTCCCTCGGGCTTCCGTGAGATGGAGCGAAGGGCCCAGCGCGGCGCTTAGCCTGGAAGTGGCGTTTCTTACTGTGGCCCAGGGCGTCTCTGACTCCACAAGTCCAATGCCGCTTACTCTCAACAGCGGGTCTTGGATCGATCTGAGCAACAGATATTTATCAAGGGCCTCCGTGCAGAGTGTCTCAGCTTCTGTCTGAGGGGACGCGACCCTCAGAAGAGAGATGTTGGAACCAGGGTTACGGACAAGCAGCAGAGCCTGTGGAGGTGTTGGGCTGGGAGCCTGGGGACCTGCATTCCGTGGCCGCTCTGGCGTCAGTGGCAAACGGCTGGCCATCCTCTGCAGAGTGACCTCCCAGGCCATGCCCGCACCTCTGTCCTGTGCTGTGGAGGTACCTGGTAATGATGGCTGGCCCACAGCACCTTCCCTGCGCCTGGCCTCGGGCTGCAGTGTCTCACTGTATCTGCGAGACAGGAGCTGCTGCCATCCTCATGGGTGGGGAAACTGAGGCACTGGAGGGTGAAGGGACACCCACAGCTGGGTGGAAGCAGGGATGGCGGGCCTGGGCGGGGCCTGCACGGGCGCTGGGGCCAAATTCCTTGCAATTACAGTGAGCTCCAAGGTCAGGGCCGGGCAGGCCCCAGGGCGGTGGCTTACAGCGGGAGTGGAGACACAGAGCTAATGGGCCCTTCCATCCTGTCCCCCTGTAATGAAGGCCTCGGGCTCTGGTCTCTGTGTTTTCCTGGGTTGTGTGTTTTTTAACCTCAAAGAGTCTTAGGGTCACAATTGTGTGGGTCTCTGTCGGGGTGGGGAAGTCGCCTACCAGGGCAGCCAAGCCAGGGAGGAGAGGAGAGGGCATCCCCCTAAAAATGGCAAGCCCCACAAGAAGGGAGTTTCCATGGCAACCCAGAGCAGTTGCTTAGCAACTACAGGCCCCCAAAATCCTTGCCTGCAGGAAGGCTCCAGGCTGGGGGCTTTCCAAGGGCCTGCGTGTGGAACTCAGCCACTCCTCGGGGCTGACCCAGCCCCACTCAGCAGCCCTGATCCCTCCGAGGGAAGCCCCAGCCTGCTCGCCGCGCCCCTCACCCCACCCCGCCAGCCCGCCAGGCCCCAAGCAACAGAGGCTATTTCCTGGATACCTGAGTGACAGGTGACAGTGAGCACGGTGGAAAGTCAGAAAATGCAGGGTTAGAGGACACAGTGGATGCGGCCAGTGCCAGCCAGTGGGGAGCGGGGGAGGCTGGGCATGGTTCCCTGTACTTTGCACCCCCTGTACCCTGCAGCCGTGAGCAACCTGAGCCTGGCGGCAGGATGTCAGGGCAGGCTGAGGCGGGGGGCGAGTAGAGCCCCTGGAGTGGGGGGCGGAGATTCTGGGCCCAGGGGAGGCAGGCGGCCTCACGGTCAGGACTCTTGGCTTTGGAGAGAGACACCTGGCTCTGTGTTCCCACTCAGCACTTATTAGTGGGTGCCCTAGGACGGGCGCCGAACCCCTCTAAGCCTGGCTGCTCCCCGAGCTGTGAGGAAAATGTCACCTCAGGTTCCCGTGGGGAGGGAAGGGGGCTGGCCCTGGGGGCTGGGCTGTGGCCAGAGGGAGCATCATCCCGGTCACCTGATCATCCCAGTCACCATCGGTCACATGGGGTCCCTGGCCTGGGACCTGTGGGAGCTCGAGGCTATCAGTCATGAGGGAGAGAGAAGTCTGGAGGAGGGTGGTGGCAGCTCTGGCTGGGACTTGCAGGACCCCAGACAGGTAGGCTTCCTGACTCTTCTGTGCCTCGGTCACCTCACCTGTGCGCTCGTGGATGTCAAGGGGTGTGAAATGTTCCCGAAGCACCTGGCACTGTCACTAGCAGGCCCTCAGCAGGTGGCAGGAAATGCCTCTTCCCCTTCATGGAAGGCAGAAGTCTAGGTGGCCGCCAGCTGTGAAGACAGGCAGCCTTGACTGCCTTCGGGGAGCTGTAGGCGGGCCCTGGGTTGAATCCACACTTGTCCAGGTGGGGACCCGGGAGCCCAGAGAGGTTGAGCAGATTGCCCAGGCCTGACGGCGAGTCCCACCTGGATTGCCTTCCTCCCTAAGTCCAGAGTTCCAGACCCCTTACCCCTCCACCGGGTTTGCTGACAAAGAAGTTGCCTAGGGTGCCCTTTGACCCTCAAGTTTCTCATGGTCGAAGTTCAAGGGTGAGGCGGTCCACCTAGCTCAAGGTCCTGAGTGGCCAGGGAGGTGACAGCTGTGGGCTTCAGGGGCTGGCATGTGAGCAGTGCCCGGCGTGGAAGGGCTGAGCTGGCAGCCCACCTGCCTGTCCCCTTGTAGCAGACGATGGCAAACCTTCAGGATTTCAGGAGGCGTTTCCAGCCTCTTGGGACTGGACAATACCGGCCCAGAGCACACGCCTCCTTCTGCTGGCGCCAGCCCTGGGAAGCATGCTCGCCGGGCCACAGCGTGGCCATCACGGCCTGGCAGACGTGCAGGAGCGGAGTTTATGGGCTCCTGGGGTTGTGTGAGCAGTCCTGCACCTGTGCGTGGGTGTCCCGGGAGCACCACCCTGCCTTTGGTGATTCTGTGTGTGTTTGAGTGAATATGTGACCACGTGCGTCATCGTGTGCCACCTGTGTGCGTGGCAAAGTCTAAGGTTTGGCAGAAGGACAATGGGTGGCCGGAGGGTGGGACAATAGCAGTGTCTCTGAAGCGGGTCACTCAGCCCCAGGGCCCTGGAAATCCAAGGAATGACCCCCCACCTCCGATCCGCCCCCACGCGCCTGGGGGAGCTCCCCCACCGCGGTAGGACTGTGGGAAAGGGCAACGGGCACCTGCCCCGCCACCTCCCGGCAGCCGGCTGGAGCCCCAGGTCCTCTCCAGAGGCCCCCGCTCTGAGAGGGCAGTCTCGCTTCTCAAGTCCTGGGCCCCCACAGGCGGACAGCAGGCGGGTGGTGGCACCCAGCACACAGTGTCCCTGGCAGAGCGGGCAGCCTCCTCACCACAAGGGCCCGTTTGTCCTGACTTCCCTGGCCCCGAAGCCCCGAGCAACCAGGCTCTGCTGGGCACAGGGTCCTGTTTGTGGGCTCAGCCCCCTCCCCACAGCCTCAGCGGGCCCCTGCTATGCTTTGCGGAGGGGGCTTCTTAGCCCGGTCCAAACACACCTGAGCAACCTCTGCTTACCCGATAAGCAGAGACCCATGCCCCACTCGACGGCCTGGAGCATGCAAATTCAGTAATGAGAAAAAAACCAGGTCGAACCAGAGCTGAGCCGACAAGTGGACTTGATGGCCCAGATGGTGCCTCTCGCTTCCAAGTTCCCGGACTCGAAAATACGCAGGGTTTGGGGCCAGAGTTCCTTGTGGGAAGATCACCAGGAAAGCTTCCTGGAGGAGGTGGTGAGGCTGGAGAGGAGGCTGAGGGACAGCAAGGAGGAAGAGCATGGCCCTCTCTGCCAACCTGCCATTGAAGTGCTTTCCAGAACCGGGGCGGGGGAAGGGGGAAGGCAGAAGCAGGAGGTGAGCCGGGCAGGGGGTTGGGGCAGGAGGCAGCGGCTTGGAGGTCCCCAGGAGCTGGGCAGCCCCAGGATGTCGGTGGGAGGGAGGCGGGGACATAAACCCATGCCACAGTCGGTGAATTGTTTTGACGTCTTTACCGCGTGTTACTTTCTCAGCTCACCTGCCCTATTTAAAAGTTGCAGCACCCCTGACCCCCCATTAGGGCCTGTCCTAAGTGCTTCTAGCCAATATTTCATTGACCCCAGGCAGGCTTTTGGAGGCAGAGGTCATCCCAGGCTCGGGCCAGAACGAGGCTCAGTGGCAGAAGTCGCAGGCTGGGGTTTGAGCCCAGAGCCCCAGCTCGTAGCTGCCACTTTAATCCTTAAAATTGGAC
>NW_011888939.1:177849-181129 GCF_000151845.1 Pteropus vampyrus
GACTCGAAAATACGCAGGGTTTGGGGCCAGAGTTCCTTGTGGGAAGATCACCAGGAAAGCTTCCTGGAGGAGGTGGTGAGGCTGGAGAGGAGGCTGAGGGACAGCAAGGAGGAAGAGCATGGCCCTCTCTGCCAACCTGCCATTGAAGTGCTTTCCAGAACCGGGGCGGGGGAAGGGGGAAGGCAGAAGCAGGAGGTGAGCCGGCCAGGGGGTTGGGGCAGGAGGCAGCGGCTTGGAGGTCCCCAGGAGCTGGGCAGCCCCAGGATGTCGGTGGGAGGGAAGCGGGGACATAAACCCATGCCACAGTCGGTGAATTGTTTTGACGTCTTTACCGCGTGTTACTTTCTCAGCTCACCTGCCCTATTTAAAAGTTGCAGCACCCCTGACCCCCCATTAGGGCCTGTCCTAAGTGCTTCTAGCCAATATTTCATTGACCCCAGGCAGGCTTTTGGAGGCAGAGGTCATCCCAGGCTCGGGCCAGAACGAGGCTCAGTGGCAGAAGTCGCAGGCTGGGGTTTGAGCCCAGAGCCCCAGCTCGTAGCTGCCACTTTAATCCTTAAAATTGGACATTGGGTTCCTTGGGAGCTGGGAGCTGGTCATGGGAGCAGGGAGCTGGCCTCGTCTGCCATGGGAGGGGGCTGCTGGGCACCAAGCCAGCAGGAGCGGCTGGGGCAGGGCTGGGACTCTCGGATCCTCTGCTTCTTGGCAACCCATGTGACTCAACGGGCTGGTAAAAGGGGCCGGCGGGCAGGCAGCCAGCACAGGGGAGCCCTCAGGAGGGTGAGTCAGCCGCTGACCCTGGGCTACTGTCCTGCCTGGGGCGGGGCCGAACCTCAGCTGCCAAAATAAGCACACGCACCCCCCCTTTGCCTTTCTTTCTGTCTCCCAGGTCTCCCCAGCAGGTGCTTCCTGTGACTCTGCCGTTCCTGGGAGTCCCCAGGTCCCCCCAGCCTGGAGCAGGGCTCAGGGCCTCCCGCTTTCGTTGTGTGACCTTCCATAAGTCACTCTGGGGCTCCGGTCCCCTTCGGCCCTCCTGTAAAGCAGCGGCCTCTGACCACAGAAGGGCACCCTGGGGATAGGATCACCCTGGGGTCTTGTTGTAGGAAGCTGGGGGTGGCTGCGTGGCTTTGGGTGAGTTCGGTGCCATCTCCGAGCTCACCTGCAGACCTGCCTCATACATCGTGACAGGTAAATGATGTTCACACTGGCACATCCCTGACCCCTGGAAACACTGGGAAGGTGTTGACTCTGGCTTAGGCGCCGGGCCGGTGGGGAGGGCAAACGGGCGGGTTGGAAGTCAGAATCCCAGGCTGGGCCTCGTGCGCGGGACGGAGCACTGGCCCGCGGGCAGGGACGTGGCAGCCCCACATCTGCCCGCGCCACTGGGAACGAATCCGCTCGCGCTCTTGACAGCAGTGCAGACTGGAGGAGAGCACGTCGCCCCGAGGGCCGAGATGCCTGGGCATGTGGCTCGCCTTGGCCTTGACTGCTGTGCAGCCCCGGGCGAGTTGTTTGCCCTCTCTGGGCCTCGATCTTCTGTTTTACGACAGAGATCATTACTGTGGCTTCACCCGCTTCGCGGATGCTGCGTGGTAAAGTGCTTTTTCCCATCACAGAAGGCCAAAGGCAGGGCTCTGGGGGCGCGGGGCGTCAGGAGCTGCTCCCGCCTCCGAGGCTTCTGAGCGGGGTGAGCACTGGCCTTTGGGCCGCAGAGCGGTGCATGTTTGCGGTGCCCTGGTCCCTGGGAGTCTCTCAGCGCTGCGGGAGGGGAGGCCAGGTGCAGCGGCACGCTGGACCCAAGCCGTCGTCTTGGCTTCGGGGCTGGCTCACTTGTGCGCACAACCGCAGCGTCACCCCACCTGACAGAGCCTGGCCGGCAGGGGCCGTGTTGAGTGACTGGGTCTTAGGTTTCCAGAAACCCAGAAACGGGGGATGGGGGAAGCTGGGTGGCCCCCCCCGGCCCCCCGCCGGACCCCGAGTCAGGTCAGGAGGCTGCGGGGAAGAGGAGCAGCAGCTGGGCGAGGCCACCCCTGTCTGCGTCCGTCCAGGACGTAGTGCTGAGTAAACAGCTTCGAGGGGAGTCACCGCTCCGGCTCTGAGTCACAGCTCCTAGCGACAGCCACGCAGTGTTTATCAACAACATGCTTCACCACCGCCAGGGCCTGCCCCCAGGAGCCTGGAAAGGGGGAGAGGCCCCCCCCCCAGGCTCTCTCCCCCACAGAGGGCCTGAGGCCAGGCAGTGGGGAGCCTTGTCGCACATCTGTGCACACACGTGTGGCTGAGCCGGGTTTTGTAGGTCTGGGGTGGTGTGCGGCCGGCCGGGTGCCACATCCCACGGCGCAGAGGGACCGCTGGCAGGGCCCGCGGCAAGGTGTCCTGAGGCAAGGGAGAGGACGGTGGTACCATCGGGTGTGACGGTGGACAGGGCCGGCGTGGGTGCTCCGAGGTGCCGTGGCTGCACAGAGCTGGGTGCACAGGATGTCCTCCATAGGCTCAGCCCAGGAAGGTGTCATGGTAGTGGGGGTGCAGGTGGAGCGCCCCTAACTGTCCCCAGCCCCCAGAGCCCTGGCTGTCGGTGGCCAGTCTGGTCTTCGTTCCAGGCGGTGACAGGGATACAGTGCCCCACGTGGTGACACCAGGCCAGCAGAGAACAAAGACGCCTCTGGTCTCCCCTACCGCGGGAGGGAGGAGGGGTGGGTGTACCCCGCCCCCCGAGACCCTGCCTCCTCGGGGCTCCCGCAGTACTAGCCGGCAGCTGGTCGTCCTGCCTCCTGGCTGTGGCTCAGGCCCACTCCCCAGGGCTGGCCAGCTCTGAGCAGGCTGTGGAAGGGAGAGCCCCATCTGGGGCCCTAAGACAGGCCTGTGCTGGAGGCTGGGGCAGGGAAATGTGGGGGTGACAGGCTGGGAGGCTGGGAGAAGAGCACAGGGAGCCTTGTGTGGGCCCAGGAGTCATGGAAGGGAGGTGTGGCGCGTTGCTCCAGGCCTGGTCCCTGGTTCCCCATGGGTCCCTGTGCCCCCCACCCTCAAACACATTCACGCAGTCGGACACGCTGTCCAGTCCGCTGGCCCACTGACCCCCTCTGCAGCCCTGGGCCCAGATTCCCACCTTGAGATGGGGAGGCCACAAGCCACAGCTCAGGGAAGGCCCCCTCCACATCTTCTAATCCCCCCAAAGGCCCAGGAGAGCTTCCTGGGACGTGAACAGAGCAGCCGGACGGCGGCACAGGGGTGAGAAGCCAGGTTGGGAACAGCCCAGGCACCCTGGGCTGTCTCCCTCCTC
>NW_011888939.1:181179-189568 GCF_000151845.1 Pteropus vampyrus
CTGAGTCACAGCTCCTAGCGACAGCCACGCAGTGTTTATCAACAACATGCTTCACCACCGCCAGGGCCTGCCCCCAGGAGCCTGGAAAGGGGGAGAGGCCCCCCCCCCAGGCTCTCTCCCCCACAGAGGGCCTGAGGCCAGGCAGTGGGGAGCCTTGTCGCACATCTGTGCACACACGTGTGGCTGAGCCGGGTTTTGTAGGTCTGGGGTGGTGTGCGGCCGGCCGGGTGCCACATCCCACGGCGCAGAGGGACCGCTGGCAGGGCCCGCGGCAAGGTGTCCTGAGGCAAGGGAGAGGACGGTGGTACCATCGGGTGTGACGGTGGACAGGGCCGGCGTGGGTGCTCCGAGGTGCCGTGGCTGCACAGAGCTGGGTGCACAGGATGTCCTCCATAGGCTCAGCCCAGGAAGGTGTCATGGTAGTGGGGGTGCAGGTGGAGCGCCCCTAACTGTCCCCAGCCCCCAGAGCCCTGGCTGTCGGTGGCCAGTCTGGTCTTCGTTCCAGGCGGTGACAGGGATACAGTGCCCCACGTGGTGACACCAGGCCAGCAGAGAACAAAGACGCCTCTGGTCTCCCCTACCGCGGGAGGGAGGAGGGGTGGGTGTACCCCGCCCCCCGAGACCCTGCCTCCTCGGGGCTCCCGCAGTACTAGCCGGCAGCTGGTCGTCCTGCCTCCTGGCTGTGGCTCAGGCCCACTCCCCAGGGCTGGCCAGCTCTGAGCAGGCTGTGGAAGGGAGAGCCCCATCTGGGGCCCTAAGACAGGCCTGTGCTGGAGGCTGGGGCAGGGAAATGTGGGGGTGACAGGCTGGGAGGCTGGGAGAAGAGCACAGGGAGCCTTGTGTGGGCCCAGGAGTCATGGAAGGGAGGTGTGGCGCGTTGCTCCAGGCCTGGTCCCTGGTTCCCCATGGGTCCCTGTGCCCCCCACCCTCAAACACATTCACGCAGTCGGACACGCTGTCCAGTCCGCTGGCCCACTGACCCCCTCTGCAGCCCTGGGCCCAGATTCCCACCTTGAGATGGGGAGGCCACAAGCCACAGCTCAGGGAAGGCCCCCTCCACATCTTCTAATCCCCCCAAAGGCCCAGGAGAGCTTCCTGGGACGTGAACAGAGCAGCCGGACGGCGGCACAGGGGTGAGAAGCCAGGTTGGGAACAGCCCAGGCACCCTGGGCTGTCTCCCTCCTCCGAGCTATGCTGAGCCCCGCCTCACCCAGGCCCTGCCGGAGTCTGCACAAGATCGAGCCCTGAGGCGCCCGTGCCGCCCTGGTGGCCTCCCTGCATGGGGACCCCGGTCGCCTTGCAATGTCCACTGAGGTCCCATTGCAGAGCCTGTGCTGAGCACCAGACAGACCCCCAGCTGCCATCTGGAGCTTGTTCTTGGGGACAGAGCGAGCTACAGCGCTCCTGGCGAAGGGGCAGTACCCGCCAGCACTCACGGAATGTTTATGTGTGCCAGGCGCTGGGACAGGCACGTGAGTGTGGGACACAATCAGAGTGCACGTCCCATGAGTGCTGAGTTCCTGCCGAATCCATTCACGCCCATGCGCCCATTTCACATACGCAGAAACTGAGGCCCAGAGGCGCTTGATCGCTGGCCCAGGGTCCCAGAGCTGGCTGATTCAGAGTCTGGTCACCTCTGCTGTGTCTCCAAGGTCAGGGCTCAGTGTCACCGTGCACAGCAGGCTGCGGTGGCTGGGGGTGAGGGGACTTTTGCATTTGACCACCTCTGTGCTCCCCCCTCGCCCCTCCCTCTGTAACGGGTCAGGAAACAGCCTCAGCGAGAAGAGGAACCTGCAGGTCCCTCAGGGCACCAGGTCTCTGCTCCTGGGCTCCGAGCTGCCTGCTCAGCCGTGCGCCCTGCACCCCACAAAGCCACCGGAAGAGGATGTGGAACGCTCGGGGGGGGAGCCAGAGCGAGAGCTGGCAGGGCTCGGTGTCGGGGTGGCATGCGGGGCCCCGGCCACCCCGCCAGGGCCTGGGGGCCTGATGTGCCTGCAGGCTGACCCTGGAGCCCCTGCCGGTCCCCTTTTCCTCCCGACTCCCGTCGTCCTGCATGCCCAGCCCGCCGCCCTCCAGGGCCCCGGGAAGGTAAGGAGACAGCCCAGGCCCTCGGCCTCCGCGTTTAGACATCCGGGCTCTGAATCCGATGGAGGGGCACCTGTGGACTCTGCAGAGCTGGGCACAGACACGGGTCCTGGGTCATTGCTGCGAGGTCCTGGGCAGGTCCCCGCCCCGCTCTCCCCGCCGGGCCTCAGGCTTCCGTTTGTGAGATGGGTGTCGGATTCGCCCCACGGTTTCCAGCGTCTGCTTTGCAGCAAAACGAAAGATGGAGACCAGGTTGTGAGTTTTTCTCAAAGCCGGTGCGTTCACTTAACGCCGGCCCCTCTTCCGGTCGGGGCGCCCTCCTAGTCACTTCTGGGGCCGTCTGTTCTGAGATGACAGTAATGGTGGTGACTGTTATTTCTTTACCACTCGACTTGGCAAAGTGAACCACCCAGGTAGGTCCCCAAGTTTAAAACGAAATCCCGTGTCTCGGTGCCGGCGGGGGGAAGGCGCAGGGAGGGCTGAGTGGCGGGGGCGGCTTCTGGAGCCGGGCCGCGGCTTGAAGCAAGTGGGGTCTTCTGTGCTCCCCACATGGCGCCCGGCTGCGTTCACACCCACCTGGTGGTCCCTCTGGCTGGGCCCTGTTTTGACCTTGGTGACTTGGACCTGCCACCTTTCTGACTCTGGGTGGTGGACAGAGCCTCACGGTGTCGGGGGTGACAGCTGGGCCCACCCCCACGACAGCAGGTCTGAGCTGGAGCCACCAGCCCGGTTTAGGACCGAGTCCCATCCACACTTCCTTGGCTGGCCCGTGGCCTGGTACAAGCGGGAATTCCTGGCCATGCCCGTCATGGGAGCAGGTATGACAGCCATGCGGGTGACACCAGGTCTAGGCACTTGGGTGCTCGACTTCCCTGGGGCAGGTGGACAGACAGGCAGACGGGCAGAAGGCTTCTCGCGGAGCCTGGCTCCCACCAGCCATGGCCCGGGAAGCCAGGCCCGCCGCGCCCAGGGGCAGGAAGGGCTGGGTGTACCTCGCCTGTGTCTCCATGGTGACCGCCAGGCGGTGGGCCGTTGCCCACCGTCCTGCTCTCCGAAGCCCCACACCTTGGCCAGCACCTCTGCCAGCACTGGCCACCGAGGTGAGTTTCCAGGGCAACCGGTGCCTCCTTGGAGAGGCTGGGCAGGTCACAGCTATGGGAGGTGGTCCCCTCAGCCTCCCGTCCCGCCAGGACTGGTTGAAGGAGTTTTGCTGGAAGCCATCACAGGAGTGTCTCCGTCGGCCGTTCTGGGCGGGGTGCTGCCGGTGCTGCCCGTGCACCCGCCCCGCCGGCTTGTCTCGGCGGCTCCTGTCCTGTGGATGGTGCTTCTCAGATGACAAGGGGCTTTAGTGCTTTGCTTTATCACCCGCTCTTCTGAGAGCCTGGTGGTGGCATTATCGTCATCTCCATCCTCCTGATGGAGACACTGAGGCTAGGGGGCTGCCGAGCAGGGACTTGAACACAAGGCTAGGCTCCAGATCCTGAGTTTCTTAAACCTACAGGAAAGAATGGTGCCCGGGGACAGGCAGGGCGTGGCGTCTCCCACCCTGAGAGCGCCGTGGGGAGTCGCTGCCTCCTGATCGAGGCTTCTGCTTGGGGCCAGGTGTGGGGCTGAGACCTGGGGCCTGCCAGGCCATTGGTCCTTCCCTCAGCCGCGTGTGTTCCGGGCTCGCCAGCGTGGGCTCTGCGGGGGACACCGTCTCCCCTGCTCGCCCTGCGCCTCTCTGTTATTCTGTTTCGGGCTCGGTGGCAGAGACGGGAACTGTTTGCGTCCCCTTCTGCTTCTCATCCTCTCCTGGCCTCCACCTCTGGACGTCACCTGTCACCTGTTAGATTTGTGGCCTTCGGAGGTGTCAGATGTCCGTGCCCCTGGTGTCAGGCACTGAGCACTCCGGGAGGAGGGGGCACAGTTGTCGGAGTGGCCGGTTCCCGTTCTGGGGATGGCGTTTAGCACAGTGACCCTGGATTGTGCGTTTGCTCTGAGCGCCAATGTCACCCATCGACATCTGCGGGTCAGAGGCCCCTCTCCGGGGAGGACAGCAAGGCCCCAAGGCGAGCCCATGGCATCCTCGTCCTGGGCCGTTTCCATGGCTCCGGGTGTTGATGTGTCTTGTTGTGATTGTCTCATGAGGTCAGAGATTTGGGGTGATGATGAAGTCACATCCCACACCCAGGATGGTCTCCTGAGATCTGGAGGCTTCTTCTCCCGCCTCCTGACCTCCTCCAGGCTCTGCTTTCTGCCTTGGGGATCCCCTCCTTCCTGGGGGGAAGAGGCAGTTCCTAGAAACCCTGACCCAGAGGAAGTGGGCGGGGCCAGGCCCACCCACCGTGCCGGGAGCTCCCACCCAGGCCTAGGTACGTCACCTCCTTCCAAGGTGTGTGACCTCCCGCCAAGGTGTGTGCTCACCCGCCCACAGCAGGCCACCCCAGGACCCAGGCAGGCCGGGAACGGTGACGGTGACGTCGGTGTGGAGAAATGACGGAAGAGCCTAGCCAGGCCACACCCTCCCCGCGTCCTCCTGGGCTCTAAATATAGACCACAGAAGGCAGGCAGAGTGGCCGCCACCTGCTCACAGACAGGTGAAAGGGTTTCCGCCAAGGCCTGTCCCGAGTCTGGGCACTTGGCTGCTGGTCCTCCCCGGGCCACCAGCTCCCTCCGTGACCTTCGCCAAGCCCAGGGTGGAGGAGGTAATGGCCAAGGCCTCTGGTCACCCAGACGTTGCCTTGAGTCCCGTCTCTCACCGAGCGCTGTGTGCCTGGCAGACCCCTGTCCCCCACCAACGCCGCATCCTGGATCTGAACCTCGTTCCCTGGGGGGACCCAGCTAGCACGTACCGGGCCAAGGGGTGGGGCGGGGGGGGGAAGTGTGACCAGGCAGAGGACGCGGTGGCTGGAGGCCTCAGGGACTGCTACAGCTCTGTGCGGGCCCGGCTGGCCAGCGGTGCCAGCTAGCGCCTCACGGAGCAGTTGGTCTTCTGCCTGTCGACGTGCAGGGGCGGGGTGGGGGGAGCGCCCTCGAAGGGTCAAGACCTCTGTGTCAGGGGGACCCATGGTGGGATGAAAGTGGGAGGGAAAGGGACCCCGGAGGGTAGGCCTGAGCACACCTTTCCCTGAAAGCGGAGGTGGCTGCTCAGGGGGCCCCTCAGCCAGGGAGCGATGCCAGGCCCAGCCAGGACACTCCCTGGCTGGCGGAGACGGCTGCCCGTCAGCCCCGCCCCAGCCTCCTGGCGTGTGTGGGAATGCCGACCTGGTACGGCCAGGTTGCCCAAAGTGACAGGAGAAGCCAGAAATGTGGAGTTTTATATGAAATCACCTGACCTTTTACTGTTGGCTCACAGCTTAAAAAACACTTTGCAAGCCAAACAAAACACACGTGTGCGCTGGATTTGGCCCGGTCTCGTCCCCGGCTGTCAGCCCACAGCCTGTCTTTTAAGCATCCTGTGCCAGGAGCATCCCAACTACAGGCCAGTCCATACAGCATAGCAGTGTTTTCTGGGGCTTCCCGTGACCCCAGGAAGGGCAGGTGCACTCCACAGGGAACGGCCGGGGACCTGGGACAGCTGCAAAGGAGTGGCACCGATTTACACTAACCCCCCACGTCCCACAGCACGTTGTGCTCTCTGTTCTTCCCAGCAGACCCTCCAAGGGCAACATCCTCATAGCCTTGATCTTCAGACACACCCAAGGTCACTGGGGCTGCCTCCAGCACCATCTGAACTATGTGACTCGGTTTCCCGGCTGCCCACTCCCTCGGCCCCCATGGTGAAGTCCCCAGCCCTGTTTGTTGTAAGGATGCTATCAGTGCCCCCAGGCATGGGGAGATGGCGAGGCTGGCCAAGCGTCACTGCCGCCGCCCGGGTCCCCAGATTGTCGTCCCTCCCTCGTTGGCTGTGGGAGCCTCCGCAGCCTTGGCGGCGGGGGGGCAAGGGGGGCTTCGGGGGGTGGTAAGTCTCCAACTGTGTCTTTTTTTTTTTTAACTCCAATTACAGAAAATTCCAAATAGATACAGAAGCGGAGAAAATGACAGAAGGACCCCACAGCTTAATCGCAGTGCGGGGGCCACTCGTTTCTCCTCTAACTGTCCCACGTCCTGCCCCTCCCACTCAGCAGATGATGTCTACACAAATCCCAGACACAGCATTCCAGCCACAAATACTCCACTGCGTTGTTACGCTAACAGTAACCCGAATCCCACGATCGCACCCCAAAAATCACGTCAAATAGCGTCAGATATCCAGGAATGTTCCAATAATCCCAATTGTCCCTGAGGTTTTTTGTTTTTTTTTTTTAAACGATTGCCCTATTCAAATCACAGTACAAAATCCGCATGTTGTCTTTGGTTGCTGTCTCTTACCTTCGGTTTATAGTTTCTCCTCGATTTTTTTGCCCTGAAATGTATGTGTTGAAGAAACTGAGTTTCTTCCGTTTGTCCGGGAGAGTTTCACAGTCTGGAATTTGTGGAGTGTGTCCTCACGGTCGGTGCGTTGAACTTGTTTCTCTGTTCCCTGTAATTCTCCCAAAATGGTAGTTACATGCAGAGGCCTGGTCGGATTCATATTTGGTTTGGGGCAAGAACACTTTGTGGGTGGCTCTGTGTTCCTGCATCAGGCGGCAGGCACATGCTGCCCTGGTCCCCTCTCTTTTGGGCTGGCCCTCCAATGGGTGAGGCATGTAGCCCACAGCTTCGGGGGGAGGGGGAGGATTATGGGGGCGTACATGAGGGCTTGGAAGAGGGCCTGGGGCAGAGTCTCTGCCTGACTGACCTGGGGACACCAGGCACCTGTGTGAAGTGCTTTCTGGTTAGTTCTGCCCCCTTTACCCAAGGACAGTACTGCGCCTTGGAGGTGAGGTGGCCTGCTGGGGGAATGGGGTCACACAGGAAGAGAGGGATGGAGCTGGGCTTCAAACCCAGGCCCTTCAGTGCATGAACCTGTCTATGCCACACTGCCACCCTGGGAACTAAGCGTGTGCGCGCACACACGTAGTTAAGTGGTGGACAGACTTACCAGGACCCCAGAAGGGAGTCCCAAAGCCAAGACGAACAAGGTAGGGAGGGAAACTTCGTCCAAACAGACATTCATTTGAGGTTAGTGGTTGGGTCAAGGATGTAGCACCACACCCCTCCATGCGAATGATGTCCAGGGAGCCGGTGGCAGGCAGTCTACCTGGTTGTGTTGGGGCATGTTTCGCGATGGAACCGCCCACTCCTGACCTCTCCAGCCTACCTGAACCCCCCAAGCCTGCCACCCTGGACCTTCAAGGCCAGAGAGGTGGGGACGTTGGGTGCAGCTCTCTGTGCACTCATGAGTTCCTTGGTCTCCAGGGGCCTCCTCCTGGCTGTAAAATGGGCCTGAGCTTGCTTCCCAGGCCCCTCCCTGGGAGAAAGAGCTAGAGGGACCAGAAAAGAGATAGAGCGAGCCACCGGCAGGTGCTGCATTCACGTGGCAAGTTCCGTAGCATGGCCCCAGGAGACGGAGTGGGAGAGAAGCTTCTAGCCAGAGGGCAGTGTCTAGTGTCCAGGTCACCCCTTTGCTGCTCTGTAAAGATGTCCTTCTTCTAACTGTGCCCCCACCCAGTCAGCGCAGGGCATTTGTGTCAGTTCGGTCAGGCAGAGTTGTAACCGAGGTGTCCACAAACATCCCCCCTGGAAACCCATGTCCACACCTTGAATCGCCACCTAAGGGTGAATTCGTAAGAGCGGGATCGTCAAGTCAAAGGGCATAAGCATTTTTTAAGGTCCTTAATAGAAAACAGTAGAAATTGTTTTCCACCATGCGCCACCCTTGGGTGCTCAAGCTGCTCAGGTGGGCGGGTGCACAAGTAGGTGGTTGCTTGCTGGGGCCCTACTGTCCGTGGCTGCCTGAGGCTTGGCTCATGGTGGACATGCAAGATATGCTTATGGAATGTGTAATGTGGCCCTGCCCTCTCACCTTATGGGTGGGAAACCGAAGCCAGGTGCTATGGCACTGGTTCTGGGGAGGCTGGTGGCATTGACAGGGCCGCTAACAGCAGCCATCAGTGACCAGTGGTCGCTGTGGTCGTCAGTGGTTACCAGTGATCAGCAGTGGTTAGGTGTGTGTGGCGGGAGGGTCCATTCATTCATCCATCTACAGATGTTCTCTTGACTCTGCTGTTCACTTTCAGGGTCCCTCTTCCCTTCCCCCTGGCTTCTAGAAAGAGGAAAAAGCTCCCGAGCCCTGCTTCCTCCCCAGCCCTCAGCAGCCTCACTTCTGCCCTCGCCTGTGCCCTGAGACCTTGAGTGCTCCAGCCACCAGTGGTCCCAGCTGACCAGGCCAGTGGCAGGT